>NC_071657.1:68568153-68881486 GCF_014839835.1 Dryobates pubescens | reverse complement strand
TTAATGACTGGACTCAATGATCATAAAGGTGTCTTCTAACCTAAATGATTCCACGATTGTGTGGCAAATAACTGGGAAAACTAATTGCAAAAATTCAAGAGAAATTAAATGTTAAAAACAGTGCTGACCTGCAACTGGGTTTCAGTTATCTACTGCAAAAGGTAGGGTTCTGAACTTCCAGCTAATGTATTTTCCTGAAGGAAATATACCAGAATTCCAATTACAAACCAATGCTCCTAGGATTCAGAGAGCAGACTACCTAAAACAGGGTTTAAACAATTTGTCCCCCAGTATCTCTCAATATGTGCAAATGAGCTGAGGAATAAATTTCTATTCAACAACAAAAATACGTTTTTGTATACATTTCTACTGCAACTCAAGCACTGAACTAATTGCTGCAAAACACTACCAAATATATACCAACAAATAAGCCTTTTTATATTCACTGTTATTTGCAAACTGGCAGGTGGCATATAGCTTATCTTCAATCTGCCATAACTGATGAAATTAGTTTGACAAAAACAGACCATGCAGTGTAAACATTGTGTAGATATCTTTACCTTTATTGTGTTTGTCGGGGTGCCAGCCAGTTGTCCATCCAAGTGATAAGGTTACATTAGGGAATAACGAAGTGACAGTGTCAAGGAACCTTTCTGCATCCACTGGAGCATTGTTTCCATTAGGTCCTGGCAGGATGTCTGCATTGATCCAAACAGGTTGCCTCAAATGCTGCTTCATGTGTTGAAGAAGCTCCAAGGAAGGCTTCACAGCTTCTAGACTGTACCAGTAACAGACAGGTGAGATGATACACCTCACTTGGACTGACTATGGGAAATGTATAGTACGTATGTAGACGGGTATGTAAGCCAAGAGAGCAAATGCTGAGAACTCTTCCAACCACACTGTGAGTACTATTGCTGGTGCAAGATAACATACGCCTCTTTTCTCCCTGCTATTCAGTATGAACTACTTTGTGGCTCTCATCTCATGGCTCTTCTGACTCCTGACCTGTTAAGACCTAGATGGCACTGAATGCACAGGAAAGACTTCAATTTAGGAAGCCACCGCAAGGTCTAACATTCCCGTGGTGGCTGTTCCCGCAGCTCAGGAATGTGGCATAATAAGGGCAGCACGAAGAACTCTGCCCATCCTATGTTCACTATCAAGTGAGCAATCAATGCAGCACCACTTGTAAGCATTTAACAAAAGCACTTTTGTCACACATTCTCACTGATCTCTCAAATCAAAAGAAAAGCAGAACTAGGAAGGGGAAAAAAAAAATAACCTTTTTCTATCCCACTGCAGCAGCAGTACAGTGGAAGCCAAGGAAAGGAAAAGTGGAATAATGGGGGAAAGAGCGAAACCACACTTTTATTTCTCTCACAGCAAATTAATTAACACTCTATATTAACATTCAGAAATTTAAAATCGTTAAGGTCAGAGTTGTGATTTTGTTTCTAGTATTCATCCTGTGAGTTGTGAAAAGCTCTAAATAAGCCATCTTTGGCTTTTCCTCAAAATCTTGTGGTGACCTGACAGGGCGCTGCGCCTACAGAAAATTCTTGATGTTCCCAAGTTAGTCTCCCTGTTCAACATTCAAGCTGGTCCCTCTGGGTGTCATAGGACCACCAGGAAAAGAAGCAGAAAAATTAGAATAGAATAGAATAGACCAGACCAGGTTGGAAGAGACCTTCAAGATTGTGTCCAACCTATCATCCAACACCACCCAACCAACTAAATCATGCAACCAAGCACACTGTCAAGTCTCCTCTCCTTCTGAACACCTAATAGAATCATTTCATTTGGAAAAGACCTTTAAGATCATCAAGTTCAATCATTATCTAACTCTACCAAGTCTGATGCTGAACCATGTCCCTTAGCACCATATCTAGGCATCTTTTAAACACCTTCAGGGCTGGGGATTCAACTGCTTGCCTGGAGAGCCTATTCCAGCCTTTAATAACTCTTTCAGTGAACACGTTTCTTCTAATATCCAACTTAAACCTCCCTGGTGCAACTTGAGGTCATTTCCACTTGTATTAAAGTAAGAGACAGATGTCCTCAAATCAATTTAAATGATAATTTAAGCTGCAAAACCAAAACAACAAACTCAACAAGTAAACCTAAACACCTACTTCTCTTGTCTTTTCCCTTCTCTGCCCAGGCAGATACTTACAGATTCTGCAACAATAAAAGGATTTAGCTTGCCCACATCTTTTTTGATCTTCATGAACTTTCACATAAAAACTGTGGCTGCATTACACAGAACAACAGATACATATCAATCACATTTTACAATAATTTAGTCTGCCTGCTTTTTTTTTCCTATGGCATACTTAGGCATTGATGTGGAGGAAGCTCCTCCATTTGCTGCAAAAATAGATGTTGCATCTGCAAGTTTGGACAAAGCTGATACTAGGAGCTTCAGAGGAGTATGTCTGAAAACCACAGCTCATTTTGAAACCCATTTCAAACTTTTCAAGGCAATCTCATGGGGTTTTCAGGTGCATTTTCCACTAAAGACAATGAAAGAGCTAACAGTTAAAATGAACCTCTGGAAATTTAGTAAGGCCAAAGAACTGAATTTACTACAATGTATGTGGACATCACAACACAAAAAGCAAGACAACTTTTTTGTGCTAGGAAACATGCTGAAGAAATCTACCACATCATGTGCGGTATGAGATCACATACTCAGAGGTGTACACCTAATTCCTGATCTGAGAGCTGTACTAGAGATGATAAGCTAATGATGCTGGGGAAAATAAAGATACTCACACAGGTATGGGATGAGGTTTCTAAATTGCAATGAACTTCAGCAGACCTGAAACAGGAGTTGGCTTTTCAGCAAGCTTTTCAAGCTCCTTTTAGGAAGGATGTTGACTTGCTGGAACAAGTCCAGAGAAGGGCGACAAGGTTGGTGAGAGGCTTGGAGCACAAGCCCTATGAGGAGAGGCTGAGGGAGCTGGGGTTGCTTAGCCTGGAGAAGAGGAGACTCAGGGGAGACCTTATTGCTGTCTACAACTACCTGAAGGGAGGTTGTAGACAGGCGGAGGTTGGTCTCTTCTCCCACGCAACCAGCACCTGAACAAGAGGACATAGTCTCAGGCTGCGCCAGGGGAGGTTTAGGCTGGAGGTTAGGAGGAAGTTTTACACAGAGAGAGTGATTGCCCATTGGAATGGGCTGCCTGAGGAGGTGGTGGAGACACCATCACTGGAGGTGTTTAGGAAGAGATTGGATGGGGCGCCTGGCACCACGGTTTAGTTGATTACATGGTGTTGGGTGATAGGTTGGACTCGGTGATCTCAAAGGACTCTTCCAACCTGGTTAATTCTATTCTATTCTATTCTAAAACCTTGGGATTTTCATTCCCCTTCCATAGTAGCAAAAGGCACCATGAATGATGGGTGACAGCAGAAGAGACCCATGTGCTGCCAGGCAGAGAGACAAGGGGACTGAGCCCCCTTTGTAGCCTGAGAGCCATGGCCTGACTTCCCATTTTCTTCCACAATTTCTTTGCAGAAGCAGAAGACAAAGGACCTTTCCAGGCAAGCACTATTATTTCAGTTACGCAGATGGGGAAACTTCGCTCAAGAGCAACTCAGTAACTACTTCACTAAATATGAAATTATTATTTGTTTGAAACACATTTAAAGCTTTCATTCTTGCAACTCATTTAGTAATACTGGCTACATTTACTTATTATCTGTTCAGGAAGAAATATATTGCACTAAATTCCATAGTAAGAAGAAAGTGTGGTCTATTGTCACCAAAGAATAGTTAGTGATATTGGCAAAACTGTTAATTAGTAAGAATGCAAACAATACAGAAATCTTTTTGTCTTGAGATACCTCTTAAAATCCAGCTTGATGCCTTTGTCTGTGTTGACAATCTCTTGTAGCCATTCCTGCAATGTGATGTCACTGTCTGTTTCAGGTGGATGAGCCATGATAGGGTCTCCATTTCCTTCCTGGCCTCCACGAAGAAGAACATCTGCTTCTATCATGTGAACATCACCTGTTGATTCAAAAACCCCAGTGCTCTAACAGAAGCAAATCCAGCAGCTGCAGTGTCTGCTTCAGAGCAGCAACTAAAGGGCAAGTCTTTCTACACCGGACTGTGCACATTTCATCAAGCTCGCCCAGCATGAGCTGTTACACATGAAGCCACAGACATGCTTTCCTTTGGGTATTTCCATGACTGCACTCTTCAGAAATCTACAAGCATGTTGAGAGTTTCAGTAGATAACATTGAGCCAAGTCATCATGGGTGGGGTATTTTTAGTGAAATGGCAAAATAGATATCCAAAATGTGAATCTGCTCTTGCACCCTTTTGAATCTTCTCTAAAAGTCTCTGTCTGGAGGCCTGTTTTAAGCAGAAAAAAAGTAACCAGAAGACCTTAACACTGTCAGAGACTGACTACTCTCCCTGTCTCATTCTCCAAACTGACCAACCCATCTTGGCCACAATTTGAAAAAAACCAGTCAGCCAGCCCACCAGCAACATCTGCCATGCCAATGGTAGCTGAAACAGAAGATGAGTGGAAATTCCAGAAGGGCTGCGAGCTCTTGAAAACAGCTTCCTACAACGAGAAGCATCTGAGAGTCTGGGCAGTGCTGCCAGCTTTGCAGAAAATTTAATACATACGGTTAGATGAAATAGTAGTAAGAAAAGATAATTACTACAAAGACAATATAAAGCAAATTACATAAACAAATTACATATTTCTCCAATATTCACAAAACTAACTTAAAGTCCTGAAATACTTTAATCCTCTTGAACAGAAGGAAAAGCAGTAATAAATCTGTCCTGTAGAATCTAAGAAATATTTCTCTGTGTGTTGCTACATTACACAATTCCAAGCCATCCTAAAATGACCTAGAAGAAGATGCAAACACAAAGGCCAAAACCACCTGGGAATCTTTCAGCATTTCAGAAATGCAGGACAAATTTTGCAGTATAGGCCTGACAAAGCTGTCACAAGCAACTAACTACCTTTACAGCACTGCAGCTGGTGGGCTGGCACCTGGGGCAAAGCCAGAATGAGTTACAGTAGTTTCCCCGTGAGGATTTGCTCCACCACCTGCTACCCTTTTAACAGCACTGATAGTGAGCCTCTTTGTATGGAGGGATGAAGAGTGAATGAAGGAGGGAGGGATGCTTGAACAAGTCACTTCCACAAACAGAAGTGTTGGCACAACGGAAAGGCTGATCTACTGTGAGATCAAGTAGGAAACAGGGACAACATGGCTACTGTTGTCCAGGCTGGCTATCAGAGAGCTGAGGTTTAACTCAAGTATGACAACACCAGAGAAACCAATTTTACCTGCAGTGGGTGTTTGCTATGGGGACGGGGAAAAACGAGCTCTATTGATCTGAAGGACTGACCCACCAGAGGGCCAGCATGCCTGGAATCACAGAATTTTTCAGATTGGAAAAGACCTTTAATATCATCACATCCAACTGTTAACCCAGGACAGCCAAGTCCAGGGCTAAATCACATCACTAGGAAGCACATCTAAATTTTAAGTATTTCCAAGGATGGTGGTTCAATTACTTTCCTGGGCAGCCTGTTCCACTGATCTACAACATTTCAGTGAGGAAATTTTGACTAATGCCCAACCTAACTCTCACCTGGCACAACTTGAAGCCCTTTTGCCTTGTCCCATCACTCACTACTTGGAAGATGAGACCGACCCCACACTGTCTCCAACCTCTTTTTAGGGAGCTGTAGAGCGACAGTCTCCCCTCAGCCTCCTTTTCTCCAGACTAAACAACTGTCAGCCGCTGTGAGGAGCGGCCTAGGCTCTCGACTAATTAACCGAGTATGTGTAATAGAAGAATACCACCTCCAAACCTTGCTTGCCCTGTCAGCCTTCGCGGGCAGGCGGCCGTCTTGTGAAATGCCTCGCCCAACGGCCAGACCGGGAGCGCCTGACAGCACAGCCAAGCCTCCTCTCTCCGCCAGCCCTTCAGGTTAACGGCAGGCGGCAGCCCGCAGGCAAGGCAGGGCAGGCCGCCCGCGGCTCACACTTACTTCTCGCGGCCTCCGCAGCTCGGGCCTTGCTGTTCGCGGCGTGGAACCACCTGACGGCCGCCCCGTCTCTCGCTCGGATACGCTGAAGCCTCAGGAAGTGATCCACCGCCTCCTGGCTCCAGGCGCCTGCGGCGGCGCGAAGAGAGAGCTGCCCTCAACGCCGCCGCTCGGCGGAGCGGGCCCCACGCCCCTGTACCGCGGGACCGGGACCTCCCAGTCCCCGCCGCACAGCTCTTACCCTGCGTCTCGTCCGCCATCGCCTGCCCGGGACCCGCCCCGTCGGCCGCTGCGCGGGGCCCAAGTGAGCTGCCGGCGCTCCCCGGGCCGGCGCTCCCCGGGCCGGCGCTCCCCGGGCCGGCGCTCCCCGGGCCGGCGCTCCCCGGGCCGGCGCTCCCCGGGCCGGCGCTCCCCGCCGCTGAAGGCGAAGGTTGTGGGCAGCGCTTCCGCAGAAAGCGGAACGGGCGGCAGACAGAGCACAGGCGGCGCCGCCCACCCAAGGGTTGTCCTTTTTTAATTAAAGTAACACGCAATCAGCTAAGTGCTGCTTTGTTACCTTTATTGATAGTTACTTAGAAGTGGTACAGGCGAAGAGGTAGAGCCAGCCCTTCACTTGCTTCCTCGACTGCCCAGGGGCAGTTTGGTTTCAAGCAAAGACGGGTGTTGCTCATGCTGTAGATGGTGTGGTCTCAAGCAGGCTCTTCCCCTCACTGCAGTTGCTCTCGTTAGATTAATTAGGTCAAAAGCAGCCTGTCTTCTCTGGCAGAAAATGTGAAGCCCAAACCCTTACAGTATTTTGAGGCATAGATTACAGCAGATCAGATTAAGTTAAGTAACAAACTGTTTTTTATACAAAACCACAAAATATCCCCTATCAGCATTATGAAGGCATCAAAATTTTAATTATCTTACTATAAAATAGTACCAGCATTTTTACTGAAAACACTATAGATCTTATATATGGTTTGTTTTGGTTCTGTTCTTCATGTATGACAGTGGTGTTGACCGTCACCAAACCCAACTCATAGTTTGCTGGACCTCAGTACAAATCACGTCTCACAAATACATAAATAGATCTTAATGCCCAGATATCAAAAATACTTACTATAGAAGAACTTCTGGTATATGAAAAAAAAATAATAATCAATCTGTTAATGAAAATTCACACTTAATACACCAATTCTCCCTGAAAGGAAAGGTGGCTTCTAGGAGATGGCAAAAGCAGAAGGCATGAAGCAGGAAAGATATTGCAGAATTCTTGTCTGACTTATTGCTAAATGTAGATTACATCAAGGACAATCTGGTTTTACACTGATCCTTGAAAGGTCAAACTATATCTGGACTTCCAAGCAGACAGTAAAGAGAAAGAAAACAGTATTTACGAAAATAGTATCTATTTCAGTTAGATAAATACAAGAAAAATCAGTTATTCTGTAGAACTGATTCAGAGCATATATTCTTGCAGCACCAGCACTAAATCCTACCATTAAGGCCTCCAAAGACACCTACACAATTCTTCGTGCCGACCAGAAACCTGCAATCAGCTACAGATCTCAAACACTCAAATCTTACGTGTCAGGAAAGCAATTTTGTGCCAGCTTCTACTCCAGAAGTATATGCTGCAGAGATTAGATGTAGCCACAGCAAATTTTAGTAACACATTTATCTGAGGTTAAGAGGCAAGACAGTATGGCTTAAGGTCGCACTACATATAATAAATGCTACAGCTATGTGAAGAGGTAAACAAAAACCTGCCCTTTTCTGCACCTGCATTAAGTGTAAACTTCCAGAACTTCAGGAAACATTAAAACCTGCAATTCTTCTGTGGCAAGATAACCAGAGGGGACTTGAGGGTTTTGAAAAACAGTTTGAAAAAAATCTATTGAAACATCATAGGTTTAAAACCTTCAATGCTTTTAGTGTGTGTAGCATCAAAACTTTGGTGTTCAGATATAGCAAATCGGTGTATTTCCTGTAATCAGCCTCAATGCAGACGTTCCACAATGAAAAACACTAATTCCAACTTCAGTGGTAGACTTGCAGGATCTGACATCCTGCTATGAATCGCAGGAACCAGGGTACTGTCCAATTTATTTAGATACCTCTTTGGAAGAAGGCAACACTCAGATCCAGCGGTGTACTCGACCTAGAAGAAAAGCACATTGATGTTGACATTCACACTTCTTATATTAACAATACAGAAGTGCAGTGTCTCGACAAAAGATGATTTCAGCTAGCATGATGTGACATAACACTGACACACATGCAGCTGGATGGGTTTTCAGGTCAGTCCTGTCCGATTTGGCATGCCATTGAGAAGCATGCAACACTCCCCCTGGGTTTACAGGGCCACACATCCTTCACCTCCCAGCCTGCTTCAGTCTGATGTCCAAAAATGATATATCTTAGTATTACAGCTACTATTAATTCCAAAATATACTACTGAAAACTGGATTTGTAGGACTATTTCCAGATTCTCTCAAAAAAGATGAGGAAATGCAACACAGAACACCTTCAGAAGTAGGGAACTGAACTGTTCTGCTGTTTTGCAATCTTTTGAGGGGCATCATGGGCCTTTCTTCCCTTCTCTTCCACCCTCAGATGGGCAGAGCTGTCCAGATTTTGGTGTAAACATCCCTTACTGAACTATATGCAATTGTAAAACCAATGGGAAACTATACACTTTGAGAATGGCATCAGAAAATTAATTCCATAATTCTCTAAATTGGCTCACCTTGAAGGCAAATAAGTGCCAGACAGCTTACTGCAAACAGTTATTAGGGCATTTGGGCAAGAAATGAAACAGAAATTCCTTTTGAGACAAACAGGTTCTTGAAACAGCCTCTCAATGGAATTTTATTCTCAGTCTGGATCTGAGTTGGGTGGAAAGCTGAAAACATTCAGAAAGAGACCTAAGGTCCTTCCAAGAAAGAGATTTCAGATGAAACAGTGTCTGCAATAAAAAGTGAAACATTACCGTATCCGCAGCAACAGAAATTCTTATGCTTATTTTATTCATCCCACTATCTTTCAAGCTGTTAAGGTGTGGGCAAAGAGCAGTACTGCAGCCAGCAGCAATCTCTTCAGCAAGTAGGCGAAGAGCAGGATTGGTCAGCTCATAGTTGTTCACAAAATAGTATACCTGAAATTACAGAAAGCATAAAGACAGTCAGCAGCCTGGCAGAACAGAGCAAGCTACAATGCTTGTTTGCTTGCAAAGCACTCTAGCATTTCATCAAAATATGTACATGGTCATAGGAATGTCCTGACTATTTATAGAGTTATCAATGTTAACAGACTTTTAGTTGTCTTCAGAGGAGAAAAAGTATGTAGACTTGTCACAGAATTACAGAATCATTTAGGTTGGAAAGAGACCTTCAAGGTCACCGAGTCCAACCATTGACCCTTCTCTGCCAAGTCCATCACCAAGCCATGTTCCCCCAAGCACCAAATCTACACAGCTTTTAAACATATCCAGGCTCATACACTCAGTCACCTCCCTGGGAAGGCTGTTCCAATGCCTGACAAACCTTTCAGTGACAACATTTCTCCTAATGTCCAGCCTAAACCTCTCCTGGTGTAGATTGAGGCCCTCTTGATCTATCGCTGCTTCTTGGGGAGAAGAGAACATACCCACCTCATGACCAATTTCCTTCAGGTAGTTGTCAAAGACCTATGGAAAACATTCTGCCTTTCAGCATGGCTATACATCAAATAAATTACTTACTTTCATAGTATCCCTCAGTAGGATCACCTAACCACTTAGCTGTTCTAAACAGTAGCAAAAAGGTGCAAGAACAATATAATTTACTAACCCCAGCACAGTTCAGAGCTTTCTCCGTCCCTTCAAAGTTTCCGGCCTGGAATATGTTTTCACTCAGAGTTCCTTCCATTGGTAGTCCATCCACAGGGCTGAAAATTCTGTGGAAGATAATTAAAAGCAGCTTTTATTATTATGACCAAACAACTTCTATGAAAGGATGTTTAGCCATTCTCAAAGGCTATTTAAACAGCTTTACAAGGAAATGAAATACAGAATGAAAGTGAAAACAAACAATGCTTACTTGATAACAAAATATAATCCTACAGGTCTAAAATAAGCTGCCTTATATAAAGCCACTCTTTGTTCTAACTGATCTGGGAATGCACAGAAAAACACATACCAAGTCAAACCTGCAGCCCCAGTGACAGTTTAAGTGAGTTTTGAGTTGGTGTTGTATAATTAAAGCTAAGTAAACAAACGTTTACATTACATCCAATAACCAATGTCTCACATCTGATTTTGCTTTGTTGAATGCTGGTATCCCAAGCAGTAAATGGACAAGGGCAGCTCTATGCACTTCCTAGCCCCTCCCTAAAAAAAGGAAGCTTAAAGGCATTTACAGCATCCCCACACAAACTGATTACTTATTTGATAGAGCATTTTAAAGGACATTGAGAGTTCACATGCTTTCCTTGACAGCTTCCCAGAGAAAACTATTAATTTTGATGAACTATAAGCAAAATTATCTGTCAGTGACACCTAGAGGACTGCAGTTAGTTTATCATTCTATACTCTATCAAGTACTTTCAATAAAAATATTTTAGATTAACTTCAAGACATTAGAGGTGAATATTTGAAAATTGGGAGCAAGAATTCTCTGAAGATGTTTTACTTTGCTAGTATACTTACCTTTTGTTTGTTTGGTCTTCATCTCTTACCCAGAAAATATCTATAAATTTCTTTACTTTGCTATTTGTTTTGGAACAAGTAATTTTATAGTCCTTCTTGTCTGTTAATGCCTCACGTAAGCTTTGCAAGATTTCTCTTGTTACCTGCACTATTATTCCATCTAGAAGAAAATAAGTTAAAATTTAAATTTATCTACAGCATAAGTAGCACAACTTTTCAGTAGAAACTTTGCTTGAATTCTAGCAGGACGAACCCTCTCCTACAGCTTGTTAATAGATGCACACCCACCGGGCTCCATCCCCCAGCTACAGCATTAAATGTTACATGAAAGGGAATGCAATGAAAATCCTTTCTTCAGACAGAATTAAGTCAATAGAATTAAGACTGAAAGGTCACTCAGACTAATGCTGGAGATTTTTCACATTTGTGTCAATATATGCCTTTCATCAATGCAGCAATTAAAATTTTTCCACATATAGGCAGACATAAAAGAAAGACTTGCACTGACTAAAGCAAAACCAGTTAAAATCTACTATGTTTTTTAAAAAAAAAATACTAGATGAACTACCATGTACTTATTTTATCAGCACTTGTTTGCAGGAGGTCTACAAAGGTAAAAATCACAGAAAGAACAACTTTAGCTTACTGAAGAATAAAGTTCTGGTACAGGACTCCTGCTCTTTATTTATTGTTTTTTAAGTTCCCTTTAATACAAAACCACATAGGACAAAATTATTACCTTCAATTGTACAGTATTTAGCTGAGAGTCTTGAAAGTGCAGTTAACTCCTTGAACATCACAAAACTTGCACTGGTAACTAGAAAAAGTAGGAACAAAGTGAGTACCGCTTTGTATTATTCAAGTTTGTCATTGTTAACATTTAACTTGCATTCTTTGTTTACAAAGGCAGGGAGAAAAGGTACTACTGTGCTGAAATTGCTATTAGAAATTCCTTACTGTCAGGATGGTATGAAACATAACTTTCTAAAGAGAGAAGGATTTTTTCCAGTTGGACCTTGGCAAAAGAGATCAGCTTTGTTAACTTATTTTGTGAGTGCATACAGTATCCTTTTAAAATATTTGCAACAAGCCAGCAACAGGCAACCCAAATAAGCTTTTGTATACAAAGAGCAGACTTGGTTGAAGAAGCAGTGCTGTGGTGTTTTCTTTCCTTCGGTGTTGGGGTTTTTTTTGCCTTTTTATCCCTCTTTAAAACAGATATGCAACTTAAACTTCTAAATAGAACTTATTTACAGAAGATATTCCTGAAATTTAGATATATTCAGTGGCACTAAAAGCAGTTTGAAGAAAAGATGACATAAAAGTGAACTTCCATGCTACAAAGCTTTGCATGAATTTGTTAGTTACACATAGTGCTACAAACAAGAACACACTAGCTACGCACAGGACAAAATTTAAGGTTAACACCAGAGATGGTAAGAGCACAGCCCCCATCAGTCTGGAATTCCCCCCTCCAAATGGGCCTTGTTGAAAAGCATGACTCAGATGCAGAGCTGTATGGCAGAGATATACCAGTTTCAGAACCCAAAAGGTACATGTGCACGCCTCTCTGCACAGGTGGTTGCAGGTGCTAGGTGTGGTATAGAGGTACTCACTGTGACCATATTTGCATACACTTGGTAATTGAGACTGTATGTTTACATATGAAAATATATTGCCCAATTCACACTATTATTAAATTTAGGTTTTAAAGTATGTAAATAATCTGATGTCTGAAAATGCAAACTACATTAATAACATGCAAGAAACAAAGAGGAAAAGAGTATTAATCTCTATTTAATACTGTATTTGCAAAAGGTAAGTGCTGATACAAGCCAGCAACATTTTATTCCACATTTAAACTACTATGCTGCTTTGTAGTGATTTGAACAGCATAATGTGTGTGTGTATATATATATTAAAAAATGTATTTCCACTATCAAAAGCACAAAGTGTGACTGCTGCATTTACAGCTGTGCTGCACTACAACTGGGGAAAAGGGGAACTGGTCACCCTCTTGCTTTTCCAGTCCTTGAGAAGGCAGCTGCATTTTTGCCCATTATGGGATTTTGACAGGTACTCCTTTCCCTTCTGTTCTCTATATATGCTGGTGTAATCTGATACCTTTGCAGCAGGGGAGTAAAATATCTTGTGTTAATCAGATGAAAATTCTTCCTCTATCTTTCCACCCCCCATCCCCCTTTCTCATCTCCTGGTAACGGAGAGAGCAGAGACAGGAGGAGAGGTAGGGGAGGAAGTGGCAAGAGAGATTTTTTGTTGCCCCTACTACATTCTTGTACGCTGAACTTTATCTCAAAAACTTCCTGGGATTAAGTATTTTCCTTTAAACCTAATATGAGCATAAATTTCTGCTCTGTAAATATATTTTTTCTCCACAAGCCAAACTAGACATCTTACCTGTCCCACGACTTCTAGTAACACTGACTGTTTTAGTTTGATAGATGCCACTGTCATCCTGCACACACGCTAAGAAAGAATCTGCCTCATTACTAGGAGTTGCTCCTATAGTAATTGCATATTCATCAGAGGAATTTATCACCTTCATTACCTGTCAATACAAAATTTGTTGTTAAATTGACAGATGTCACTGCAGCACTCATTTGAAGCACAAGACATTAGAAAAAAAATTCATTTCTCTAAACAAATCTCAAGAATTACTAGCCAAACCCTGGGAGTCTGAATGACAGAGTTTGCCATAACTAGCTGGAGCAACACTAAGCATGATCAAAACTGAACTGAGAGGATGCAGAATATCAGTTGTAGGGATTTTGTTAGTATTAAGGCATTAGGCCTTGAGCAGTTTACCATCTAGGTTCATGGTGGGTTTTTTTTGTCAAACCTGAACGTAATAAAAGCTACACTGACAAGAAAGTTTTTTAAGTTTTAAGCAAAACAGCATCACCAGGGAATAAAGGATAATCCTTGAAGATATGTGCTAACAGATTTTGAATCAACTGCTGAATTTTTCACCATTTAACATCCTAAACCTCAACTTTTTATTCATCATTATCTAACTTCCAGTGCATGGAGGAGAAAGGAAATGTGTGCTCTGATAATTTCATGCCCTCTGCCTCCCCCATCAAATGTTTGCATCAGTTTAAAGTTCAAAGCATCTACTGCACAGCAAATCACAGGATACTCTAAAGAGCTGGTATCAACAGTTCACTTGCAGAACTGCCTGGAAAATGAACACTGAATAAACACATTGCAGCCTCTAAGAACCAATCTCCTTTTTTTAATTTTTTATTTTTCATGTATTTTTAAAGATCTAATTTTAGAGATGTGACTGGTATTATATGAAAAATAAAAGACTAAAGCAGTTCATTTTAGAAAGCTAATTGAACACAGTTTTACTCACCTCATTATACTTTCTTAGGGGTATTTTGACACAGCATCTATTGTCTTCCAGATGAACAAACAAGTTGTCTATGGTATTCACAGTTAACTGATCATTTCTGAAATACTAAACAAAGTTTTTATGTTAGCAGAAAATTAAGTATAATTTTCTTACCTGCTTTAACAAATGTCACTTAGATAAAAGTCCTTTACATACATCTCTAAGACCTCCAAGGAATGATGACAGTTAAGGGTGGTTAAAGACTGAAGTGATAATCTCAGCCACATCTGCAAAATTTCTCTACTGTTTTATTTCAGAAGAACATTAGATATAAAATGATCTCATCTGTCTTTGCTAGCTCAGCTGAAAGCAAGAAAGACTTTGAAAAGGCTCTTGTCACCAACTGAGCCAGGTAATCAGTATCTTATTCAATCAGCTGTAACAAGAAGGGTATTTTTTGAACACATCACACTGCATTACAAAGTTAACTGAACTGGCATTGTTGTAGCTATATTAAGGATACACATCACAGGTGCCCTTTGCCTCTATCATTTACCACTACCTCAGTCACTGTATCTTTACTCCAGAATTTGCACCCCAGGTAGTTAAAAACAGAACCTCAAGAGAACATTCTGCCGTCATCTTAGAGTGATTTAAACTCCTGCTGCAGTAAGCTAGTCCTGCCAATAAGCATAAATGAACTGCCTGCTTTGAGCAGACATGAGCAACACAGCAATGAAGGAGAATTAGAAAATAGCTGAAAATAACTCCATAGAAGCCCCCTTCAGCAGCAACACAACATTAAGACTTCTCTTAAGTCCAAGGATGCAATTCCACATTAGTACTGGCACTTCACCTATCAGGCAGGGGGTTGCCTCAGGTATTTAAGATTCCTTCATTAAGAAAACACATGGTGCAACTTCTCTCACTGATACCTCATGTACAGGACATCAACAGTGACAAAATGAAAAGGGGGCCAAAGACTGCAGTTTCATCTAGGGTGTAATGGCCTCCAGATTCTTAGGCGAGGATTTAGTGATCAGTTAAATAATACATACAATTCTTTCCATATCCTTAACACTGTCATAAAAAGTGGTATAGGGCCAAATTTTAGAAGAGGCAGGTTAATGGTCAGAAGTACATGCCTACTCAAAGTTTAAATCTGGAATTTTGCCATCCTAACGCTTCTACAGGGTAGGTGTCAAGAGGATGGGGCCAAGCTCTTTCAGTGGTGCCCAGTGATGGGACAAGGGACAATGATCACAAACTGGAATATAGGAAATTTCACCTAATCACAAAGAAAATCCTTTCCTGTGAGGGTAGCAAAGCACTGGTACAGGCTGTCCAGAGAGGTTGTGGAGTTTCCTTTTCTGAAGGGATTCAAAACATGTCTGGATTCATTCCTGCAGAACCTGTTCTAGGTGAACCTGCTTTAGGGAAGTTGGACCATATGATCTCCAGAGTTCCCCTTCCAACCACTACCATTCTCTGATTTTGGCCTCAAGTTGTGCCAGGTGAGGTTCAGGTTGGGTATTAGGAAAAATTTCTTCACAGATACAGTTATCAAGCACTGCAAAGGCTGCCCACTGAAGTGGGACTCACATTCCCTGGAGGTATTTAAAAGATGCTTGGATGGGGTGCTTAGGGGAATGGTTTACAGAATAGAATACAGAATTAACCAGGTTGGGAAAGACCTCAGAGATCATCAAGTCCAACCTGTCACCCAACACCATCTAATCAACTAAACCATGGCATCAAGTGCCTCATTCGCAACAGCGGCTTATCAGTAGTTGTGGGATTGCATGCTTAAGGTGGGCAGCTGGACTTATCACAAAGGTCCCTTCCAACTTCAGTAGTTCTATGATTCTGTGACTCTGTAAAACAAAATTATTTGTGCAACAGAGGGAAAAATTCCTCAAGGAAGGGCATAAATTGCAGACTTGACTTATTCTGACGATTTTGCCAAACATTTCATAAATTTCTTCGCGTAAGACGGTCAGACTGTTTAACTGTGGTAAGGTTTAAGTTACTGTGACAAAGTAAATACTAGTACAGCTAGACCATGGCATTTGCCTGTCAAATCTTCACATTTAAAAAGCATCACACTTCAGACTAGAATTACTGCACCACACCAATGCCTAGAAGAGAAAAATGCAACAGAACAAGTACCAGCTTCAATGTAAACAACAACGTTTTTCTCAACTATTTAAAGCCATTTCTTACTACCAGAACTAATGTGTAACAATATAATGTGAAAGGTGCAGCTTTCCTCACTCTCTCCTGCTTGTTTGTAAGGAAGTTTCAAGTCAGGTATGAAGAACAAAAGTAATCACCCTTTATCATTGTCAAAAATAACTGCTTTCTAGAGTGAGAGTTCTGAGGATATGTTACATAATCTAAATTACAGTATGAAGGGAAGAGAAAAAACCTTTTACTTACACCAAGTACTTGAAAAACTGTGAATCCCAGCTCTGTAAATACTGGTTTCCGCTTTCTGACACTTAGTAGAGGCACTGGAAGCACTAGGGTCATGGATGAAAAGGGAAAAGGTCAGTGTTTACCTATCACCCACTGGAAGGCTTGCTAATCTGTGTACTTACTGCTAACTGCAGCTATAGCTTATGCTTCTTAATCTCCATATCAAAGAATCCAAATTAACTAGAGCCCCTGTCTGGTTCTCTGTCATGGGCTGTTGCTCAGCCCACTGCATGGTTTCCCTACCCACAGTGCTTTGTCAGCTGTGTTCTTTGCGATAGGAGATGTAGATGGAAACATCATGGATTTAGTCTTTAGGTCACCAGCTGTGTGAGAGGTTGCCAGGCTTCATACTTGCTTGAATAAGAAAACTGTTTATATCTTCTACAACAATGCTCTCATACCAAGTGAAGTATCACTTAGTACTGGTAAGCAAGAACAGAGCAAATGAGGATGTTCATACAAAGAACACATTTGCAAGTTCCACTACTGCAATGGGACACCCATACAGATGGAAACTAGGGAAGGCAAAGAGATGCAAGAGTTCACAGACCACAATATGAAGCCTTTTGTAAACAAAACTGTCAGGACTGTAAGGTTAAAGATGTGAAACTGGTAACAAAAAAGAGAAGTAGCTTGGAAAGAGAAAGCAAAATATTAAAGAAGCTACCATCATTGTCAACATGCAGACAGAAACCTGGACAGCAGAAATCCACCACCAACCCCAAAAAACCAAGTGAGTGATACATATTTGTGGACTTGGAGCTAGTAGAATTTAAGGCTTATTTACAAAAAAATTCATTCAGGTCATGAAATTTGTGTATGGTAATTTTTTTTAATCTATTTCACCTAAGCAAGTGCTGCATGCTGCACGTTCTCTAATGCCCTGCTACTACTCCATAAGCAGCAGTGCAACACAAAACCGCACCTGTATGGCTAACTTAGGTGTTGGCATTATTCAAGCAAGTACACAAGCTGCTCTAGAAGGCCTTTAGGACAGTATCTAATTTCAGGTCTTGCTCGTGCTAGCTTTATCTGTTCCTCAGGGCACTAGGAATCTGCATAAATACTTTCTTTTGATGAACCTGGAGCAGTCTTGCAGTGACAGAGATGCACACTAACTGGATGGGGAAGCATCAGCCTGCAACAGACTGTGGAAAGTCTCTGCACAACCTCTGGTCGTTCATGTTCCACGGTCTCCATCCACCTCTTTGAAAGAATGCCTGCTGCATTTTTACAGGCCCAAAGATTAAAAATGTATTAATTGGTAAGTTATCTTTATAAGGACTGAATACTTCTATCCATTCTATGAAGTAGTAATACTTTGATGATATACTCATGTTCAGATACTTAATTTAAAAAACTCAATTCATCAGCTGTAGATTTGGTTTATTAACTTCCCTTCAAATCACGCTCCTGTGCCAACAAGTGTCAGACAGATTCTACTGCTGTGAGTTTGGATTTCATAGCTTTCTCATTAGCTAAGAGGAGAAAAAAATAATAAATCAAGGAAGTCTAGCAGGACAATGACTTCCCATGTATGAAACTTCGGTCTTGCTTGAGTGTAAAACAAAATCCTGCAAAGATTAAGTAGTTTTCTTGTCTAAACACCTTGTATTTTCCAGTAGTGATTTTACATTTATACAGGTTTCAAAATGTTAACACTTACTCCCAAATTCTGCTCCCAAGCTCAGCAATAACCTGCTTGGAAAAACTTTCAGCCAGGGTACTTCCAGCTTATGGATGAGAATGCCACAGAGATAGGGTTTGTCTGGTAGAATCTGCTCATCAAATTTCTGGAAAGTTGGGGAAACAAACAGGAATCCTCCCCAGTCTTCTGTACCAAAGAACTTTTCAGTAAATGTAATATTTCCCATGTTTTTTATTAAATTTCCTGTAGAAAGAGGAAAAGCATCTTTGTACATCTGGGTAAGTAATACACTATGGCAAGAAAACTAATCCAACCAGTGGTCCCTGACAGACATGTAAGCTACACAGCATCTCTCACATCTTCCCAGAAGTCTGACAGATACCTAAACCTGAGAGCTCTATATAGTTACTAATTGAATGAACTTTTAATATGAAACTAGGTTTTTCCAAACAAATCCTCAAACCACCGTTCCAGCAGACACTAGTTGATGATCTGCTATTAACATGCCTCAGATATGCTTCTAACAAATGAAGTTCTAAATGTCACTGACTGAAAGACTTGTATCCACAGTCTCCATCACAGTATGACTGAATGACATAAAAAAAAAACTACCAACAGGATGTTTGCAGAAGTGTGAAACAAAACCCTCTTTCTTTTTTTCTCTCCCTGTTGCTTGTTTAGAACCCAAGGCTAAGACCAGAATTATTAGGCACCCACAAACACTTCTGAGAAAAATTAGGTATTGACTTGCAGCTTTAAATATCAGCAAGAAGATACTAGAAAGCACTGAGTCAGCCATTCAGGTTACATACCATTCATGGCACCCTTATAGATGTCAATAAATAATTTTAACATGTCAGACGGAAACATTTCTTCTTCTGGCAAACACTGCAACAGAACGATAACTTCCGCCTGACCCAAGCCATGTAGTCCAGTCGTTGAGAAATACCAGCACTTTACGGAACAATCTGTAATTAAAAAGACAGACACACCACAATAATGTTGTTCTACCACAAAAAGAAAGCTGGATTTAATGGAAACAAAAACGTGCGCTACTTACAAGTCATGCGCTTGACATTTACAAGCAAGTTTGCATTTAGGATGAAAGTTACTGGGTAAGGACTGCCTTCCACAAGGAGAAAGATGACCCGCTGGCGAGACGGCTGCTTGTCCACCAGAGGATCTAAATGATTTCATGCACAATTTAGTTCAACATATCAGGCAACTACTTAAAAGAAGAATTACAGCTCAAAGCATAGCAAATACTGTCCCATCTTGTTTTAAGAGGGTGGTAATTACTCTCAAATTTAGACCCACCACAGAGCTATCACAGAGCTATCAATAATTAGCTTATTAGCCTAAGTGTATAAAAACAAGGCAGTGGAGGCCACTGATAAGCAGAGTCCCTCAGGGATCAGTCCTGGGACCAGGCTTGTTCAACATCTTTGTGGGTGCCATGGACAGTGGCATTGAGTGCACCCTCAGCAAGTTTGCTGATGACACCAAGCTGTGTGGTGCAGCAGACACGCTGGAGGGAAGGGAGGCCATCCAGAGGGACCTGGACAGGCTGGAGAGGTGGGCACAAGCCAACCTCATGAGGTTCAACAAGACCAAGGGCAGGGTCCTGCAGCTGGGTCAAGGCAATCCCAGGCACAAATCCAGGCTGGGCAGTGACTGGCTGGAAAGCAGCCCTGAGGAGAGAGACTTGGGGGCGTGCTGGTGGACGAGAAGCTCAACATGAGCTCTCAGTGGCTTTCTGGGCTGCAAGTGCACAATCAGATCCTGGGCTGCATCAAGAGAAGTGTGGCCAGCAGGTCAAAGGAGGTGATTCTCCCCCTCTACTCACCTCTGGCCAGAGACCCCAGCTGGAGTGCTGCCTCCAGTTTTGGAGCCCCTATTACAAGAGGGATCTGGAGGTGCTGGAAGGTGTCCAGAGAAGGGCCACGAGGATAATAATAATAAAACAGGTTGGAGGAGACTTTCAAGATCATCGTGCCCAACCCATCAACCAATCCAACCCACCTAAACAACTAAACCATGGCACCAAGCATCCCATCAAGTCTCCTCCTGAACACCTCCAATGATGGTGACTCCACCACCTCCCCAGGCAGCCCATTCCAATGGGCAATCACACTCTCTCCTAACATCCAACCTAAACCTCCCCTGCCACAGCCTGAGACTGTGTCCTCTTGTTCTGGTACTGGCTGCCTGGGAGAAGAGACCAACATCCGCCTGTCTACAACTTCCCTTCAGGTAGTTGTAGAGAGCAGTAAGGTCACCCCTGAGTCTCCTCCTCTCCAGGCTGATCAGAGGGCTGGAGCACCTCTCCTGTGAGGACAGACTGAAGGATTTGGGGCTGTTCAGTCTGGAGAAGAGAAGGCTCCAAGGTGACCTCATTGTGGCCTTCCAGTATCTGAAGGGGGCCTCCAAGAAGGCTGGGGAGGGACTTCTCAGGATGTCAGGTAGTGATAGGACTAGGGGGAATGGAATGAAGCTGGAGGTGAGGAGATTCAGGCTGGACATGAGGAGGAAGTTCTTCACCGGGAGAGTGGTGAAGCCCTGGAATGGGTTGTCCAGGGAGGTGGTTGTGGCGCTGTCCCTGGAAGTGTTTAAGACCAGGCTGGATGAGGCTCTGTCCAGCCTGATGTAGTGTGGGGTGTCCCTGCCCATGGCAGGGGGGTTGGAAGGAGATGATCCTTGTGGTCCCTTCCAACCCTGACTGATACTATGAACTTGTAACAGAAGTGCACACAGCTGGGGAGGGGTTTGGAACACAAGCCCTATGAGGAGAGGCTGAGGGAGCTGGAGGAGGCCTGGGGGAGACATTGCTGTCTACAACTACCTGAAGGGAGGTTGCATACAGGTGGTGGCTGATCTCTTCTCCCAGGCATCCAGCACCAGAACAAGAGGACACAGTCTCAAGCTGCACCAGGGGAGGTTTAGGCTGGATGTTAGGAAGAGATTTTTCATAAAGAGAGTGATTGCCCATTGGAATGTGCTGCCTAGGGAGATGGTTGAGTCACCATCACTGGAGGTGTTTAGGAGGAGACTGGATGGGATGCTTGGTGCCATGGTTTAGTTGATTAGATGGTGTTGGATGATAGGTTGGACTCGATCTCAAAGGTCTCTTCCAACCTGGTTTATTCTATTCCATTCTAACATTCATTAGGTAACTATTGAGTAATTGTGTATACAGTCTCCTCATCCATATACTGGTAAGCACCATCAGTGAGCATCCACTACTATAATGCATTTAAGAGATGAAGCATTCTCTTCTTGAAATCAACCTTATTAATAATGCACGTTACATTATCAAACAATTCAGTGTGCAGCAAATAAATATTAGAATTATACTGAAAGAAAAATTATACACACATAAGTTTGTACTTAGAAATCTTGTATGAAGAGAATAAATATTAACAATTTTCTCTAATTTTACCTTTTCCTTTCTCCCTCACTGCAAGCAGTAGCGGTGGCAGTTGATCTCCATCACGAACAAGGCTGATTGCTTTACTGACACAATTTTCAACACCACAGAGTTTTCTGTAACGGGAAGGGCTGGGTGATGTAACACCTGCAGCCTGAGGAACTGAACTGTAACTAGTGCTCGCAGCTTCTGCAGTAGGATGCCGCTTTTTGGTGTGTTTTTGTGCTGCCTTGACTGGGCGTGCAACAGCTTGCGGTGCACCAGATGAAGAGAAAGAAGATGGTAATTTCTTCATTCTTGTAACTAGATTAACTTTTTGAACAGGTTTTGGATTCACGTTAGTTGATACATTATCTGCCTTTGGTTTTGCAGCCTGTGAAGAAGAAAAATTGAGAAGTCCACACTCTTGTCACACAAGAGCTAAACTTCTACTACTGGCATTCCAGAAGCAAAGAGAAAAGTAAGTTTATTATATATACTGAGAGTGCATTTCCAGTCAACAAGGGGAAAAGACACCAAATCTCTCCTGGATCTTCCCTCCCACCATGCCATCTTTAGAAGTTACATTAGGAGAAGATTCATCATTAATTTATTGGTTCAGGAACACAAAATTCCTATCACAGTGCTGAAGATTAATTCCTGAGCATACAACAGTGAGATCTAACACAATCAACAATAAACCAAGTACTCTCCAGGAGTCTGTTTAGCATTACCATTTCCCTACTCACAGCTACTGAACACAGCCATCACAAGGATCTGCAAATGTATTTCTATTTTTGCATTATCTACTGATAACTGAGTCCAGCATTTTGTAGTCTGATTAACTTCTAGTTTGGAGTCCAACCTATGCTGCACCCCCAGCAAAACAGTAGGATAAACTATAGGCGCAGGCACATTAGAATATGAGCTGTCAAAAAATCCAAAACATCATGAGGTGTGCCACTGCCTTTCAAGTAAGCCAAAAAGTAATAATGAACAATCCTAACACTCTGTGCTTGCTATGTAATAGTAGTCCTGGTATTTCATCAGCTTCCAGCAAATACTGTAAAAGAGAATACATACCAGGAGGGAAAAAAACATATAAAGAAAAGGAAAAAAAAAATGCAAGGAGGTCATGGGAGTGGTGAGGGGAAAAACAACAAGGAACCCCCAAAACAGCACCCCACAAACAGGAGAGAAAAACATGATTAGATTGGCCTCTGACAGACTTCTTTGTCATGCATTTACTAGTGTTTTCATAATAGTTTATACTTCTGACCTGCATTGCATCCTGTGGCAGTATGTTCAGGATTATGTGCTACCTTGTAAAGCCCATCCCTTGCCTTGAGGCTGCAGTGTGGTAGTTCTGTTTGAGCTTCTGAAGCTGCATATAAGAACCTGATGGTATGGTTCTTGTTTTCCACCCACTTTGCCCATGCTGCTTTTAATTTTAGGTATTGCTCCCTTTTTTGCATGTGGAAATAATCTAGTCCTTCCCCAAAATGCAAGACAGGTTGTACCTTTTTATTACTGCAACTTATTGGAGCCTTTTTTCAAATGAAATCACATTCACTCTTAATCCATTCTTGATGAATTAAGGCTGATTTACATGCTATACACCCAGTAACTGTTCAGATCCTCCATATACATATAATAATGATCTGGTCCTGTTCTTAGCTTTACTAATTTATTTTACAAACTGTTGAACACTGTTAGAATAATAGAATTTATCAGTTGAGAGAGCACTTCAGAGATATGTTCTACTTTAAAAAGGCTCCACTGAGGAATCTCTTCACAACAAATTGCTTTCCTCAAGAAACCTAAAAGATTTTCTTGTTAAGTGCAACTAGTTCAACATCAAGAATATGCTCTGTTCAGCCAGGTAGTGGAGCTGAAAGAGGAGGTGGAAAGCTTAAGAGGAATCAGAGTGTGAGAAGGAAATAGATTGGTGGAGCCATACTCTGCAGCAAAGACAGCAAGTGAAGGCTTGACAAGAAGCAGAGGACTCCCTCCCCTCTTGCCATCAAGCAGAAGAAGAGAACCTAAGGAGAGCAGGGAACAGAGTGAATTCCCTCTTTGGAAAAGCAAGTGAATCCTCTTCTGGCCACTCTCACCTTTGCAGCTGCCCTTGCACAACAGGTATGGGACTTTGGAACTTGAGCACCAAGCAAATGAAGACGCAGACAAAGGTCCATCCAGGGGTGAGTCACTCACCCCAAGGCCTTAGGACTACTTCAGTTAAGAAAAAAAGGGAGAGTAATTGTGATGGGTGAAACCCTTCTGAGGCTAACAGAGGACCCTGTATGTTGACTAGACCCATACCACAGGGATGTCTGCAGCCTCCCTGAGGCATGGACGTCACTAGGAAACTGGCCTACTGATTATTATTTGGTATTGGTTACAGAAAGAAGTCCAAATGTAATTAAAAAGGACTTCAAGGCTTTGGGTTGATTGGTTGAAGGCTCAGGTGGACAAATATTGTTCCCATCAATCCCTCAAGGGGCAGCAAAGAATACTGAAAGAGGGAGAAAAACACACCTGTTGAACACATGGCTCAGAGGCTGGTGTCACCGACAGAATATTTGGGTTTTTTTAATCGTGGGTAGTTTATATGGCACCTGGCCTGATGGTGACAAATGGACACCAATATCAGAGGAAAAAGGATCCTCATGCATGAGTTGGCAGGCTCATTGGAAGGACTCTATACTGGGTGCACAGAGGGAAGGGGATAGAAACAGGCTCACTAGAGTTAAGCCTAAGGGCAACATGGTAGTGTTGCCCAGCTCAAGTGCATCTACACAAATGCATGCAGCAGAGACAACGAACAAGAGAAGCTGGAAGACATCGTGCAGCAGGACAGCTATGGCATAGTCACCATCACAGAAACATGGTGGGATGACTGTGATGACTGGAGTGCTGCAATGATGCCTTTAAGCTCTTCAGAAAGGACAGGCAGGAAAGGACAGGTACTGGATTGGCTCAATATGTTAGGGAATGTTTTGACTGTGTAGACCTCAAGGACTGTGATAGTGTGGTTGAATGCTTATGGGTGAGGATGGAAGGCCAACATGGTCTTTTGTGAGTCTGTTACAGATCACCTAACCAGGATGAAGAGGTTGATTAAGTGTTCTATGGAGTGCTGACAGAAGTCTCCAAATTGACAGCCTTTGTTCTCGTAGAGGACTTCAAATACAAGAGAGCAGAGGGAGAGTCCAGGAGGTTCCTGGAGTGTGTGGAAGGTTATTTCATGACTCAGCTGTTGAGTCCACCAGGGAAAGTGCCATAACAGATCTGCTATTTACTAACAGAGAAGGACTGGTAGGTGATGGGGTGGTGGAAGGCTGTCTTTGGCTTAGCAACCACAAAGTAATATTGCTCTCAATTCTTGGTAAAGTAAGGAGTGGGGTGAGCAAAACCACTACTGTGGATTTCTGGAGGGTAGACTTTGGCCTGTTCTGGTCACTGGTTGAGAGAGTTCCCTGCAAGACAGTCCTGAAAGACAAAGTCCAGGGAGGATGGACATTTTTCAAAAAGGAGCTTTGAGGCACAGGAGCAAGCTGTTCTGTAAGGAACTGACAGGGAAAATGACTGGCCATGCTGAACAGGAAGCTTTTGCTGGGGCTTAAGAGGGGAGCTTACCACCTTTGGAAGAAGGGGAAGGCTACTCAAGAGGAGTACAGGGATCTAGTCAGGGTATGCAGAAAGAACATTAGGAAGGCAAAAGCCCAAATAGAACTCATTCTGGCCAGTGTAGCAAGAGAAAATAAAATATGTTTTTCACAAATACATTTACAACAAAAAGAGAGCCAAGCAATATCTCCATCCCCTAATGGATGCAAAGGGGATTACTGCCACCAAGGATGAGGTGACCTCCCTAGTGGATGAGGGAAAGGCTATGGGTGTTGCATACCTAGACTTCAGTAAAGCATTTGATGCTGGCAGCTCATGTTTCAGACAGCTGTATGCTGGTGTTGGCCTCTTCTCCCAAGTAACTAACAGGACAAGTGGTAATGGCCTCAGCCTGTGTCAGAAGTTCAGAATGGGTATTAGGAACAGTTTCTTTACTGGAAGAGTAGTGAGGCATTGGAACAGGCTGCTCAGGGAAGAGGTGGAGTCACCATTCCCGGAGATGCTGAAAAACCAAGTAGATGTTTTACTTCAGGACATGGTCTATTGGTCAGGAAGACAATGGAAGAAGGTTGCACTTAACTCAGTGGTCTTTTCCAACCTTAATGAATTTACAATTCTATGCTCTATTGCAAAAAAGTGAATCAGTTCAATATCACTTCACATTAAAAGCAATACACAGTTTTTGGTGCACCCTATAATGCAGTACTGTAGGACAATCATCCAGAGAAGTGTGGCCAGAAGGTTGAACAGTGTAGATGGGGAGAATCACCTCTCTCTTGTGAGACCCCACTTGGAGTACTGTGTCCAGTTCTGGAACCCCTATTACAAGAATGACCTGGACATGCTGGAACATGTTCAGAGAAGGGCCATGAGGATGATCAGAGGGTTGGAGCTCCTCTCCTGCGAGGACAGGCTGAGAGAGTTGGGGTTGTTCAGTCTGGAGAACATGTTATATGCATTTCTGGCAAGTCCAGGTTAACTTACATTTGGTGGTAATCTCTGTGCTGTAGATGGAAGTCTTCTTGCATCTTCTGTTTTGGCATCTGAAGGATAACTCACAAAAGTAATCTTCTTCTTCTCTTTTCTGGGACACACATCTAGGAAAGTTTAAGAAAACAACACCAACTTCATATTGTACTGCTCCAATAGCTGAAAGGGATAAAAATTAAGACACTTCTCCTCCCAGCATTTTTATATAGCTTAGGAGATTTCTGGTTTGTGTTGTGACTGTGTCTCACAGTAAAACAACGAACAACCAAACAAACAACAAAAACCAAAATCCAAACAACTGTAAGTAGTAACTTTTCCCTAAACAACTAGTGGTAAGTTTTTTTTTCCTGTGAGACAGTCACAACACAAACCAGAAATCTCTTAAGCTATATAAAAATACTGAAAGTATTACCTACACACTAAAAAATAAATAAATTACAATATAAACATAGAGGACAATGAAAAAAAGTAACATCCACCTTTTGTAAGTGGAGACTAAGACTTAGTCAAGCTCACACATGGCATCAAAAGTGGGAACTAGAAGATGTTTTCCAGTGTCCTGATTCAGAGTTTCCACTTCCCACGAAAAACAGCACTATACTAAGCATACACTGAAGCAATCCTGGTAGTCTTAAGACTATATATATATGTATATATATATATATATGTATATGCACCATGTTTAGCATACCTTCAATTCCGGGTCGTTGAAGTTGTGCCATAGGTGAAGGAGGTGTAGCAAAAATATTAGGTGCCTGGGCTTCCCTGGTAGGTGACTCAGCAGCAGAAAGCTCACAGGAAGTAGTGGAACTGGGTTCAGGATCAGTTGAACTCATCTTTTCAAATGTCTGTGCTGGAGAAAAAAAAAAAACAAAAAAGAACAAAACCCCCAGTGTGGTTGTTTAAGATCTCACAATTTATTTGGTTTCATTTGCAGTATTATGGGCTGGCTTTTCTCAGAAGTAGTGCACAACTTGTAAGGTAGTTAAGGAAAACAAATGCTGAAGCCATTCTACAGAAGAAAATTTAGGTATCTTAATTTCCTATCTACCTACTTGCCTACTTCGCTCTCAGAAAATTGAAACAGACCTTGCTGCTGTTGGAGTGACTACTTTGAACCACACAATCCCTGTACCTTAGTGTAAATACCTCTATCATCACATTAGTCAAAGCCAAACTCCATTCAGGTGGCATTAAAAATCTCTTGTGTTTTCAACTCATTTAAGTATCAACAATGAGCACTACCTTAGTTTTTTCTCCTGATGTTTCCACTAGCAGCTATGTTTCTCTTTCAGTTAAGAAAAGTTCATCTTATGATTCATTACTGAAGCAGTTTTAAAAGTACCAGGACAGAAAGCTACCTAAAATGGACAGGCAAATAACCAGTGAAAATAAACAACCATATGGCTTTAAGTGCAGAGAAGAATACTGTGGAGGGAAGATCACTGTTTTCTAGACTCCTGGCACAGATGACCCAACAGCTAAATTTTATATAATACAGTCCTATGGAATTCAGGCAGTGGGGTCTATTTTTTTGTTGTTGTTGTTGAGATTTATTTGTTTGTTTTTTCCCCCCCACAAACCATCAACTAAACACATTGCCACTTCAACTTAAAATAAGAGCTGCAATCCAGCTAAGCACTACAACTATCCTTGTTCTTGTTCCAACCAAGTGTCGTGGCTAAAACCTATGAAACACCACGCAAGTGCTTGCTCACTCAATACACACCTCCAGCTTCTGCCTGCTAATGCCACACATCCCCAGCTGCTTGTCATCTCCCAGCCACCCCTTGCTCAGCCAGCACAACCCCGCAGCCTGCCACACGCTCCTGCCACACACTACCCAGACAAAGCCGCCCCAGCCTCTTCTTGCCTCCCAGCCACTGCTTGCTCACTCAGCACCTGCCCACCCCAGATGCCTCTTGCTCACCTGACACAGCTCCTCAGATGCTGACTGCTAACCCTACAGTCCCCCACTTCTCCTTGCCCTCCCAGCCATTCCTTACTCACCCCACCCAACCTCACAGTTTCTTCTTGCCTTCTAGGGACCCCTTGCCCATGACACACCCACCCCCAGCCACTCCTTGCTCACTGTACACAGCACCCCAGCCACTGAATGCTAACCCCACATGTCCCCCAGCATCTTTTTGCTCCCCAGCCACTCCATGCTCACCCTACACCCCCTCAAACCCATTGCTTGCTGACTCTGCACACCCACCAGCCCCTGCTTGACCCCCACCCCACAGCCACTGGCTGCTTACTCCACACACACTCCGGAGCTGCTACTTGCTTAGCCCACGCCCCCTCCTGATGCTCCTTGCACTCTAGCTACTGCTTGCTCTCCCCACAACCCAACCCCACTGCTGCTTCCCCACCCACAAGCTGCTCCTTGCTCCCCCCACACCTCCCCATACCCTCTCTGCCTTGGAGAATGAGTGAGAGATTGGAAGGGTAAGGGCAAGACGACTTGAGATACAAATTAGTTATTGAAAGATAATTAAATCAGAATAATAATATTAGTAATAAGAATATAGAAATAAGTGGTGCACAATGGCAATTGCTCACTGTCCTCTGGCCAGTGCCCAATATTTCTGGTGTGTGATCCCCTAAGAGAATAATGCTGACACCACAGCCTGGGAAGAGTGGTACTCCTCATCTATATACACTGACTATGATGTATGATTGAGAATGTTCCACTGGTCAGTTTTGGTCCAGTTCTTACTACTGTTGCAGCATCCACACTGAACCATATGATCCCTGTACCTCAGTGTAAATAACCTCTATAACAATTCTCACACTTAATCCCAAACACAGCACTACCAAGAAGAAAAAGTTGCTCTCTTTCCAGGCAAACCACAGGCACTCAGAAATAGGAAAAAAAATACACATCTTAAATTAGTGAAGCTCCTAAAAAAGACTAAAGCCATATTAGCTCTGTCTATTCTGTAATTATTGCTGCATTTGTTCATTAAAAAAAACTTTTTTTTTTTTTTTTACCTTTAATAGAATCCAAGCAGCCAGTACAGACCCTTGCTTCCTTTTCCAAGAATTGTAGTTTGTATTTTTGTTTGCAACAGCCACCACAAAAAACCTGAGGCAGAAAAAGATAGTGTTACATATTACAGATGTCAGCAGGTGAAGATATTTATTATGTTATACAGCAAAGTTATATAGTCTACCAGAAGGCACATGTGTCACATCTTAATTGATTACTTTCTACTGGCATGCATGTAATTAAGGCATACAATAAGTCAAAATAACAAAACAATATTTTAATACATCCAACCAAATTCTGCCTAATTTCTCTCCTTCAGCTACAAGGGGTTTACATGCTTTTCTGAGTAAAAGAGTAAACATAGCCTTCTCTAATTTGAGCAAAGGCAAATCTTCACAGCCTTCCAAAGCTACCCAAAACCAACCTTTTCCAACATTTCCCCTGTTTTCTATTTCTAATAGTGATTGACCCTTCTAACATTCTTTGCATACATAGAAGGAAACAACACAGCAAAAGTTCTGCAACACAGCGTGTTTAACAGACTGATGTAACCCATAGAAGATACAATGCTCAGGCTGTACAAATTAGCTCATTCTAACACAACTGGCATAATACATGGTTAAAGACAGAAAAACTTACAGCTCATTTCAGTAACAAGCTCATACTCCTTTGCTCCTTTGAAATGCTATAGCACACAGTCTTAAACTGTGTGGCCGTTTGACGCTGTGCCTTTAAGGAAGGGGCACACTGGCTAAATGTTTGTAAAATATTTTGGTTTTCTAAACAAATTTCATTGGTAGGATTGTGGGAGGAGAGATTGGACCCAGGGGAGTTGGGAACTTTCTCTCAGTCTTCCTTCCTTCGCTGTCCCTCTCGGCTGGATCTGCTTCTGGGATTCTGGCCAACTAAGATAAGATACTAACTCCCTGTGCAAGGCCTTTATTCCTTTCCTGCCCTGTTAACCGTCCTCGTCTCTTCTTCTACCTCTTTGGGGGAGAAGGGAGGTAGGGGGGTGAAGGGGGCACAGGGGGAAGCCCCCTCTGTGGGGGGTCTGGTTTCTGGTTGAGTTCATTTGCTGTATATTCCTGTATATACTGTAAAATACCTGTATTTGTTGTGTTACATATAATCTGTTTCCTTGTAAAATATACTCTCATTTCTCCGACTGGGTTTAGCCGTGGTCTCTTTCTCAGTGGGGGAGGGAAAGCAGAGCCTTTCCTTTCAAACCACCACACATTATCACTTGTATCGTCTTAATTATCATATTATAATCCATTACTAATTATGATAATTAATATATGCTTATTATTACTTGATATACCATATTATAATTACTAAATACTTATCATGAATACTCATTATACATTATGCTTACTGTTAAAACTACTAAAAACATCAAAATAACAAAACTACTAGCAACATCAAAATCTCTACAGTACCTTACGATCAGAAATAACGAAACTTAGCGGCGCTGCTTTAAATCAGAACACAACTATGGCAGACAAGAGAGTCCTCTCAGAAGGAGAAGGTGGGGAGAAAGGAGGGAGGGGCACTCACAGGGTCAGCGAAGCCGCCTAGAAGTAGGGGGGAGAGGGGAGGGGCGAAGGGGGAGAACACCACAAAATTCACAGCAGCTGCACTTCCAGGCAGCCTTCAGCTGAAACGCAGTTATCTCTTGATGGCACGGAGAGTTCAGCGGGAGGCGATAGCCGCGATTTTGAGCTTAAGTGATGGTTTTGATCCTGAAACTCGAGACGATTAGAGGGGACGCCATTGTTTCTTCTTCACTTCCTATTGCTGGATGTTAGTACCTGCAACTTACAGTAGCCTTTCTTAAAAGTACACAAACGAATCCAGCAATCAGTGTTTCTTACAGGCTTCTAGGACAGCTATCTTCTCCCAAGTCACACCTTTCGCTTAAAATGTCCCCCTTGCCCACAATTAAAACACGTTTGAGAACTTTTAAGAGTTAGCCCGGGGACCGGGGAGCACCCCCGTCCCCGACCCTCCCGGCTAACTCTTAAAAGGGGGGTCTAGCAGCAGGGGCAGGGGGTAGCAGGCTGCTATTGCTGCTGGTCAGGCACCAGCACCTGCATCTCTTTTTATGAAGATACGAGTAGCGACTCCCACTACCAACTTATTTTACGCGCTCACCGACAAAGTGGTTCCAACCCCCAAGGATTACCCCAACTACTCACCTCTGCTCCACGGTTCTGCAGATTCTCTTCTTCTTTCTTTTCCGGAGGTGTCTCGAATTTTTATTTCTCTCTTTTTTCTTTTTTCCGCCCCCCCACCCCAATTTTTAATTTTCATGTCTGGACATTCTATTCTATACTCATCTTAAACTAAGTTGGGGAGACTCACCGGTACTGGGCTTCCCTTCTGGCTTAATCAGTCAATAAACTAATCTCAGAGATGATGCGATGCTGATGAGCACGCCTCAAATTTTCTGCAGTTCCAAATCTTCTGTTGCGGGTTCAAGTGGGAGCTGTAACGTGTAGCCGCTCACGGTGTACGTTCAGGAGCCACCGCTAGTTGTAATATAGATGTTCTAGTGACCCTGAGCACAGCTCCCAGGATAAGATTTAAGAGAGTTGAAGACGTTTATTCCGTTACGCAGCACAGTTATATAGACTACCAGAAGGCACACGTGTCACATCTCAATTGGTTATTTTCCGCTGGCATGCGTGTAATTAAGGCACACAATAGGTCAAAATAACAAAACAATATTTTAACACATCCAACCAAATTCTGCCTAATTTCTCTCCTTCAGCTACAAGGTGTTTACATTGCTTTCTGAATCAAACACTAAAAACAGCCTTCTCTAATTCAAGCAAAGGCAAATCTTCACAGCGTTCCAAAGCTATACGAAAACAATCCTTCTCCTACAGGACCTCAAGAGATCATTGCGTCCAACCCCCCTTGCCAAAGCAGAACCACCTGGGGTAGTCCACACAGGAATGCATCCAGGTGGGTTTTGAAAGTCTCCAGAGAAGGAGACTCCACAACCTCCCTGGGCAGCCTGTTCCAGGGCTCCATCACCCTAAATGTGAACAAGTTGCTCCTCATGTTGAGGTGAAATCTTCTATGTTCAAGCTTGAACCCTCTGTTCCTTGTCTTATTACTGTGCACCACCAAAAAGAGCTTGGCCCTCTCCTTAACATCCACCCCTCAGATATTTATATTTATTATACACATTGATGAGATCCCCTCTCAGTCTTCTCAAGATTAAACAGCCCCAGGGATCTGAGTCTTTCTTCACATGGGAGATGTTCAAGTCCCCTAATAATCCTCGTGGCTCTCTGTTGGATTCTATCCAGCAGTTCTGTCTTTCTTGAACTGGGGACCCCAAAACTGGACACAGTATTCCAGGTGTGGTCTCAGCAGGGCAGAGTAGAGAGGCTGAAGAACCTCCCTAGATCTGCTGGACACACTTTTCTTGATGCACCCCAGGATACCATTGGCTCTCTTGGCCACAAGGGCACATTGTTGTCCCATAGGGAACTTTCTGTCTGCTAGGACTCCAAGGTCTTTCTCTGTGGAGCTGCTTTCCAGCAGGGCAGCCCCTAACCTGTACTGGTGCCTGGTATTATTCCTCCCCAGATGCAGGACCCTGCACTTGTCCTTATTGAACTTCATGAGGTTTACCTGCACCCAGATCTCCATGCTGCATTTCTTGAGCTTTCTATGGGGATGTCATGGAAAACAGTATCAAAAGCCTTACTAAAGATATATGATATACGACATGATATATGATATATGATATGATATATGTCTGATTTTTTATTTTTGGAGGTGTTGAGGAGGAGACTTGATAGGGTGCTTGGTTGCATGGTTTAGTTGATTAGGTGGGTTGGATAATAGTTTGCATGCGATGATCTTGAAGGTCTCTTCCAACCTGGTCTGGTCTATTCTATTCTGGTCTATTCTGGTCTATTCTATTCTATTTTCCTGTGGCAGCTCAGGCATTGCTTTTCACTTACTTTTTGCTGGGCAGGTAGATAGCCTAGTAGCATGTGGCACTTGGTGTCAAAGAAATTGTGCCTCTTAGTCAGCTAGAGAAGGAAATGAAACTGCCTGGAGTTCTGTTCAGGTTAGGAGAAGGAAGGCTGACTTCATGAAAAGCAAAAGACTTCAAATGTCATTCTAGAAACAAAATCTGTCTTGGCCCTGCTAAGAAGTTTCTGGTCAGTACCATAGCTGTAGCTGAGCAGTTGAAATAGCCAAATGTAATCATCATTTAAACCAGCAAAAAAGAAACCCTAGATATTAATAATTTCATTTTTTCTTTCTTATATTTTACTTCCTATAACCAAGGGCAATTCTCCATGGTGGTTATAGCTTGGTATTCACTTGGAGACTGGGGAGGTGCAACTAAATCATTTAAATTCTTCCTTTTCACCTTTGTGTTTGAAGGTTTTAAACGTTGCTGATTAGATAGATTTATTAGAATAAATAAATAAAACAAACTCTTTTCATGGAAATCAAAAAGTGGGTAAATTTGCAAAGCCAGAATTTGAAATGATTTTATGTTGAAGGCATTACACCACATAAGAAAATAAAAATGAAACACAAAATAGAATGACTTCACAAATCAGCTGTTTTAAGCAGGCAAGCCTCATCTGTCATCAGCAGAGCTGGTTCTTTTGTGTAGTCATGTACTGGAATATTTTGGACCAGATTGAATTCCTGTCCTGTACTTTGCTTTTGATATCCTTGAAACTGAAAATAAGAATTCCTTTGGGGTTTTTTGAGTTCACTTTAGTTTGTCATCTGAGAATCTAAACTGAGTTAAGATGAGTAATCTACAAAAGAAGTGTGTTTAGGTGGGAAAAAAAAGTGGTAGTTGTCTCCTGCTGGTTTTTCTGCCTCAGTATCTCAAGATATTTTGTAAGCAGCAAACATGTATAGTTTGAAGACATTTTTAAAATTAAAAAATAGGGGTTCAATTGTAGTCAATCTGGGCTTAGCATGGATTTTTCATGTTTCATATTGCACTTCAATTGTACTTCTTTTTATGCTAATCCATCATTTTTTAGGCCTTTTGAATAACTTCAAAAAAGAGGCTGAGGGAGCTGGGGTTGCTTAGCCTGGAGAAGAGGAGGCTCAGGGCAGACCTTATTGCTCTCTACAACTACCTGAAGGGAGGTTGTAGCCAGGTGGGGGTTGGTCTCTTCTCCCAGGCAACCAGCCCCAGAACAAGAGGACACAGTCTCAAGCTGTGCCAGGGGAGGTTTAGGCTGGATGTTAGGAAGAAGTTCTTCACAGAATGAGTGATTAGCCATTGGAATGGGCTGGCCAGGGAGGTGATGGAGTCACCATCACTGGAGGTGTTTAGGAAGAGACTGGATGGGGCGTTTGGTGCCATGGTTTAGTTGATTACATGGTGTTGGATGATAGGTTGGACTTGATGATCTCAAAGGTCTTTTCCAACGTGGTGTGGGCTGGGCTGGTGTGGGCTGGGCTGGGCTGGGGTGGTCTGGTCTGCTCCACTCCAGTCCGCTCCACTCCAGTCTAGTCTAGTCTAGTCTAACATCCCTTGATCTTCCCTCATCTACCCATGGTCATGGTTTTGTAGAAGGCTATCAGATTAGTCAGACAGGATCTCCCCTTGGTAAATCCATGTTGGCTACTCCTGATGACCTTCTTGTCTTTCATGTGGTTAGACATGACCTCCGGGATGAGCTGCTCCATCTTCTTTCCAGGGATGGAGGGGAGGCTGACTGGTCTGTAGTTGCCTGGGTCCTCCTTCTTGCTTTTTCAGAAGACTGGAGTGACATTTGCTTTCTTCCAGTCATCAGGCACCTCTCCTGTTCTCCATGACTTTTCAAAGATGATGGAGGGAGGTTCAGCAAAAGTATCAGCCAGCTCTCAGCACTTGTGGATGCAACCCATCAGGGTCCATAGATTTGTCTGTCTTTAGTTGGTATAAGAGGTTTCTAACCTGGTTCTGACAGAGCAGCAGAATGTCCACATCTTTCCAGTTCTGCTCCCTTGCTTCTAGAGACTTAGGTTCCTGAGGGCTGGTCTTAGGAGTAAAGACTAAGGCAAAGAAATTTGCAGAGAACACCAAGCTGTGTGGTCTGGTTAACATGCTAGAGGGAAGGAATGACATCCAGAGGGGTTTGAATGGCTGGAGAGGTAGGCGTATGCCAACCCCATGAAGTTCAACAAGGCCCAAATACAGGGTCCTGTACCTGGGTTGGGGTAATCCCAAGCACAATTATAGGATGGGTGAGGAGTGAGTGGCTTGAAAACAGTCTTGAGGAGAACTTGGGCATGTCAGAGAATGAGAAATTTAACATGAGCTGTCAACATGCACTTGCAGCCAAGAAAGCCAACCATGTCCTGGGCTGCATCAAAAGAAGTGTGACCAGCAGGATGGGGAAAGTGATTCTCCCCCTCTAACTCTGCTCTCATGAGACCCGCACTGGGAGTACTGCATTCAGTTCTGGTGCCCCCATCACAAGAAGGGCATCCAACTTCTGGAACAGGTCCAGAGAGGAGCCACAAAGATGATTAGAGACTGGAGCATGTTCCCTATGGGGGCAGGCTACCAGCTGGGCCTGCTGCGCCTGCTCAGCCTGAAGAGAAGGCTCTGGGGAGACCTTGTATCAGCTTTCCAGTACCTGAAGAAGCCTAGGGGAAAAATTAAGGACTTTTTACAGGGGCTGGTAGTGGTAGGACATGGGGGAATGTATTTAAGTTGGATGAGGGTAGATTTAGAGTGGATACTAGAAAGAAATTCTTTACAGTAATGGTGATGAGACACTGGAGCAGGTTGCCCAGGGAAGTTGTGGATGCTGTTCCCTAGAGTGCTCAAGACCAAGCTGGACAGGACCTTGATCAACCTGGTCTAGTGGAAGGTGCCCCTGCAAGAGACACATAGCAGAGGGAGTTGGAACTGGATGATTTTTAAGGTCCCTTCCAACTTATGTGATTCTGTGTCTACAACCCAATGTTCCACACAGAACATCCATATCACACACCTAAGCTCTTGACAGTACTTTCTCAGAGTAGCACCCAGAATTTCTTGCTGTGAGGAGATCTAACCACACTCAATTAATCTAGATAAACAGCTAAAGCTGGATTTTTCTGTTTCCTTTTTCTTTTCTTTTTAAGATAGCTGTAAGCAGCTGGTATACAATTGCAGAGTGATTAGAAAACTCTAAAAAATATACTTGTTTGATTCTAAATCCTTCAGCCTAATGTAGATAATATATTTAATAGCCTAATATTCAAGCCTGTATCTTAACGTCTCATGAAGAAGTCTTCAAAGTATGTACCACATATATGTACACAGTATGTACACATCCAACAGCAGCCTTGAGAAGGACACCTGTGATATTATACTGAAATTCTTATATGGACTGATGGAAGGAATTCCAGGTTGAACCATCATCCTCAATCTCGCTCCTACTTTTGCTAATCCCATACCTGTTTTACACAGAAGAAATCTGATGGGAATAAGGACTGAACAAGAACTTCAGATTTTCTTTTCCACTTCCATTTTTATCTCTTAAAGTAACTGTTACAGTCTCCCACTAGAATTCAGATAATGGCTAGAGCACAGTCTCATACCAGCAAAAACAACCATTCCTTATCTACTGACCTTGCAGCACTGTGCCCTGCACTAAGTTTCTCACTAAAAAATCACTTTGTTACAAAATTCTAAGAAGCCCCTTCCATCTCACAACTATAAAAGCCAGATCTCACTGCTTCCCAAGCTACTTACTAATGCTGGCTCAGGAATTATGTTGGCTAATTAGGCTCCTCAACTCTGTCAGAAAAAAAGCTTAGTTACCTTCATGCAACCTCCATCAGCAAAGTATTTTAAAAGCTTGCTGAAGACTGCTTAGAAAGAACAGAACATGCTATTCTATTCCAACAGGAAATATAAACTTGTCTATTTTAAATCAGAGGTGGGGACTAGATTACATCTGCACAACCCCAATTCAAAGAATTATGTCTCTAGTAAAGCTGCTTTCTGCAAGGGTGTGATGGATGCCCTCAAACCCCCTCATAATCAAATCAGCATTACTGTGGTACAGGCTCCAAAGAAAGTAAAGGCCTGAGCCATATGTGGGACAAGAACTCCTCCATTCAACCCACAAAGGAGCAGGATGAACAGGGACAGTTGTGGTTACAAGAAACCTCATGCATACCTTTCCTGCTGTGTGCAATTTGACTATGAGCTGACCACCTTATTGCATAAATTTACAGCAGCCTAAGTGAGCCTTCTCTGAGCTCTCCTTGCTAGGCAGTGAGGTTGTGCAGTGGTGATCTCTAGCAACATGATTTTACCCATGACAGACTGGAGGACAAGCCCATCATTAATCCTCCTTAGACGGCAAGTGGACTGTACACCAGTCAACTCTCCTCTTGAGCAGGGATGTCTCAGTGTTAGGAGACATTAGTGGGTTAGCTTAAATAACTAAGTTTTAAATAGAGCAAATCATGTCCAGTTATAACACTGTATGATTCAGTGTGTTGTTTGCTGAGCTTCACTTGCTTAGCAGCTACCAGCTGCAAATTTTCACTTAGGTATACCAAAACAGGGCCTCCAGAGACTGTGTGAATCAGAAGATAAGGAGGCTTCAAGGCCACAGCTCTCAAATGTCAGGTGCAACTAGACAAGATAACAGCCTGGCTAGAGCCACAAGTCAGGAGATGCCAGAACAGCATTTTTTGCAATAAACAACAAGACAACCTCAGATCAAAATAGTATCATTGGACCAAAGTGTCACACATGGGTGTTATTGCCCATGGCATTTTTCATTCAGTTAGCTCCTTCTTCCTTTCCTAAGACCCCTTGCCAAAGGCGACCCTGTTGCTGCACCACTTCATTAAAAACAAAACATAAAATATCTTCATCAGTGCTACAGACAGCAGGATCAAGTGCACCCTCAGTAAGTTTACTGATGACACCAAGCTGAGTGGTGTGGTCAGTACCCAGACAAGAGGTGAAAACAAACTAAGGGGCAGGTAATGTAACAGAGGAAGGGAGATGATGATGAGACTGCTCAGCAAAGAAATAATTTCTGGTTGAGGTAGAAAGAGGAAACATATCACAAGTGTTCCAGATGGGTGAGAAAGCAGGGATCACTAAGCTCACACTTCTCTCCAGCACAGAAGACAGAATTCACAAATGTTGCTATTTTCACTGTTAAGAAATACCTTTTGGATCACATGAAAATCATACAGTTGTCTTCCTCTGTTTGTCCACAGAGGACAAATGTAAAAACTTCTTTACAGAAAATGTGGTCAGGCACTGGAATGGGCTGCCCAGGGAGGTCACCACCCCTAGAGGCATTAAAGCAATGTGTGGATGTGGCAGATCAGGTCACCGTTTAAAATGAAACTCATTCTCAAGAACTGTGTTTTAAAATGCTGCAAAACTTCAGACAGGATATTCTGCCAAGTGAGTAAGTTCAATGACTTCGAGGTTTTCACAATGAGTTTCTAATTATCCTGGCAGCCAAATTCAAACCTACATTTTAGTTCACACCTACTGCAGCTGGAGTAAATGCATACAACGCTTTCGATACACTGTGCTAGAAGAAGCATCCTGGGGGGAAAAGAAAAAACAACCAACCAAGTATCTCCAGATGTCTCTCAATACCAGGGATGCAAAAAGTTACCAAGTTCTGACATTACTTTTTGCAATACCTCCTCATCCATAAAACTTACAGAGGAACACTAAAAAGTAAGTTCATTAGTATTGATATTATTTCCACTTATGTACTAATACAAGTGTAAGGGCACACAAGGGAATTCTGATTTAAGAATAAGCTTTGGCATTGCCTCACTGCAGAAGACCACAGGGTGCAAAAAATTCTACAGATTACTTGCTCAGTAGGTGAGTAACATTCACCTCACAAGAGCAGCTGTTTTTATTTTTACCCTGGGATGACTCCCCTGGAAAATCAGACATCTAAACACAGAGGAGGACAGATTTATGCTATAAATCCTTTGCACAGGTACTGCTGTTCAGATTGCACTCCTTCCTGATTCAGGGACAGTGTTTTACAGATAGTATTACTTACCTGACTTGACATCACCATCACTTCATTTTTTTAAAGCTTAAGTATTTAACTGGAATGCTGAGTGAAAAATTGATTCAATGCAACTATGAAGTAGTTCACTATCTCATCTTCTATGATCACATTAGCCTAACCAGTAATGTAAGACAAAATAAGACTACTCTCTGTACTTCCCTTTAATGATTTACATAAAGGTTATACTTTTTAAATTAGTATCAGTCTTTTGAACAAGTTTTTATGAATGATTTTTTTTTTAATGTTTTGAGCCTAGAAAATTCTGTCAGTACTTTTTTCCCCCTTCTGTATTTTGGTTATTTCAAGATCAGACTTGGTTTGCTTCTTGTTAACACAGCACCCCCTCCAATAACTTACCTTTCCACATGCACGGCAGTGGTGTCGTCTTTTCGTAAATGTAAACTTGACTTGGCAGTTCATGCAGTTGGGTGCTTCTGAATCAGGAACCCATAATGGTTGTTTCCATGAGAGAGTTGCAGGTATTTTAGGTGATGCTGCATTTTTAGATGGTTGATTTTCTCCAGCTTCAGAGCTGCTTTCTCTAGAAAACACAGGGTCAGAATTTTTACCAACCTTCACACTGGTGCCTGAGATGGGAACTTCTGGGGTAACAGAACTGGCTTCCTGGTTTTCTCTCTCAAGTACATCTGCTCTGTTCAATTGTCTCTGAACAACAGTTCCTGGGGAAAGGCCAAGCAACTGCTTTGGTCTTGCTCCTTCACTATGAACATTAGAAACTAGTGCTTCACTACCACTCTCAGTCATGTCCTGAATGTGAGACACAGTCTCTTCTGTTGCAGAGTCTGATTCATTGGCAGTAAGAGATACTTTAAGATTACTATTAACACTTGTTATCTTGTCCAGCTTTGCTTGCATATGCTCCTCAGTGACCTCTGTGAAATCCAGGTTGTTCACATTTGTTAGATTCCCTTCATCTGCATCAGCTTCCACTAAGATACTATCATTATCTGAAGATTTCAACACATTGGGCTGAAGACTTTGTCCATACAAGAAAGCATCGAGCTCAGCATCACTTATTAGAGTATCACTTTTAATAACATTCTCCTCGACAGTGAAGTCAGCCATAACAGGGCTCATACTTCCATTGCAGTCAGAGTCTATATGAACACAGTATGGCTCAGCTTCATATTCCAGAAGACCAGAAGCAAAATCTTTGATTTGCTGAGAATCACTGTCATCAATGACATTCTCTGTGTCATACTTCTCTCCATCTATACTTTTTTCCACAACATTTTCATCAACTTTTGCTGTACATGCTTCCTGTTCATGGAAGTCGGTGTTTTCACAGGATTCCCTGATAGAGAGATCAGTGCTAGGCTTTACAGTATGAACAGTTAAAATATTACTAATAACCTCTGCCATTTCTTTTTGAGGTAAAGGATTAATTTTTTCTTCTGTTGCAACTAATGAACCACATAGAGACACAGGAAGTGGAAGACATGAGAGTGAGGTCTGGACATCCTCTACTGAACTTGAAACAGTGTTTAGTATTTCATGGCTATGAAGTTCCTTATTACCTACATTCTCTTCTGTGATTTTCTCTTCCAGTTCTACTTTAGCTCCTGTTTGACATGAGGAGCCTGGTAAAGTACAACTTCCCGGTAATGCTGTATGGCTTTTGTGTAACTGAGACCTCTTTGTCAGATCTGAAGGAATGGATTCAACATCGCTCTCCTCTTTTGAGTCTACCTCTCCTATGGCACTTCTTCCATCTATCTCTTTGCTTACAGGAGAGTGTGCACTTTCATCTTGTGGTTCACAGGGCAATTTTTCACATGCTTTCTCATCTTTGGGACTACACACATCCAAATTCTGTGACGCTACAGGGACACATGGAGTATTAAGATGAGCAGTTTGTTCATGCTGATCAGATTCTCCACTGCACTTCAACTCTGTCCTATGTTGGCCATCACACAGACCTGTGATCTCTGTTGTAGTGTAACTGTCCAATTCTAAAGCTGAATGATTAATCTCCTCTGTTTTAAGATGTCCTGAATCTTCTAGCATCAAGCCTCCATCACTGTGCTCTGTACTTGATACACTGCTACATCCAGCTGATGACACACAAGTAGGAACAGGTATGGGAGATGTGCCAAAGCAAATCAAACCTTCCCTGTACTGGAAGTCATCTGGCTGCAACTTTTGAGCATCTTCATGAGCAGCCACTGAATGGACCAAGTTACCTGTGTCATTAACAAGATCACACACAGGTATACTAAACCTCCCTAGATTTGATGCTTGAAGTTCACTTAAGGAACCACTGTCCACAGTAGACAAAAGATCAGGCCCAGCAATGCCCTTCTCAGTTTGTTGTGAGTAATTCAGAAGCTCTTCACTTGTTCCAGTGTGGCTAGCCAGAGAGATTTCTTCTGATGAAGTACAACTGTCAGCATCCTCTTGCCATTTTGGTGTTGGGTATACACATTGCAAGCAATCCAGAACCGAAGAAAGTGAATGGTGTTTTGAGTCATACGGATTTTGAGGTGTTCTGTAGCAATCACATTCATCTATTTTAAACAAAAAAGACATCAAAAGCAAAGGTTAGAAAGTTCCTCTCTTTCCACTCCCTCTCAATTCCACCTATTCATCAATACAAGCTTTTATTTAGCCCTCCAGAGGAGGACAACAAAGCTGGTGAGGGGTTTGGAGCACAAGCCCTATATAGAGAGGCTGAGGGAGCTAGAGTTGCTTAGCCTGGAGGAGACTCAGGGGAGACCTTATTGCTCTCTACAACTACCTGAAGGGAGGTTGTAGCCAGGTGGGGGTTGGTCTCTTCTCCCAGGCAACCAGCACCAGAACAAGAGGACACAGTCTCAGGCTGCACCAGGGAAGGTTTAGGCTGGAGGTTAGGAAGAAATTCTACACAGAGAGGGTGATTGCCCATTGGAATGGGCTGCCCAGGGAGGTGGTGGAGTCACCATCACTGGAGGTGTTTAGGAGGAGACTTGATGGGGTGCTTGGTGCCATGGTTTACTGTGGGGAACTGTGTCCCTCGGACTGGATGATAAAAGATGAGAAACTGCTAGGAGAGATGAGGAAAGAACCACCTGTGGTAGCTTAACAAGTAACTCTAATAAGATAGGAGCCAGCTGTACTATCCTAATAAGTATTGCCAGCCAGTAAGAAGTGGGGGTTAACCAATCCCCTGGAGCCACACCAAGAGGAGAGCTACGAATGCAAGCTCCATGAAGGCAGTCATCAGTCTTGTGGGCTTGCTGCCACGGGCAGGAGCTCTTGACCTGGGCGCTCCCTACCCCCCTGCTTGAATTCCATCGCCGTCGCTGTGGGTGCTGCGCTGAACCCCACAGCGACAGTTTAGTTGATTAGGTGGTGTTGGATGATAGGTTGGACAAGATGATCTTGAAGGTCTCTTCCAACCTGGTCTATTCTATTCTACATGTTATTTCCAAACTTCATGGTAACAGTCATTTGACCTAAGCTGTTTTGCTGGACAAGAAGTAAGTGTAGGAACTAACCTGTTGCACTCCGTTCAAATTCATCAAGCAATTTATCCAAGTCACAGACTGCAGCTTTAAAGTAACTGTCCATCCTTGTTACAGTTCCAGTGAAGTTTTAGCCTTCTTAAACCTAAAAAAGTAAACCAGATTGTAAGCAGCAAAATACTGTGAATAAAACAAAGTCAAACCATTATTCTATGAAGTATTTTTTGATTTTTTCAGTAACTCTTTATTCTCCCTTCATATAAAGCAAGTAGAAACAGGGATGCAGACTGCTACCCTCTATGTACTCTGAAGACTCTACAGTACACTCAGAACACTATGCACACTATACTCAAAATTTCACCTTAAACCATGATCTTGAAGCTGCCTTATTAAAACCAAATGCATCTGAAACCACATACTATGGCACTGTAAAGTCACAAAGATCAAAGCCAGAAGGGATACTTTGATATTCTGCTCTGCCCCCCTGCACATTTTACACCATGCAGCTCACAGGCAAAAAATGAATACACACCATAAATACCTCTGTGACACAAGTCAGCTGTTTAAATAATTGATGCCTGCGTAATCCCAAATACTTCACAGAATCCAAAATGGTGGGGATTGGAAGGAGATCACCTAGCCCATCCCCCAGCTACAGCAGAATCACCTACTGTAAATCACCCAGGAACACACACACAGACAGGTTTTGAATGCCTCCAGAGATGGAGACTCCAGAACCTACAAAAGTGGTGCACAACCTTGCAGAGCATACCATCTGTCCCTTTGTCCACATCATTGATGAGTATGTTGAACAGAACTGGACCCAGTACTGATCCCTGGGGACCACCACTAACCACAGGCTTCCAACTAACCTCTGCCCCACTGACCACAACCCTCTGACCTTTGTGCTTCAGCTAGTTCCCAATCCTTCTCACTGTTCAACCACCCAATTCACCTTTCTGTAATTTGGGTGAGTACGCTGTTTGACTTAGTGTTGAAAATCTCATTGAAGTCAAGGTACATCACATCCACTGCCCTCCCATCATCTATTCATTGTGTTAGGCCTTTGTAAAAGGCTATCAAGCATAGAATCATAGAATGGTCTGGGTTGGAAGGGACCTCTAAAGTGTCACTGTATGGATATGGTGATGGCCAAAGTGATGAAGATAAAATGCAAGCAGAGTATAGAGAAAGACAGAAGACCCCGTTTATTCCAGCAAGCAACACATATTTGTATCTATCTTGTTAGTGTGGCTGCATGTGATTGCTTAACAGACTCTTCTCAAGATTATTATGGGTTAGTGATAATGTTGCTATAGTTATTTGTTAAGCAAGTCTAGGTGGCCTCCTATTTTTCTTGTGGTTTCTCATCCTCCAACATGCAGTCCAGGGAGTTTCCAACATCTCATGGGAACACAGTGATGTTTTCAATACTGAACTCTTCAACAGAGCTCTTCAGGAAGTCCACAGATTCATCACAGTCCCCCCACACTAACGGTCATCTAGTCCAAAACATAAACAGGGGCATCCTCAACTAGATCAGGCTGCCCAGAGCCTGTCAAGTCTCACTTTTGAGTATCTCCAGGGCTAGTGCCCCAATCACCTCCCCAGACAACCTGTTCCAGTGTTCCACTGCCCTCAAGGTAATGAACTTCTGAACATCCAACCTAAATCTACTCTTCTCTAGTTTCAAAACATTGGCCCTGATTCTATCACTGCAGGCCTTCGTAAACAGACTCTTTCCACCCTTATTGTAGCCCCTCTTCAGGTACTGGAAGGCTGCTATTAGGTCTCACTGGAGCCTCCTCTTCTCCAGGCTGAACCACCTCAGCTCCTTCAGCCTGTCCTCATAGCAGAAGCGTTCCAACCCTCTGATCATTTTTGTGTCCCTCCTCTGGACCCGCTCCATGGCTTCCCCCCGGTGAATCCATGCTGACTACTCCTGATCACCCCATCCTTCCTTGAAATGCTTTGAGATGGCACCAAAACCAAATGGCTCCAACACCTTTCCAGGGACAGAGCCTATAGTTACCTGAGTCATCTTTCCTCCCCTTTTTGGGCTGGAGTGACACTGGCTATCCTTCAGTCCTTAGGCATCTCTCCTGTTCTCCAGGACTTTTCAAAGATGATGGAGAGTGGCCTAGCAATGAAAATAATTTCATGCTTTAAACTGCAGTACAAAGCACAAAAAGTGTTTTTCTATCAGCAGAAGTGTCAGCAAGAAAAAAGCCTTCTTTAGGAGTTCAAACTTGACAACCAGTACAACACTGAGCACATGAACATGACCCCTCAATGGATTCTTAGTTCACAAGCAGTCCAACCAATCAACTTCACTGTCACCTACAACCAAATGTTTCAAGTAAGACTAAACAGAGGCTAAAGGGTAAAACATACCAGAAGTATAAAGCAGGTAACCAGCCAAGGCAGTGAAGTATGGCAGTGGCAGTGAAGTATGGCAGTTGTCTTAACACAGAGCTGCAATGCATTTCCCCAAGATGACCAGTGAGCTGCCTTTAAATTATTCTCTCTAGCTTTCCTCCAAGGATAGGAAAAAAAATCAAATATGCAGCATGGTTGTCAGACCTGATCCCAACAAGTTCATGTCTCAAACACTGTGTGAAGCAGAATTGCAGTTAAGACAAGTATGTGCTCTGTGGGTAAGACAGGGAACAAAATATGACAGCTGAGTAGGATACAGAATGCATCAGAAGATGCGTGGTCTTGTCCCCTTGCAAAGTTTGTGTGTGTTCTGCTAAGAAAGTGAAGTTTGCCACATAATGTTCAAAGGGTCTCTGTGACCCCTGACTCAGTTGCTGGAAACAGTTAATGCTGGCCATCACACATGCACACTGGCAGGCACCTTCCAGTGCTTCCCATGTAAACTGAGGCATACCCTTCTTCAAGCAATATCCCACTTAGCAAGGGAATACGATGACTTGAACACAATGGCAGGTGTGCACTCACCACCAAAGACCCTGAATGGATCAGGTGAGATGTTACAGGAGCCCTGGATAGTGATCTGGATTTTTACCTTTTCTCTCTCTACTCCCTTTATCCCTCTTTTTTACACATACATACATATATATACACACACACATATATATATGCTCAAGCACACATATAACTTTAGTTGGGCAGTTAACAATAACATCTTTTTTTTACATGGTCCTATGGGGTAAGACTCCTTAATCTGACCCAAGTCAATGATAAGTCACTCCATTCTCCCTCCCTGGCTAGGACATGACAATGGGAATTTAGCTTATCACCTCTATTCTAATTAAAACTCAAACCCCATTAAGTCATTAACTTTTTCTGAGACTCAAACAAATGTATATTTTTAAATCTCTTTTTAAAGACTTACCAACTTATCAGAAAATTAGTCATAAATCACATTCCCTACTGCAAGACATCCTGTTTCATTTATGTAATGAAGACTTCCAGCCAATCAAGTGTAAGACCTTTTGGTCACTCAGAAGCGCTTTCTAACTACACAACTTTTTCATGTCAGAACACCCACACAGTGTGTAATTACTTATAACATGTAATCACAACATTATTTATTTAAGTAAACTGAAGGGATTCATGTCCATTTAGTCTAATGTCTGGAAACTATACCACTAGACCCACAAAAGTCTATTTTTCCTTTTACTGTTATCCATTTACTCAGCCTCTACATCGGCTGCCTTTGCAAAGTACATTCCATGTACTTTGACAATGCAGTATAGTCTCTTCTGAGATGCTGAAAGCTTAGAGACCAAAGAGAGAAATCTTTCCCATTATCACAGTATCACAGTATCACTAAGGTTGGAAGAGACCTCGAGGATCATCAAGTCCAACCTGTCTCCACAGACCTCATGACTAGACCATGGCACCAAGTATCACAGTATCACAGTATAACTAAGGTTGGAAGAGACCCCAAGGATCATCAAGTCCAACCTGTCCCAACAGACCTCACAACTAGACCATGGCACCAAGTGCCACGTCCAATCTCCCCTTGAACACCTCCAGGGACGGTGACTCCACCACCTCCCTGGGCAGCACATTCCAATGACGAATGACTCACTCGGTGAAGAACTTTCTCCTCACCTCGAGTCTAAACCTCCCTTGGGGTAGCTCAAGACTGTGTCCCCTTGTTCTGGTGCTGGTTGCCTGGGAAAAGAGACCAACCCCTTCCTGGCCACAACCATCTTTCAGGTAGTTGTAGAGGGCAATGAGGTCACCCCTGAGCCTCCTCTTCTCCAGGCTAAACAATCCCAGCTCCCTCAGCCTCTCCTCCTAGGGCTTGTGCTCAAGGCCTCTCACCAGCCTTCTTGCCACACTGCAGCTACACATCTTGCATTACTCTGCTGAGGTTTAAGGTTTCCTTTCACTGAGTAGTTCAGATCAGGTGCTTTCACTTACTACCACATTGATGTGCTTATGACAAGGATACTGGCACAAGAGGACGACAGGGCCAGCCCAGCTGAAGTGCTGCTATGCAAATGCACGCAGCTTGGGCAACAAACAGGATGAATTAAGGGCCACTGTGTTGCTGGGATGCCACAACATAGTGGCTGTTACTGAAATTTGGTGGGGTGATTCCCATGACTGGAATGTAGGGATAGATGGGTATAAGCTCTTTAGGCAGGGAAGGAGAGGAGGAGGTGTTGCCCTCTATGTCCATAACCAGCGGGAATCAGTGGAGCTCCACCTGGGCAGGGATGATGAGCTGGTTGAGAGTGTATGGGTTAAAATTAAAGGCAAGACAGGGGAAGGAGATATTACTGTGGGGGTCTCCTACGGGCCACGTGACCAGCAGAACCAAGCAGATGAGGCCCTCCACAGGCAAATAGAAGTGGCTTCCAGGTCACAAGCCCTGGTCCTCATGGGTGATTTCAACCACCATGACATCTGGTAGAGGGACAACACAGCAGGGCACCAGCAATCCAGGATGTTCCTGGACTGCACAGAAGACAACTTCCTCCTCCAAATAGTAGAGGAACCAACAAGAAAGGGTGCTATGCCGGACCTTGTTCTCACCAACAGGGAAGGGCTGGTAACCAATGTGAGGCTCAGAGACAGCCTTGGCTGCAGTGACCATGAAGCAGTTAATTTAATATCCTCAGGGCAATCAGAAGGAAGCATTCTAAGCTTATGACCCTAGACTTTAGGCATGCAGACTTTGATAGCTTCAGGGATCTGATAGCCAAAGTGTTGTGGGACAAAGCCCTGGAGGGAAGAAGGACCCAGGACAGCTGGTCAGTATTCAAGGACCAGCTCCTCTGTGTCCAGGAGCTATGTACACCAACAAAGAGAAAAGCAGGAAAGAATGCTAGGAGGCCTGCCTGGATGAGCAAGGAGCTACTGGACACACTATTACTTTAAAGGAAACTCCACAGGAAGTGGAGAGAAGGACAGCTAGAACGGGGGAGATACAAGGAAGCTGCCCGAGCACCAAGAGACCTGGTTAGGAAAGCCAAAGCAGAGTGTAAATTGAATCTAGCCAGGGAGGTTAAAGGGAACACTAAGAATTTCTACAGGTATATTAATGGGAAGGAGAAGCCTAGGGAAGGTGTGGGCACCCTCAGAAAGGAAACTGGTGAAATGGTCACAAGTGATGAGGAAAAGGCTGAGGTACTCAATAACTTCTTTACCTCAGTCTTCACTGCAAGGGCCTCTAGCCACACTCCTGGTGTCATGGAAGACAATGCCAGGGACAGGGAGGAAGAACTGCCCATCGTAAGTGAAGATCAGGTTGGTGATCACCTGAAGAACCTGAAAGTGTTCAAGTCCATGGGACCTGACGGGATACACCCACAGGTACTGAGAGAACTGGCAGATGAGGTTGCTAAACCCCTCTCTATTCTGTTCCAGAAGTCATGGCAGTCTGGGGCAGTCCCCACAGACTGGAAAAGGGAAAACATTATCCCCATTTTCAAACAGGGTAAGAAGGAGGAACCAGGGAACTACAGGCCAGTCAGTCTCACCTCTGTCCCCAGAAACATCATGGAGCAGATCCTCCTGGAGGCACTACTGACTCAGAAGAATAGTGAAGAGGTGATTTGGAACAGTCAGCATGGCTTCACCAAGGGCAAATCCTGCCTGACCAACCTGGTGGCCTTCTATGAACAGGTGACAACATTAATAGATGAGCGGTGAGCAACTGATGTCGTTTCCCTGGACCTTACCTGGCCTTTCACACTGTCCCACACCACATCCTGATCTCCAAGCTGGTGACACATGGGTTTGATGGGTGGAGCACTAGATGGAGAAAGAACTGGCTTGATGGCTGCACCCAAAGAGTGGCTGTCCATGGGTCCATGGCCCAGGGGAGGCCAGGGACAAGTGCAGTCTCTCAGGGATCAGTCCTGGGACCAGGCTTGTTCAACATCTTTGTGGGTGCCATGGACAGTGGCATTGAGTGCACCCTCAGCAAGTTTGCTGATGACACCAAGCTGTGTGGTGCAGCAGACACGCTGGAGGGAAGGGATGCCACCCAGAGGGACTTAACAGGCTGGAGAGGTGGGCACAAGCCAACCTCATGAGGTTCAACAAGACCAAGTGCAGGGTCCTGCATCTGGGTCGAGGCAATCCCAGGCACAAATCCAGGCTGGGCAGGGACTGGCTGGAAAGCAGCCCTGAGGAGAGAGACTTGAGGGGGTGCTGGTGGATGAGAGGCTCAACACGAGCTCTCAGTGTGCACTTGGAGCCTGGAAAGCCAATCAGATCCTGGGCTGCATCAAGAGAAGTGTGGCCAGCAGGGCAAGGGAGGTGATTCTCCCCCTCTACTCAGCTCTGGGGAGACCCCAGCTGGAGTACTGCCTCCAGTTCTGGAGCCCCTATTACAAGAGGCATCTGGAGGTGCTGGAAGGTGTCCAGAGAAGGGCCACGAGGATGATGAGAGGGCTGGAGCACCTAACCTGTGAGGACAGACTCAAGGAGTTGGGGCTGTTCAGTCTGGAGAAGAGAAGGCTCCGAGGTGACCTCATTGTGGCCTTCCAGTATCTGAAGGGGGCCTCCAAGAAGGCTGGGGAGGGACTTCTCTGGCCATCAGGTAGTGATAGGACTAGGGGGAATGGAATGAAGCTGGAGGTGGGGAGATTCAGGCTGGATGTGAGGAGGAAGTTCTTCACCATGAGAGTGGTGTGTAGGAAAGCAGAGAGTATCTATGGAAGGTTTCAGGACAAGAAAGAACAACAGGCCACTGATACTGGAAGGATGGCTTGATGATAAAGAAGAGCTGCCCGTGGTAAACAACCTGAAGTGCGAGACAGGCGGACACTTGCCTCCATGCTGGAGAAGATCAACCTTGTGAGTAATTAATATTTGGCTTTCGCAAGGGGAACTACTGGGGACCGTGGGGTTCGGTCGTTGGGCTGATTGGTCTGTATTGTATGGGGCATTGGGAGACAAAGGTGAGGCGACAACAGGTCTAAAGACTGGCCAGGTTAAAAGTGCAGGTTTTGTCTCAGTCCTGATGGAGAGGGGTGGGAGCGTGCTGGGGATGTATGTTTTAATATATTAATATGTATGTTTGCCGTCTATGTAAGTTCAACTCGTGTTTTTAGGGTGTGCCTCTAGCAAACTCGCTATGCGCCCAGCGCTGTATTTTATAATAAACTGGTTATACATAAACTGGTTATAATAAACTGGTTATAAATTTCAGCAATGAGTTCGTTTCTCACAACCTGATATGGGATGTAGATAACAATGGACAGCTGCATATCAAAGAAGAAAACTCAATTAGCAGCAGTGGTGCAAGAATGTCAGGGAATTAATTGCTTAGCCTGCTCGATTTTTCCTATATAAGCTGCTTGTTCTGTACCAATAAACGATTCCTGCCTCACCGCCGAGAAGTCCGTACATGCTTTCCGATAAAACGGCGCCCGTATCGGGAATTTCAGTGAGATCTTTCTCCAGACTCACCCTCGGATTGCACCCCCAGTGAGCTGAACGGGAGAAGTGAGCAGACGACGCGTCCATCCCCTACACTTGCAGGTCGGGTACGGGGGCTGCGGCCGCGGAAGAATATGGGCCAGGGAGCCACGAGATCACAGCAATTGCACCATGATGTGCTTATGCGAATTATCAAAGAGCAAGGGTATAGACTGAGCTCTCAAAAACTTACCCTTCTTTTGCTGTGGATAAATCGCAATTGCCCCTGGTATCCTGAATCAGAGACATACGAATTAACAGAGTGGAACAGGGTTGGAGAGACCCTCTCAGAAGCACAAAAATCCGGGGATGATTTTTCACCGGACATTTTAATAACGTGGCGCATACTATGGCTAGCGCCGACCACGCTAATGAGTAAATCCAACAGCACTTCACCCTCGGGGACTCTAAACACTCCATTTACCCATGTGGGCCCTCAGAAGCAGGATGAGCTTCCTACAAACAACACAACACAGGCAGAAACAAGGGGTCTGGCTGCGGGGCACACGGGGGAGGAAAGAATAGGCACTGATGACCCGCTAATGAGAGCACGGTCACAAAAGCTCCTAGTTCAACAGCGAAAGAGGCCGTTTGACGTGCCCCTTAAGAAGTCTAAAAAATTGCCTAATGCAAATACAAAATACGCGGACAGCAGCTCTGAGTCAGACCCAGAGCTGGATGATCCTTTCGATCAGGGCTCCACCGATTCAGAAAAGGAGCCAGGTTTATATCCACCGGTACCTCCGCTTAAGGCAGCTGTAGCAGCTGCAGAAGGAGCAAATCCTCAACCGGAGCAGAAGAAACAAAGAAAACCAGATGCAAAGTGAAAACCACCAACTCAAGTAACTGATGAAAAATAATTTCTTTTGATTCTGACAGCTCCGTTACTCAAGAATCGCTCGACAAATCGAACCAGCCACTTTTCCAAACCACAGCGCCAAGCTTATCTTCCTCTCTTCCCTTAAATGCCACTACTTAAGTTGTTAACTCTGTTCCCTATCCCTTTCCTTTTCCAGCAGGATTTTACCCTCAGCCTCATTCGGTTCCCATACCCCAGCAGGCGGGGGCTTTGTCTACCCCCCCGCCACCTTATGGAGGTGTTTGTGTACCTCCTGCCGCTACTATGAGTAATATGGGGGTGAGAGATAACGGGATGCTTTATCAAGGAGGCAATGCACAGGATGGTGTTAAAATGTCTAATGGATTGTTGATTAATGAACATGTTTCAAGTGTAGCTACACGATCGCAAATTTCAATTTCTGATGTTTTAACGGATAAAGATGATAAGGGTTTTATAAATACAGAAATGTTACAGATGCGTGCGATGCCAGGAGTGACGGAACACAGACCGGGAGGTGGGGCTGCTCCCGTCTATCAGTCTCTGTCATAGGATATCTTAAGAGAACTAAAACATCATTTTGAATCCCCCCTTTGTCTCCTAGTGGGTCAGAAGAAAGGTATTCCAACAGAAGCGATAGATGGGCTATCCACAAGGCAATTAGAAGTGATTGAGAGTTGCTGGCCTGAGCCCAAGGAAAGGGCTGAACCCATCGCTCCCCTCTTGGTAGGACCATTAGGTGAGGGGAGTGGTGTGCCTCCCAGAGCAGCTAAGGGCTTCTCCCCTAAGTGGTGAGCGGGTGGTGAAGCGTGATCCAGCAGCTCACCAAAAATTTGTAAAAGGACCCAGGTGGAATCATTAAGGGGAAAAAAACCCCAAAAAAAACCAAAAAAAGTGTGTGTGTGAAACTTGGCAGTACCAGCTTTGTATGTTTTGAGGTTGTGTTTCTCATTTAAACTCTAATGTTGAAGATTCCTTGATGTATCGTCAGAAGGACTTGCCTTGTTACAATATAAAAGACCTCTCATATAAAGGCGTTTTAGTAGAATGTGTACTACGCAGTTCCTTTGTTACTGCGTGTACTGCCCACCCATATGTATTAGGAATAGGCATTGATAACGAATCAAGCATATATCTTAGTTGCAGCAATATTACTTTAAAGACTTTTATTATTGATAACTACATTGATCAGCAGAGCAGGATTATTCCCTTCCGAAGAAGGGCAGAGGCATGGATTCCCGTGAATATGACAAGAGGATGGGAGAGTGAGAATGGATTGGACCATGTTATCAGGCTATTAGACCAGGGACTAAAAGATTCTAGAAAAAGGGCAAAAAGATTTCTGGGATGGTTAATTTTTGCTATAATATCAGCTGTGATAATATTAACATCTGTTGTCGCTTCAGTTACAGCTTTGACAAAGGGCATACAAACTGCAGACACAGTGAGAACTTTATTAACCAATGTGACAAATGATTTGCAGATGCAGGAAGCTATAGATGAGGAAGGATGTTGACTTGGTGGAGCGTGTCCAGAGAAGGGCAACAAAGTTGGTGAGGGGTTTGAAACACAAGCCCTATGAGGAGAGACTGAGGGAGCTGGGGTTGCTTAGCCTGGGGGAGACTCAGGGGTGACCTTATTGCTGTCTACAACTACCTGAAGGGGGGGGTTGTAGTCAGGCAGAGGTTAGTCTCTTCTCCCAGGCAACCAGTACCAGAACAAGAGGACACAGTCTCAGGCTGCGCCAGGGGAGGTTTAGGCTGGAGGTTAGGAGGAAGTTTTACACAGAGAGAGTGATTGCCCATCGGAATGGGCTGCCCGAGGAGGTGGTGGGGTCGCCGTCGCTGGGGGTATTAAGGGCGAGGCTTGACAGGATGCTTGGCTGCATGGTTTAGTTGATTAGGTGGTGTCGGATGATAGGTTGGACACGATGATCTCGAAGGTCTCTTCCAACCTGGACTATTCTATTCTATTTTATTCTAAATAATGGCAAGGTTATATGCACTTGAGGCCAGTGTTGTTTGGTTAGGAGACCAACAAGCTGCCTTGCAGACCCATATGATGCTGCAGTGTGATTAGGAATATCATAAGGACATGTGTGTAACATCCTTGTCCTGGAATGACTCTCAGCACGATTGGAGCTCAGTAAGATCACACTTACAAGGGGCCTTCGATAGCTCCTTGAAATATAACGTCCAAACACTGAAGCATCAGCTGGAACTGCAATTAGCAAATATACAACAGGTGCGGATTGATTCAACATGGCAAGCACTGAACAAAGATCTTAGCTGGCTGAATCCAAAAAATTGGTTCTCAGGTCTGAATCTATGAGTGTGAATACGAGAATAATCAGGACACAAGTGATGGCTGCTGTTTTAAATATAAAAATGGGGAGTTGTAGGAAAGCAGAAAGTATCTATGGAAGGTTTCAGGGCAAGAAAGAACAGCAGGCCACTGATACTGAAGGATGGCTGACCGTGGTAAGCAACCTGAAGTGCGACACAGGAGGACATTTGCCTCCATGCTGGAGATGATCAACCTGATATGGGATGAAGATAACAATGGACAGCTGCATATCAAAGGAGAAAACTCAATTAGCAGCAGTGGTGCAAGAATGTCAGGGAATTGCTTAGCCTGCTTGATTTTTCCTATATAAGCTGCTTGTTCTGTACCAATAAACGATTCCTGCCTCACCACCAAGGAGTCCGTGCATGCTTTCCAATAGTGGTGAAGCCCTGGAATGGGTTGTCCAGGGAGTTGGTTGGGGCGCCGTCCCTGGTGGTGTGTAAGAGCAGGCTGGATGAGGCTCTGGGCAGCCTGATCTAGTGTGGGGTGTCCCCATGGCAGGGGGGTTAGAACTAGATGATCCTTGTGGTCCCTTCCAACCCTGACTGATACTATGGTACTTTATCTAAAGTTAGTAAGTTCAGAGACTCACAAAGCATAAGAAAAGTGAAACAAATGCATGCATCACAATTTAAAGCAGAGGTTTAGGCTGGATGTTAGGAAGAAATTCTTCACAGGAAGCGTGGCCATTGGAATGTGCTGCCCAGGGAGGTAGTGAAGTCACCATCGCTGGAGGGGTTTAGGAAGGGATTGGATGAAACACTCAGTGCCATGGTTTAGTTGATGAGATGGCGTTGGGTGATGGGTTGGACTTGATCTCAAAGGTCTTTTTCAACCTGGTTAATTCTATTCTATTCTAACTTTGTGCTCATATGGAAGCAAAAAATAATTGGAATATACCACTGTATTGACATCCATGGCCATGAATTAGTCACTCTGATGGTCTTCAGCATGCTGCACTGATCTGTCTTAACCAGCTACCTAATGAGCATCAAATAGCAACACACACACGTAATGCCACTTGTCTTACCCTCATCTGAACAGTTTATGCCTGAAACAACTCATTTCACAACCCCCTGGCAAGTGGGAGATTACATTTTGAAATTGAAGTTATTTCAGTTAAGAAGCTTGCTAGTTAACAGCTTTTGGTATTTCATTAAGAGATATTAAAGTACATATCACACCATTAAAGCATGTATTTATGGACAGTAACAAAACTAAGTCAAGTATCACTCTAGTATCATATACATGAGAAACACTGAGAGTCCTTCTACTGTCACATCAGGCTAGTTTAGATTCTGCTCAGTGACAGTGTGCACAGAACAAGAACTCATTTGGGTTAAACAAAGCTTTTCCTGAAGTTATCTTTCATCCAGACAGTAGACATACAAAAAAGGATGACAGAATAGAATAGAATTAACCAGGCGGGAAAAGACTTTCAAGATCATCGAGTCCAACCTATCACCCAACACCATCTCATCAACTAAACCATGGTACCAAGTGCCTCCTCCAGTCTCTTCTTAAACACTTCTAGTGATGGTGACTCCACAACCTCCCTGGGCAGCACAGTCCAATGGCCAACCTCTCTTTCTGTGAAGAATTTCTTCCTAACATCCAGCCTAAACCTCCCCTGGTGCAGCTTGAGACTGTGTCCTCTTGTTCTGGTGCTGGTTGCCTGGGAGAACAACCCCCACCTGGCTACAACCTCCCTTCAGGTAGCTGTAGACAGCAATAAGGTCTCCTCTGAGCCTCCTCTTCTCCAGGATAAGCAACCCCAGCTCCCTTAGCCCCTCTTCATAGGGACCACAGCACACTAAAAGAAAAAAATGTGCAAGGAAGCTTAATGTGCTTGTTTGAAAGACACCTTCACGACTTAGTAAATTCCTTCCTTGATGCTGTCACATTTCAGGGCACAGACCTTCTTTTGACTAAAGAGCATTAAGCCCTGCCATCTGGACAAGTTTTCCAGAGCTCTGAACACCAGATTCCAGATTGGTGCACAGATTATTATTTTTTTTTTTTTTTAATAAACTGTTGCTGCAGTGTGCCCAGGCAGCCAAGAGGGCCAATGGCATCCTGGTCTGCATCAGGAACAGTGTGGCCAGCAGGAGCAGGGAAGTCATTGTGCCCCTGTACACTGCACTGGTTAGGCTGCACCTCGAGTACTGTGTCCAGTTCTGGGCCCCTCAGTTTAGGAAGGATGTTGACTTGCTGGAATGAGTCCAGAGAAGAGCAACAAAGTTGGTGAGGGGTTTGGAACACAAGCCCTACGAGGAGAGGCTGAGGGAGCTGGGGTTGCTTAGCCTGGAGAAGAGGAGACTGAGGGGTGACCTTATTACTCTCTACAACTACCTGAAGGGAGGTTGTAGACAGGCGGATGTTGGTCTCTTCTCCCAGGCAGCCAGTACCAGAACAAGAGGACACAGTCTCAGGCTGTGCCAGGGGAGGTTCAGGCTGGATGTTAGGAAAAAGTTCTATACAGAGAGAGTGATTGCCCATTGGAATGGGCTGCCTGGGGAGGTGGTGGAGTCACCATCATTGGAGGTTTTCAGGAGAAGACTTGATGGGGTGCTTGGTGCCATGGGTTAGTTGGTGTTGGATTGGTTGATGGGTTGGACGCGATGATCTTGAAGGTCTCTTCCAACCTGGTTTATTCTATGTATTAAAACACAATGGTCACAACTGGATCTGAAGCATTAAGTCCTTAAAAGTGAAGTAAGGCACACAACTTGAGGCTTTTACCATCTCCACTTTACAACTCTTTTTTTTCAAAATAGAATACTTCTAAGTTTTAAACAATGCTTAAATCAGTCAAAGGATGCATTCTTTCAGATTAAGATACACATTTTTGTGCAAGAAGACCTGACAGAATAGGAGTCCTTTTCAAAACGGGAAAATAATAATAAGAGCATAGAATGACTGCAGTACAGTGACAGTAGCTAGTATCTAACTTCCTAACACTCATTGAAGATTAAGAGCTACAAAAGCTTTATTTCATAAAGTCAGGTTTAGAGAGAGAAATGGTTAAATCAGGTTACTACAATTTATAGTTTCAGAGATTTACTTTCACAGATTAGTGTTACTGAGTTGAGCTAATTAGGTCTCCTATTTCATTAAGAAATTGCCCAGCATACAAGTGAACTACGAGGCATCAAGAGAAGTGCTGGGAGGCTCACCTACTATTTTTCCAGCCACAAGTACACCAAAGACAACATGTTAATGGATACACACAAGCCATATTCTGAACACGTTACAGGTCATTCACACACTCCTCTTTATGTGTACCTCACTTCCTTAAGAAGCAGCTAATGTCTCTTGAAGAACAGAACTCATTGATCACAAGTACATAGGTTTCCAAGTACACAGGCTGGCCAAGGTCCTTTTTTCCTATTTCCCCAGTTAACAGTCAACTGTGTTTTGTTAAGTATCGTTCATCTTCAAGACAGAACAGAGAGGAAAAAAGGGGACAGCAAAGGTTTGCTTACAGTATCTACCAGTCAGACTAGGCTTGGTCTCTGACAAATTCCTAAGAGTGAACTTTAAATTGCATCAAGGCATTGTCTTCAGAAACAGAGGCAATAATTCTACTACATAAAAATTTGTTACCTAAAGGAAACAAATATTGTGGTCTGGATGGCTGTGCAATTAGTGCAAGCATGTCAGTGTTTTTATAGGTCACTTCTTTCATACACTTTATAAAGTCCAATACAAGAGGCATATATTCAGGAGTTCAAATCACAGTATCACAGTATAACTAAGGTTGGAAGAGACCCCAAGGATCATCAAGTCCAACCTGTCCCAACAGACCTCACGACTAGACCATGGCACCAAGTGCCACGTCCAATCTCCCCTTGACCACCTCCAGGGACGGTGAATCCACCACCTCCCTGGGCAGCCCATTCCTATGACAAACGACTCACTCAGTGAAGAACTTTCTCCTCACCTCGAATCTAAACTCCCTTGGGGCAGCTTGAGACTGTGTCCCCTTGTTCTGGTGCTGGTTGCCTGGGAGAAGAGACCAACCCCTTCCTGGCCACAACCATCTTTCAGGTAGTTGTAGAGGGCAATGAGGTCACCCCTGAGCCTCCTCTTCTCCAGGCTAAACAATCCCAGCTCCCTCAGCCTCTCCTCCTAGGGCTTGTGCTCAAGGCCTCTCCCCAGCCTTGTTGCCCTTCTCTGGACACGTTCAAGTGTCTCAACGTCCTTCTTAAACTGAGGGGCCCAGAACTGGACACAGTACTCAAGGTGCAGCCTAACCAATGCAGAGTATAGGGGCACAATGACCTCCCTGCTCCTGCTGGCCACACTATTCCTAATACAGGCCAGGATGCCATTGGCCCTCTTGGCCACCTGGGCACACTGCCCAGTACTCCACTAAGGACTTAGTATCATAGTATCAGTCAGGGTTGGAAGGGACCACAAGGATCATCTCGTTCCAACGCCCCTGCCATGGGCAGGGACACCTCACACTATATCAGGCTGGCCAGAGCCTCATACTTCTTAACACACTCTTGTTTAAAGAGGACAACACAGGTCTGTTAGGATGGATTCACATTCTTTTTTACCTAAATAAAGGCAGTTAATAGTTTGCAGTGGTGTTAAATTGTAAAATAGCATTGATGTTAATTGCCACCAGATAACCAGTTTAACATATAATGACAGCCTACCTTTTGAAGTTTAAGAATCCCTGAAAAACACTCTGTCACGTTAATATATATATAGGCATTACCACTGCAGAATCCAGACCTGCTTTTGTATGGAGCACATTAAAACATTTTAAGATCTCCTCCAACATCCCCATGCTGTGCACCTACCTACAGGCTTAGGGCCCTACAGGTGGAAAAAGAAAAAAAGTAAGAGTACAACTGCATCAGCAATCAGCTGGGAAGTTCACTTAAAATAAAGCAAATGCTTTGTGAAAAACTTAAATGTGGCCAAACAAACTAAAATTATTCTTGGTGAGCAATGCAACATGCTATCCAACCCCAAAACTGCAGCAGTTGCTACCACTGCAAATTTACTAGCTGAAGATGGCACTGAAGACTAAAGTCACAGAAGTTTTCAATCAGATCAGGAAAAGCTTACAGGGCACACTGCAAAAAACGAAGTTGCCTTGCTTAAAGAACAAGGTTCTGGTAGTTCAACAGAATTCTTTCAGAAGATCAAAACTTTTTCAACAGCATTATAATACTATCACTAACAACAATCAGACAACTCCATCCTGATATCACCTTCAGATCCTGAAGACTTTCTTTTACTCCTCAACAGTACTCTTTTTATTGCTCTTTGAAACAGAAAATAGCATCATTCACACCACACAGAAGAAACTGCCAACAATTAGTGATTTTCAGCAGTGCTCCATCAGCAACCAGGCCTACAACTGAAGCATCCACTTGCTCAACTTAACAAATATCTCTCTCACACACTGCACACAGTGCCATCATTAGTTGTATCAAGCATTTACTACTCAGCATTAGAAAATGAGTCATCAGGTCTGAAAGATCACTCCTTAATGGAAACCAGTGCTCCCTCAACATTCTTCTCTGCTTCACATTAATAACTAGATATTCATAACCTCGGCAACACAGCACTAACTGGAGTTAAACAGACCCTTTTCTCTACTAATTTCTTCTGAATATACTAGCAATCAGCTCCCCACATTTATAGTTTCTATTTAAATACAGAATGTTTCCTGGTTTATCCAGAAGCACTTATTAAAAATACTTAATGCCTGTAAGTGTATGGTGTAAGCATGCCCACTACATTCTGTGCCCTGTATGAAAGCAAATGGAAGCAAAAATATCACTAGCAAACCTCTAAGGACAGTTACAACCATAGACCCATAGAGTTGTTTTAATTTGAAAAGTCCTTTTAAGATCAAGCCCAAACATTACCTAACTCTACCGAGTCTGATGCTAAACCACGTTCCTTAGGAGCACATCTAGGTGTCTTTTATTAGGGATGCAGAGTCAACCTGTTCCAGTGTTTGAAAACTTTTTCAGTATTTTCTTTTAATATACAATCTAAACATTCCCTGATGCAACTTGAGGCCACATCCTCTTCCTGTGGCCTGTTACCAGGAAGAAGAGATTGACACTCCCCCCTTTCAGGGAGAACTGAATATATCCTCAGCCTCCTTTTCTCCAGACTAAGCAGCCCCAGTTCCCTCAGCCACTCCTCGCAAGATTGGTGCTCTATACCCTTCACCGTCCTTCCCTGAACACGTTCCAGCACCTCAAAGTCCTTTGGTGAGGGGCCCCAAACTGAGTACACTACTGAAGGTGAGGCCTTACTAGTGTTGAGTACAGGGGCAGCCTGATCCACTTAAGCAATCCAGCGTGCAATATACACAGCATAAACGCTCTAAGAGTCAGATTCTATAGTGTGCCAGCAGCAAATTTTATGCTATGGTTTTGTTTCGTGACCATCTCGCATTTCTAAGGAGAGCATCTGCGGGTGCTAGTGAGACTCCAAAATCCTTTCTGCAAAAAGTTTCGTAACGACAGCCTGATCAGTTCTGAAGTGCACCAGCCCTTCTTTAGGCCCGGAATAAACTTCAGTCCTGAATGCCATCTTCGTACGCTCGCCTTGGTTGAGCTGAGCATCTGTGCCAGGCCGGGCAGAGCAAAGACCCCATCCAGACAGCGCGGAGCCGGCTATCCCGACACCGCCGGCCTTGGGGGCACAGACACACCGCAGATTACAGGCGCACCGAGCACCGCCGAAGAAAGCCCGCTCCGCTCCCCGTGGGCCCTGCCTTATCGCGGCCAGCCCCCGCAGCAAGCCTCGGGATGTACCCGCAGCCCCCGCACGAAGCCTCGGGATGTAGCCGCACCAGCGTCCATACGCTCCTCGCCTCCCTCCTTATCACTTCCCAGCCACCGCTCTGTGGGCAGCCTTGGGCTCTCGGCTGAGGACGGCCCAGGAGGTCACGGCTGCAGCCGGGAGGAAGCCACCGGGCGGCAGGCCATCCGCACGCGCTTCCGGGTCGTACCTCCCTCTCCGCACCTTGCTCGGTGCCCCGGCCCACCGCGGCTCCCGCCAGCCCCGTACCCGCATCCTCACCCCCTGGCGGTGGGGCAGGGCCGCCCTGCCGGGGCGCTGGGCGAGGGGCACACGAGCGAGCTGGAGGCGGCGGCCGCGGCCGCGGCCACCGCTGAGGGGGGTTGGGGGTGGGAACCGGGGGATGGCAGTTCCTCCCCCACCCACACCGGCTCCGGGACAGCGGCAGCCGCCGAGCACCTTGTTTGTGCACCCAGCCGCCGCTCCGCGCATGCGCGGCTCGGCCCACCCGGGGCACTGAGCCCGCAGTGTCACCCACAGTGCCCTCCCCCGCCCCGCCGCCAGGGGGCGTCATCGCGCCCCCGCCCCTTAGCCGGGCTACCTCTGCCCCCACCGAGTCTCTTGACATCACCTCTGCGGTGCCAGGGCTCTTCCGGCTGCACCTTAGTCACCACGTACCGGGAAATCAGAGAGGGGGGTGGCAAAAGTGAGGATTCAGGACACAGCCAGTGGCTTCAGCTGGTTTATAAACCACTATCAAATTAACCCTTTCTGTTTTGCCAAAGCTGTAGTTACCACCATGTTATTCATTACAGATGGTACCAGGTATTGCCCCGTTTTGAACCCCAGTGATGTAAGCGCAGGATGTTTGCACTACTCCACAAGATTTTTTTTTTTTTTTAGTAACTTTATTCCAGTGAATGGCTACATGGAGATCACAACAGTTTCACCTCCTTTTTCATGTGGATTATTTTCATGACAGTGCACTGTCTCAGATGGCCAGGAGTACGACTTTCGAATCATTTTTATGGGATATTCAAATGTTTTTGCAGTGGGCACTGAAGAAATACTGTTTTGGTAACTGAGGTTTTGGCAGCACGTGTGTACAGGGCCCAATGACCCCTCAGCTTTGCCCTGACGTCTCCCCAGCACACCATTTCCTCTATCCTGTTCCAAAACATCCTCTTTTGTCTCCATTGCACGAGCCAGCATGTAACTAACCTTCCTCTGATGAGCAAGAGCCTCCTCTTTGTCATTTATCTGTATATTTATTCAAAAGAGAAAGAAAAGAAACCAGTTTATGAACTAAGAACAAGGAGGTCTGTGTAAATCAACAGTTGCACTTGCTCCCCTAAGGACCCATAATGAATAGTTAAAGAAAATACTAACCAAATCTATTAATATCTTCAGGATTTCATGAGGATTGTCTAGCCCCTCAACTTTCCTACAGTCCACATCCGATGAAAGCAGGCTGGATAGTTTTTGCCCTAGACTGTTCTTGTTTGCTTGTAACTTGACACGTCCTATGGAAAACAAAAGTACAAGAACTGTGCTCAGGAGAAGAAAAAATACCCTGGAATGAAATGGGCATACATTAAACTTCATTCTGAACCACCTTAAAAGGGTAATGACAGCTACAGCTTCTCCCACTGTACATAAGACTGGCAGATTACTTGCATGCAGCACTGCTCTTACCATCACTCAAAGGCTAATTAAGACCTTTCATCACATATATATTTTGGCAAATTGAAAAGAAAAGTTTCTTTTTCTATGTATGGGAATTACATTTTGACACTGTAGATAAACAATAGCTTGTGTTTGTTTTTAAATGGTAGGTTGGCTGAAAAAAATGTTGACATAAGCTGTTTAAAAAGTTCTAAGATTTCTAAAAAATAGTAAAGTACATTAAAATTATTAAATGTTATGTATCAGGATATAGAGATTGGAAACAATTATGACAGTATAAGGGAAACAGATATTTGAGATGCATGCCATTTTAGTATTAGATCCTGAGAGCACTCAAGGAATCTAGCAGACGCATCAAACTTCTAAGACTGGCACCTCCATGACAATGGCTTATGTATCTTGAAATGTTGTTTCTAAATTCTGCTGTACTTTTGACAATGACACAAGCATTTAAATACTTTTTATCCTGTTTCATAAAGAAGATAAGGATAATAAGTATCTGTCCTCTTTTACAGAGTGCTTTGTTACTCACAGATGACCATGTGAAGTATAACAAGAGTAATAAATACTGATGTAGATACACATACAGAATAAAAACTATTGTATTTAGTACTTCAGTGAAAGCTGAGTATGTTTTTTTTTTGCATTTCTCCTCTTTCCCTTACTCCTATACAGAGATCATTTGAAAAAAAAAACCAGCACCTGATACTGCTGGTAGCGTCTAAAATGTCTGGGTTAAACATGCTAGATGTTAGGTTTTTCTGTGATGTTTTCATAACAAACCTCTTCAAGCAAGTTTTCACTCAGGCAACACAGTTCATTAGTAAGTAATACAAAAGAGCTGTATCAGAGGCCTAGATAGGTAGCTTTACTGAATTACAATACTATTTACATATTTCACTTGTACCAGACACCCTCTCCTACCTATGCAAAACTTCATGTAGAAATTCTTCAACTACGTGACACACTATTTAATGTATTTACAGCCTTTTATTCTTGGCTCTTCAGAAGCCCAAGTCAGCAATTAAATTATAACCACAGAATAAGAAAGTCTCCCCGTGCCACTTGTCAGCTAACTTTGTTTCTCACTCAGCCATTACAGATGTATAGCATGGCCAGTTACCATCATCTTTCAGGCGTCTCCAGTTAATAAATTTTGTTTCCTTCTTAACCTTTATCACTTCTGCAAGTCTCAGGGCTTGGTCCTTCCTCTGCATTAACTGCTGCTCAAATGCGATTCTGAAGGCATCTGCCATTATGTAAGCTTCATCTTTACTCTTCTTCATGTTTTCAATCTGGTTTTAATTCATAGAAAACATATATTAAGCAATTTGGAAGCAGAAAAAAAAACACATTAATATAGACAATTTTTAAATAACCATAATCAGGGAAGCAGTAGAAACTGAACAAAGTGCTTTCTTGTTATGTTAAGAAATATTTTGACATGTATATTGAAGTCCTTATCCTTCCTCCTCTACGCACACACACACCATCACCCATCTACACAAAGAAACTGATTATTTGTCTGCCGATGCAAGAGAGATTGAGAAGGGCATATAAGGGTTAGGCCAGGAGCAAACAGGGCAAAAGAATGGTATTTGTGTCAGGGATAATAATTTTGGCACAACACACTTACTGGGACACAATGTACTTCTTTTCAGAACCATTAAATCAGCTGGAACTTCTGTACTGGGACCACAAGGATGGCACCACAGTGGGAGTCAAGTTAAAATAAAAATTCTAAAACTACAAAATCTCACTAAATTAAAAACTTTCAGAGCTTGAAAACCAAGTTATTGATTTAAGCATGATGTAAATACAAAGTTTTTAGCAAGATCAGCTTCCTGACATAGGCTTGAAAGTGCTGATGTCAACATAAGGGAGGGGTGGAACTCACTGCCGGGAAGGAAGGGACAGAAAGGGTCAGTGGTAGTCCACACCCACACTGTGCATACATAGTGTGCATATAGAATAGAATAGAATAGAATAGAATAGAATAGAATAGAATAGAATAGAATAGAATAGAATAGAATAGACCACACTTAGAATGCTTTTACCTTTTTTTCCACATTAACAAATACGGGTAGAAGAAAAAACCAGTAATTTTTTCCCCTAGTAAAGGCGATGGAAGTAATAATTACAGTTTTGTATCAGCAAAAGTTACAGTATTACAAACAAGTATTACATAATTTCTGAGAAGCATTCTTGTTTGCAGACACATTGTTTTGTGTAAGCTGCACCAGAATATTTCTGGCTTTATTAAGTTTTGAGCACAGGCACCCCTCTGCTTGTTTCATAGCTATGCTACTCAGAATTACCTCTTGCTTGAGATTAAGAAGTTGCTTTCGAGTTACAGCTGCCATTTTAGCACACGGACAAGGCTGCCCTCCAGAAGTATTACAGGTGCAAGCTCCAAGAACTGCCAACTTAAAATCCAAACAAAGCCACCAGTTAAGAAAGTATCTATCTGCATACACAATATAATCCAAGAGGTGCCACAAGTCTTGCATAAAAGCATCCTGAAACTACAAAGGGAGTGTTAAGAGGTCAGGGGAAGCAAGCTATAAGAGATTTAAGCATGATTTGACTCAGAACCACGTATGTCAAACACATTTCTTCAAGGCAACCCAAAGGCAAAAATTGTTGTTCTGGAGATCTTGGGGTTCTTGTCTGGTCACTAAAGTAAAGCAGCAAGCATAGAAGTTAAGAATTAAGGTATTAGGAGGAAAAAATTAGCATGCTGGCTCATCAGAGATAGCTTGATGTTCCTCTGTCTGCTCTTTGTTTACAAGATAGGAATCATGACATACCACAAATTAGAAAACTGATTAACAGGCATGCAAGGCCATACTGTCATTAGCTAAAAACAGGTCTTAAGAAACAGTTAAATAATCAGTAAGAAAAATGTATCTATATATTTTTAATATAAACACAGCTTTGAGCCAACCATGTAAAAAAAAAAAAGTCAGTCATACTTACTTCCAGACTTGTAAAATCTGTAATGTCACTTTTATTCAAGGACATGTTTTCCTGAACAATCTTCTGTTGCTTCACATCTAGCATTGCAAGGAATTCTAAGCACTGCTGATTCAGGACTATGTTATAAAACAAGGAAGGTGATTATAAAGTCTGCTGCTCTGATTTCTTAATTTTGGAGTTTAGCTACACTCAAATGAACCTGGTTTAGAATTTAAATATCAGTTTGGGAATATGATGAGACTATGTAGCTGCAAAAACTCAGACCTCAGTTGACTTTCCTTCTGTTTTCCCAGAAGTCATGACCCACTTACAGAATACTGTTTCATATATTAACCTGCCTCAGCTCCCTCAGCCTCTCCTCACAGGGCTGTGCTCCAAACCCCTCACCAGCTTTGTTGACCTTCTCTGGACACGTTCCAGCAAGTCAAAATCATTCCAAAAATCCATACCCACAGAAAACTTCCTTCATAGCTAAATTATGAATAATTCCTGAGAAACTGTATGTGCAGAGGTACAGCTGTTGCTAGCTTACTTGCGTTTTCAGCTTGAAGAGTTTTAACTTCTTCTGTTCTCAGTTTCAGTGCTTCCTTAAGAGCTGCATTTTCACAATATATCCTGCATAAGTCACAAAAAGATTGTATTAAATTTAAAATGAAACAAAACAAGATTTAAATGGACACTCAACCCCCCCCCAAGTCTGTTAAAACATTTTACCTAATATTTCTGCATATTGAAATTACAAATACTGAAGGGATTGAAGAAAAAATAAAACTGATAAAAAGTTGAGTGTTCTGCTCAATAAGGTATTACAAGCAATATCCTCACTTGTAAAAAATGTAATGGATTTTCATAACAATGCCTTTATGTAGTATAATATGTAGTATATTGTTAGGTTCAAGACTGCTAGGCAGGGGACAATAAAGCAACCTGAAAATTACTCCTAAATAACTCCGAATAAAGTTCCATGTGTAGGCTTGGTCTAACTGGCACTGAACCAAGGCTAAGAAAAACAGGCTACACCAGGCTGGCTTCTGCAAAGTCACGCCTCATTATCAAGGCCGCAGGTGGCTCTGCAGGGAGCAAAACCAGAAACATCTACACTCACAGTGTGGTTTCTCTGCAACCCAGATAGCCTGCACTGTTCAAACAGGCTCACCTTGTTCATGAAACCACACCCTTGTACAATTTAAATGCATCCAAGCCTGTGCAAGTGAATGTTAAAAAAATAAACCAAAACCTGACTGCCTCTGTGTAGGCAGACAGTGCCAAACACTTCAGAGTTTAACAAGAGGTGAGTTTAAGTACCACATTACCATTATAAACTCAAAGTAATTAGTAATTACGATCCTCTAAAATGCTAGAAAATGCTTACTTCCTTGAGAGAAACTGTTACTGTTATTGAATATGTGACAACACAGCTCTAGTCTGAATTTTAGAAAGAAAACTTCCTGTACTCTTAATACTGCTTTCAAGAACAGCTCTACATTCAAGTCTTTCAACCTGGGAACACATGATATGCATTTGTAATGCATTTTTCCCTGAAGTACTTAATTCTTGAATGGAAAATTTGGAATCTGAAGTCCTATATGTTAAAGCAATACAATTTATTTGGTGCACCTCTTTGGCTGTCATTAAATGCAGCATAATGTAAATTCATGGGTTTGTTTAAAACTAAATACTAGCCTGAATTATATCACTTGCTTAAACAAAAATAAAACAAAACCAAAAATAAATAATTACTCTCCTCAGCCTTTCTCAATAGCATTCCGTTTTACCTGTACATATGCTCACATCTACAATGCAAGAAAATAAAGCAATGATTAACCAGCAAGTGATATTTCCACATGCATGCACATACCATTATTTTCTATGCCTCATTTACATTTGAAGTAAATAAAGGACAGTCTGGCTCCACCTGACTAACAGAGTAACGTAACAGGATGAAAATGAAAACTCAGACTAGCAAAGCTGACCTGGATACACACTATAGAATTGAGACTTGATAATTTTAATAGTTTTAATTGAAAATTACTAATGTGACTATCATGAAAATGTAATAAACCTTCCTAACTCTGGAAGGAAATTAGGAAGACACAAAACTCCAGGAAACCTGTTAAAGCAAATTTGGAATACAATAAACACAACATACAGCATTCAATGCAATTAAAACACAAAACAAAACAACAAACACAAACAAAAAACCCCACAACTAAGGATACACAGTGCAAGTCAAATACCTGTCATACTTTTCTGTCCATGTGTCTTCTATGTTTTTAAATCTATCCTGATCAAATTCAATTTCCCATTGCAAAAAACTTATTTCCTGTGGAAACAAAACAAACCATTTCGTTACAAGCCTCCCACTAAAAGGAAGAAAAGGAAATGCTGGTGCTGTCCTGCACCAGTCCAGATCTAGGTGACCAGTGATGATGATAATCTATGACACTGTCAAGAATACATTTGGTGCCAGACATCAGAAAGTTTTGACTAGTGGATCTATGGATTCCTGCCTATGCTGTATGAACTAATGCTTGTAGTGGAAGACAAAACCAAACCCACACTGCCCAATGTCCCTGTCCCCTTCGTGCTCTCTGGAAAGATCACACTAGGAGAGAAGCAAACATAAAACTCAGTTTAACAAGGTAGCTCAGTGCCAGCTTCACTGCATGACAAGGAAAAATTTGGCACCCATTTCTTAGACATATTGGGAAGTTCCATCTTACTAACTAAGAAACAGAGTAATTCATAATGACTGCCTGTGAAACTCAAAACAACAAAAACAGCCTGAAAGTACAGAAAGAACTCTAGTAACTTCCAGGTATTATTTGTACACACTATAGCACAAAAACATTTAGATCAAAAGAGTGATACAGAATGTTTTCCCTTTCTACTAAAAGGGAGTAAGAATACTTTCAATAAACCCTGGAACTAAGGGCAGATTTGTATTGATTCAAACAGAATCATAGAATTGTCTGGGTTGGAAAAGACCTTGAAAACCACGAGTCTGATAACCTTATTAGTAGCAAGAGTCTTCTGTTTTCTTCCACAGGTGTGAAAGAAACATGTACCCTTACCTTTTCTAAAGTTCTTTTTGCTTCCTCAGTTTTTTGAAGCATTGCTTTTGTATGACTAGTGGCTTTATTAAATACTGTCTGGAAAAAAAAAAAGGCACAAGTCTGTCAAGTACTGTAATTAAGTTTAGTTGATTTGGCTTTAGCCAGATTTTCAGTTTCACATCAAGAGAACTTCACATTCTTTGTTAACAGGAGTGCGTGGAATTACCAACACAAGCAACTTCTTGTAAGTCCCAGGGGGTTCTAATTTCAAGTCAGTGAAATAGATACGTTACATAGCAAAGTTATGTTTCAGTCTCATATCCTTTCCTATAGAGTTAGTATCATTTACAATGAGATCATGTCTTCTTCAGGACCTGTTCACAAAAGAAGCTCTTAAAAAACTTGCTTACAACATTCTTATTCTTTGATCCAGGTGTAGCTTACTATGAATGTCTGAGTACAGAAACTGCAGAACTATAAAGGCATTATGTGAGTAAGCTAAAAACCAGGAACTGATTTAAACATAATTAATAATGAATAAAAACATTACAACCCCAGAATAAAAAGACTGACATAACATTTAATGCATACTGTCCCCTATGGCAACAGATGGAGTACTGAACTGAAAATACTCGTGCTTTACAGCAGGATTTCAAGCAGTGGCAAAATCTGTATTTTAAAGGACTTGCAAGAATAAATAAATCCTCAAAGATAAAGTTGTGAGAATTTGATGCAACAGTAAAGTCTTATTTAAAAACCACTATAGTTCCATGCAGAAAAGTGGTATATCATAGAACCCTAATCTGTAGACACTTCCAGACTCGATGCATTAAATTACAGCCCTGAGAAGAACTTCAAATTTGAAAGGTTTTGATGATGACTGGCAGGAAGATTTCTTCTGTTTTCCTTCTTTTTCTACTAAGTATCTAAATAATTTCTGAACAACTCCTACCATGCTCTGCAGAATTCTTAGGGCTTCATCTTTTCCTTCCAGCTGTCTTTGTGATGCTTCAAGCTCAACTTTCAAAATTTCAACTTCCTGAAGCAAAATAAAATAGACACACTGAGTAAAAGCCAAAGTAATCTTGTTAAAACTCAACTGTAACAGCAATATAAATTTAAGCTCTTAGAAAAACCCCCAATCTTCTACAGTTCCTACCCTACATGATTCTTTTTCTGATTAATAGAGTTTCTTGCAATGAAGAAATGTTAACAATCCATGATAGCACAAAATCCTTAAAGTAGAATACTTTTAAGCATTATTCTTTTTCTTCACTTCCAGTGTACCTAGAAAAGAAACCATTGCTATTCTGCCTTGCTAAGGAAGCCACATAGGTCTGGAGCTTTAAAATAAGTAACCAGAACATCACAGTTTTCTATATGTGCAGTAGTAAATATTACAAATATATACTGGAATATAAATGTTGTATTAATATGAGGTACTGCAAATACATTATACAATATAGCCACATAGTGCAAATATCATGTTAGGACTATTAGATAAGAACCACAACCTGTCCAAAACAAAATCAATAAACCGAAGAACCACAAAACAGGTACATGCCAGTCATGTCTTTCTGTAACATTGTCCCCTTCAGGAGAAAGCAATCTTTCATTTGTCAAGAGTTAAAAGAGAGTTTACTGCTTCAGATGCTTATTCTTCCTTAACTCCTATGAGGTCACTCAGTTCTTCACTTGGGGTCATACAGAACTTTTTTTCATGGTTCTTCTACTTCAGCAACTTACTCTGAAACTGTATCTGCGAGCAGCAGCAATTTATCACTTTTGTCTAATGGAACATGATTAAGGTTCCCTGACATTTTAACTTGCTGTGCACTGAAGGTTCTACATTCTAAGACAACTTGGAAATGACCAACCATGGACTATCCTGGGGTTAGAGCGCAGATGAATTGTGTATTTTAACAGCTGAGATCACTGAGATCGGCTGAGATCACTGAGATAGAGTAGAATGGAATAGAATAGAGTGGAATGGAATGGAATGGAATGGAATGGAATGGAATGGAATGGAATGGAATAGAATAAACCAGGTTGGAAGAGACCCTTGAGATCAAGTCCAACCTATCATCCAACACTAGCTAATCAACTAAACCATGGCACCCCATCCAGTCTCTTCCCAAACACCTGCAGTGATGGTGACTCCACCACCTCCCTGGGCAGCCCATTCCAATGGGTGATGACTCTTTCTATGAAGAACTTCCTCCTAACATCCAGCCTAAACCTCCCCTGGTGCAGCTTGAGACTGTGTCCTCTTGTTCTGGTGCTGGTTGCCTTTCTGTCTGAACTGATGCCATACATCAACACATTTAATCACAGTAAAATAAAAATGTAGGAATTAACTAGCTTTCAACAAAAATACAGATTAAAACCTGGAGGATTATTCTGTTTACACTGGAGATTTTCAGGCACCACAGCTTAAAAAGAAAAAAAAAGAGCAGCACACTCATCACAGTTACTGACCTCTAGAGCTTCTTGAAGTTGCTGCTTCAGTTCTTCATTTGATACTTCACTGTTAGATTCTGTAGGATTGACAGGAGATAGTAAATGATGAGCTACTCTAAAAAGAAAATGTGAGAATTTGCTTTATCCTGAAAACAGGTAACATGGAGATAAAAAAAATTTCATCTTTGTGGGTTTTTTTGGTCTCCTGGAGCTTATAAAAAGATTTAATACATACATAAATACTAAGTTCAAACACATTGTTTTGCAATTAAATAAATTAAATGGTGGTGGTGGTAAGACAATTATTTCAGAACTTGCTTTAACACCCCCCCACCCTCAAAACTGCAATCTTGATCAAAAAAATAAATTCATTTTTTTAGATTATTTTCCAGTTTTATTTTCTAAGCAACGAAACAACAGTAGCTAGCACTATTTAGAAGGAGGAGCAATTTTCAAGAGGCAAAGATGAATACAATGATGAAGTATCCCACAAGATCTAGTATTCCTTTAAACAAGCAGTTACTACTGGTACTGTTTTTCCTAAACAGAGCATCTCAGAGATACGTTAGGATGTAGCCTTCTAATAAATTAAAGTCATGTGGACTTTAGTCATGCTTTCACAGCTATTGTTGTATTAAAGATCTAGATCTAAGACAAGCAGCATACAAAAATCAGCACAAGGATGGTAAAAACAATAAGGATTAGGCTGCTTTCATACATCTTTACACTAAAGATTCTGAAACCAATAAATACATGTCTTAGCTTTCTGGAGTGTTTGTAGAGGATTGTGGGGGACTTGTTCTAAAGGAAAGAAATAAAGAAGTTATTCAGAAATACCTGAGTCAAAATAATGAAAGTGGCTAAAAATACTAAGGGAAGGCAACTAAAGCATAACAAACAGCACTGCCTGTATTTGATTGTATTCACAGCAGTGTTGTCTTCACCAAAAAAATGAATGCCAGCACAGAGAGAAGAGATGCACAGGTTCTAAAACCAACTTAACCTCAAAAAAATGCCAATTCGCAATTTTCCACTAAATAGCAAACAGGATTTTGAATACTTAGCCATAAGCTTTAGGTACAGTCTCTATGAATACACACTAAAACCACAAATCCATGCAATTCCAGTCAACTTCACATATATAGAGAAAAACGATGTTGTCTTTTACCAAAGGATGCTCTTGGCTAGCTGCCACTTTCAAATGCAAAACTAAACACTTTTAAAACGGTTATTTAACGCTAGGAAGGTCTGCAGCCTTTCACTGAAAAGCAATTCTGCTGTTCCTGTTTTGGAAGGTGGTCTAGGAAGACAGACTCCTCGACTGCCTCCACAGCATGGAGCACCTCTTTTTGCGATGCTAACAGAAGATTTACAGGCTGCACCCACTAATCTGCGAGGCTTTGCTGGATCCCAGCAGATGTGCAACGCAAGTGAACTTCTGGAAATCCTCCAGCGACGTCAAAGTCTATTGGCAAATGGTTTAGGTTACACTTAATGATACCTTGCAAAGCTGCTAACTGCTCACTTTTGCTAACACAGATTTTTCTGAGAGAGAATAATCAACTTCTGAATTATTCTTACCGCAGCTATTCTGTCTCGTGGAACTAGCAATAGGCTTTTTGGACGATCCATCATAAAAACTGTTTCGTTTTGAACCAGGAAGAGCTGCAGCATCACTCTCTTCCACTCTCTTCGCTGACGAGAGAGGAGTGCAAACCTTCACCGATTCCTTCCTCGATCTAAATGAACAGGTGCTCTGTAAATCTTCTCCTCCATAAACACCTCCAGGTCTTCTCCCAAGTCCGTTTCCCAAGTCTCCACGTGTCATGTCATCCTCCTCTGCTTCCTCCATCTTCTCCGCCCGCCTTTTTTTTTTTTTGTTGTTTTTTTTTTTTTTTCTTTCTTCCTGTTTTTTGTTTTTTTTTTGTTGTTTTTTTTTTTTTTTTTTTTTATTCTTAATTTTCCCTGATCGAGGGCACAACACTTACTGGCAATGTCAACAGGGTCTCCCACAAAACAAGTATTTGATCTAGAAAAGCAAGAAACCGCTCCATCATTAAAGCGGCAAAACAACATTAAAGTGGAAAATCTGAAGCTGTCGGTGCGTGACCACTTCCAACCCACCTTCGGGCTGCTCGAAAACATCCCCCCCGCTGCACGGCACAGTGTTAACGCAGTGAAACGTCCACCCGTGCCCAGGCCCAGCGGCCCCTCCCCGTTTCCCGGTACGGTTCCTGTCCCGGCGCCCCCGACCCACCTGCCTGGCGCTGCCTGTCCCTGCCGCTGCCGGTCCCGCCCCGGGGCGGACTGGAGACCGCGGAAATCGAGACGACCGCACCTCGGGAGGCTGTTCGGAGCGTAGAGACGGAAAGACAGGCGGAGGTGGTTGGTTGTTTATTATTAGATGCCAAGGTCAACAGCATCCTGGCCTCTACCAGGAACAGCGTGGCCAGCAGCGGCAGGGAAGTGATCCTGCCCCTGCACTCAGCAGTGGTGAGGCCACACCTCGAATACCTGCTACACTACAGTTTTAGGTGCCGCACGGCAAGACAGGCATTGAGGTGCTGGAGCATATCCAGATTAGGGCAACAGAGCTGGTGAAAGTTCTAGAGAATAAGGTTTAGGAGGAACAGCTGAGCAAGCTGGGTTTGTTTAGGCTGGAGGAGGCTGAGGGGATCCCTACCACTACCTGACAGGAGGTTGTAGTTAGGTCCGTTTTGGTCTTTTCTCCCAAGTAGCAAGTGGTAAAACAGTAAGATGCCCTCAAGTTGCACCAGGGAGGTTACATTGGATAGTAGAAGAAAGGGCTTCACTGAAAGGGTTATCAAACACTGGAATAAGCTTACCAGAAAAGCGGCTTAAGAGTGTTTTAAGAGAAGTGGTGCTGATGCAGTTACACTCTTAAGTCTCACAACATTTGAGATTAAAAAAAATAATAATTTTAAAAAGTAACCATTACACTCAAGCAAATAGTTTTGCTACTGAAACACATGTATAGAAAAGGTTTATTAACAAGCACTTTTAACAGAATCTTTCACAAGGCTTTACAAGACACCTTTTCAGTGACGTTACTTCTGCTTTACACAGCCACGCTCTCCTGGAACCCAGGCTATACAAGCTGGTAGAACAGGTGATTGCCAGTATTTTAATAGTAAACAAACTTAAGAGTGAGAAGTACATCCCAAGACTGGGACAGGTGAAGAATACAGAAAGATGAGAACTTAGTGCCGAGAATCCCCATACCAGTGCAGACAGAGCTGACGTTTCCTTACACAGTTCTCAAAGTTATGTGTAACAATTTTCAAATACCTCTCTTACCAAGTCACTTCTCTTCCCTCCACAATAAAGCATTCTCCTTCAATTCCATGACAGATTCCTCCCTCTACACTAACATCCTTACATTCAAGAACAGTGTAGGCTATAGCAGGTTTTAGCCTGACAATTGAGAAGCAGCTTAACTCTTCCTCAGGACAGTCTTTTACCTTTCAGAAATTAAAAGCTACTCAATTGCCATCACTTATCAGAATTTTACAGCTTTCTTGGGAGTCCAAGGGGGAAAGGTGTGGTTTTAATTCTAAGCACCAAACAACTCTCAGTTTGTGCTACTAAGGGCAGCCACATCACTTTCATCCTTTCATGTACTTCTGAATTTTCATCTGTTTTCACATACTTTCATGTATTTTCACAAATTCTGTGTGCCTCTCCCAGAGTCCTTTGGAAGCTGTTCCAAAGCCATATAAGCCTGGCTGTTCTGAACCATCTTCTCAATCCTAGCCATATCATATTACAATGAAATTAATTTTAATTTATCACATGAGAACTGTGAATGCCATTTATTAAACCCTCCCAGGAAGAGATCCAATTGTTAATTTTTAATCAAATGTCAATTGTTCTCCTCCATCCATTGCTCAATCCATTGCATAATCTGATCCAAATTTCTCTCTAGGTCTTCAGGAGTGTTGCTGGGTAACTGGTGCACGATTTCCTTTTTGTATGACAAAATAGCTTCCTCATAAAGTGTCTGAAAAATTTCACACTGAATATTGTCTTGCAGCTTTTTCCCTCTGTAGCCTCTACAAAACAAGAGCAACACCACAAGAGAGTCTTAGATATGGGGCGAACTATAAAGCATTCTATAGGGAATTAATAATTTTTACCCTAGAAAATACTCCAGTGAAATCACACATCAGTAGTTTAGTCATTATTTACTTCACTGACATACCTGCTTTGAAGTCTCTCATACAGAAATACAGTTTCTGTACGAAGTACAAACACTACATGAAACCATCGTTCAGGGAAAAAATCGCAGCCATGATAATCAACAATCACACCACCTGCACTCATTTTATCTTCTAGCTCATCAATTACCTACAAGACAAACAAAGACAGGCAAGTTCATCTGAGATTACAGAAAGTCATAGTACGAAAATAGTAGGTTTTAAAGTTGGACTTACCCTGTCTTCATCCAAAATGGGACATTCATACTCCTCATCAAAACCTTCATACAGTCCTCCTGCAGCAAAAATAATTTGTGGAAGCTTGTAAAGTAACAGTTACTAAAATTATTTGTGCTGTTGTATTTCAGGAGGATACAAACAAAAGACATTGTTTAGTGCAAGAAAAACAGTTTAAAAATCCACATAAGGATAGATTTCTTATTTATTGCTTGATACAAAGTAATGTGCTGTTACATAAATAGATTTTTAACTCATGCCACCAAAACCTTTTCTGCTTCAGCAAATTCATTACATTTTCATTTATTAATAAAACATGCTCACAGTTATATGAAGTAAAAATACCTTAAGTACTTTGATGGGCTGTTTTGTTAATATGGCCTACCTTCTTTTGCTATGTCACCCACATTAATGTAGGTCATCCCTGCTCTTGATGCTAGTTCTTTTCCAAGCGTGGTTTTCCCAACGCCCGGAGTACCTAAAGACAAACCCCCATTTAAAACAGTAAGAGAAAAGCATGCAAGTCCTCTTCAAGTAACCTTCTAAAGAGTTACAAAAAGGAAGCCTTTTTCAGTCAATGCTTTCGTATAAGAAAAAAAAAAAAAAGGGGGCGGGGGGGGGGCGGAGAGGAGGGGGAAGAAAGTTTCGTGACATGGAAAACGAAGTAAGAGCAATGTGGAGAAGTTAAAAGGAAAAAACCAACCCCAAACAAACAACAAACCAACCCCAAACCAACAAACACACCCCCCCCAACCAACCAACCCCAAAAAAACACTATTAAGAAAACGCACACTTTGTGCAGAAGCATTATTCGAACCGGGATCGTGCAAAAGTAAACGTTGCTTCATTTAAAAGCCCTAACTAATAGGGGAAGGCCCCACGCTTTCCCGCAGCGCATCCCAGCACTTCCTCGGCATGGACATCACACCCCAGGCTGTGCACAGGGATGGTGTGTCCCACCTCTGGCCCAACCGAGGTGCCGCCGCGCCTCTCCCAGCAGCCCCGCCAGGACCAAGCAGCCCTGGCACCACCACCGTCCTCCCACTTCGTGCCGTCCCCGTGCCCGGCCCGCCGTTCCCACCGCCTCGCACCGGTGAGCAGAATGTTAGGCCGCCCCATGCTCTTAATCCACACCGCCATCAGCGCCGCTGGTCGCCTAAGAGACACGTGCACGGGGGCCTTCGCCGACAGCGGCGCACGCCGATGGTGTCTCCCACGGTGCCCGCGGGTGCAGCGGGAGGGCGGGCAGGCGCGCTGAAAACAGCTAAGAGCCGCCAGAGAAGCAGGCCGGAACTCGGCGGTCGGGTGTGCGGGGGTTTCGCTCACAGGGGCCTGCGGCTGCCTCTGGCTGTCTTAAGTGCGGTTTCGGCGCTGGGCACCCTGGGAGTGAGGCTTTTCCGTCAGGACCAGCGGATGGGCCGGGCCCGGCCCAAAGATGTCTGGAAGGTCCTCGGGAAGGCAGGCGCCGGCAGGGGTAGGACGCGGAGGGGGAGGATAGGAGCGAGTGGTTCCCGGGCACTCTTCTGTCAGCCGGAGCGGGCTACGGCCCGAAGGGTGCCTCGAGGAAGGTTTCGACATAGGGTTTTGTAGATTCTGGGAAGAGTCCGGCGGTTCTGGTTTCCACGGTTTTTAAGCCTGCTGGTTACTCGTTGGTGTCTCTGTTAGCAATTTCTGTTCAGCTATGGCTGCTTTTTTTATGTGTGAAACGTTTATTTTCTTATCTCCTGGTGCGGCATGCGGGGGGGGGGGGGGGGGGGGGGGGGCAGAAAAAAGAGTTCTTTACCGCGGTATTTTTTTAAGGGCTTGCTAGTAAATATACAAATGTAGCTTAAGATAGCTTTTGTAAGAATAACACTAAAAAACGAACTGTGCAGAGACAAACGTTCTTTTTCAAGTGCTCAGGCTTCTTGCTCGCTGGTAATTTCTTGCCTGGTAATTGTCCATTGCATTAATTTATAAGATATACACTGTAGAGCACTGACAGGCCTTTTGGTGGTTTACCTGTCTATTCTGTTACTCGTGTTTTCACAGAAATATGTTTCAGCCTGTTGTGATTCCTGAAACGTTACTGTGTGATTGTTGACAGTGGAAAGTGTGTGACCACTGGGCTATTATTTTGGGATGATAGGTAGGCTGAAAAATAGCTCTGGAGTTTAAGTTTATGCACATGTCCTAGAAGGCTATTTCTCAAATTTGAAATGAAATACACTATCAGCAGTTTTGTCACTGGCAGACTTTCAATAGAGGTGACAGTCTGCTCCTAGAAGATTCCAAGCTTTCTCAGCAAACAAATAATACTACCTGTTTTTGTGATGTCTAAGTAATTTTTCTCTGCTGTTTTCTATCTGTTAAACACAAATGGCTACATTGTAAACATTAAAAGAAAGAAATCACATACTGAAATGTATACAGAGATGTGAACTTGACCCTAATGTAAAAATGACACATATATGGTATAAATAAGCATGTGTTGTTTTTTCCTCTTTTTTTTTTTTTTTCCTCTGTTTTACTATTCTAGTTTGAATGTTCACAGAATTTTCAACTTGTTTTGATTTTCCAGTTTGCTGGAAAATGCTCTCATCAAAATGTGTAAGGTGTAGCCTTTTTTTAATACTGAAGAGGCATGTGACACGTTCAAAACGCCTAAGTGCCTAAGTTGCTAACTAGTATGTCCTTGCTAATGAAGTTCTTTATGTATTTTTTTATTAAAACCCTCCAGTTTTCTTGAGATAGCTGTACCTAGTTAAGGGAAGGAGAGTGGTAGATTAATAACAAAGTGTTTGTATTTTACCAGGTTACAGATTGGCTGGCATGTTCATTTGATGACTTCTTTGGAAACACAAATACTTCTTCTAGTGCCATTCCTGTGAAGCCACCAGAAGGCAAATCTGGAAGAAAGTGGAAGCAGCAGAAGAATGACCTGTCTTCTGTGCCAGAAACTAGCAAAACCAAAATTCTACCCAGGAAAAGAGTAAAGTCATCTTCAGTAGATCTGCCTTGTAACAAGACCAGACAAAACAGGAGCCCATCTCAAGATGAGCCATGGGTAGATAGATACAAACCTGAAACTCAGGTATGAGAGTTAGTAGTGTAACCTTATGATGTAGAATGTTGTGTTTCTGTTGATAATCTGTATTGGTTAGGCTTTAAGTATATCCTGTTTTATTAGGGCAATGAAGTACTAGTTTGATTTGTTTACTACCTGTCATTTTAATAACCTATCTGTAGGATATGTTTGGGTTTTTTTCTACACCAGCCTTCCTGAGGAGGTAAAGCTACTCATGAGATATTGTTTCCTGTCCATCTACTCCTAAACTTTAGAACCTGTTTTGAATTTCAGCTGGACCTAACAGCTCCAAGTGCAGGACAAGCCACAGCTAAAGAAAGTATAAAGAATTGAGTTTGTGCACTCATGATGGGAAAGATAACAGAAATTATCTTGCATGTTAGTGGACAGCTGTTAGCTCTTCTCTTAGCATGTTTAGAGTACTTGACTGATGGCAGTTTGCACTATTTCTTGCTTGCCTGATGTGTTTTAGGCATGACTTTGTGAGTAGGGTTACTGTGATACCTTAAGGCTTCAAAGAGAAAGGTCTCAAATCTGTAGTAAACCTACAGATCATGGTTCTTCTCATGGAACAGCTTTCTCACAGGGTGTTTCAATGATAAGCAGCATGTGTGTGTGTTAACTGTCTCTTAGATATTAGTGCTGGTTGATGTGAGGAGGTTAGTGTAGTACTTAGTAGTTTATATTTTAATATTTAGTGGCTCATCACTGGAGAGATTTACACATGGTCCAAAAACTTATTTAATGTTTCAGTCAGTAGAGCCTAAAAAGTACCAGCTCCAACAGTAGCTATAATGTCTACTGACCCAAACAGGCAAGTTGTAATGTTGTTACTTCAGGAATAATAAATAGTTTTCCCAGCTGCAAGCACCAGAGAACTGATGGAGAAAATGGGCTAAAGTGTTTATTTTTACCTGTTTCACTTTTGTACTATGTAGGATAAATGTATGTAACTGGAATACACATACATGTTTGTTTATAGTTTAAACAGCATATACTCTGTTCTTTCATCTCATCATTACAGTCTCAAGATAACTGCATGCATTTCATAGATTTTCGTCTTGTTTCAGAATGACCTTGCTGTGCAGAAAAAGAAAATTGAGGAAGTTGAAACCTGGTTAAAAATGCACATATTTCAGAGGCAGCCAAAGCAGGTAATCTCACTAGAAGTGGCAGATTGTAGAATGATCTGGATTCAGTTTAACTTACAGGTAGTGATAGTGTATCTATTTCAGGATAACAAATCTGCTGAGAGCATGGGTTAGAGCTTGGCTGCTAAGAGGTGAAGTCTAGCATCCAGTCAGTTTGTGCCCCTCTATTGTGTGCTTGTAACTGCATTTTGTCTCTCACAGGGTAATTTCAAGTATCTTGGCAAATTTTCAGTTGTGCTAACTTGATGTAATAGGATGCTTTTAACCCTTTGATTGTAAGAGGCATTCTTATGTGTAATTTACTAGTCTTGCCTGAATCTCTTGACAGGCTGGAGAGGTGGGCACAAGCCAACCTCATGAGGTTCAACAAGACCAAGTGCAGGGTCCTGCATCTGGGTCAAGGCAATCCTAGGCACAAATCCAGGCTGGGCAGTGACTGGCTGGAAAGCAGCCCTGAGGAGAGAGCCTTGGGGGTGCTGGTGGACGAGAAGCTCAACATGAGCTCTCAGTGTGCACTTGCAGCCTGGAAAGCCAATCAGATCCTGGGCTGCATCAAGAGAAGTGTGGCAAGCAGGTCAAGGGAGGTGATTCTCCCCCTCTACTCAGCTCTGCTGAGACCCAACCTGGAGAACTGTGTCCAGTTCTGGAGCCCCTATTACAAGAGGGATGTGGAGGTGCTGGAAGGTGTCCAGAGAAGGGCCATGAGGATGATCAGAGGGCTGGAGCAACTCTCCTATGAGGACAGACTGAAGGATTTGGGGCTGTTCAGTCTGGAGAAGAGAAAGCTCCAGGGTGACCTAATTGTGGCCTTCCAGTATCTGAAGGGGGCCTCCAAGAAGGCTGGGGAGGGACTTCTCAGGATCTCAGGTAGTGATAGGACTAGGGGGAATGGAATGAAGCTGGAGGTGGGGAGATTCAGGTTGGATGTAAGGAGGAAGTTCTTCACTGGGAAAGTGGTGAAGCCCTGGAATGGGTTGTCCAGGGAGGTGGTTGGGGTGCTGTCCCTGGAGGTGTTTAAGAGCAGGCTGAATGAGGCTCTGGCCAGCCTGATGTACTGTGGGGTGTCCCTGCCCATGGCAGGGGGGTTGGAAGGAGATGATCCTTGTGGTCCCTTCCAACCCTGACTGATTCTATGATTCTAGTTCAGTATCTGTTATGTTGGTAGTCTACATGGTATGCAATTGAGTAAATGGATATATTAAATGAGAGTTTTGTATATATCCATTTACTCTCATTTGAAAATGAGAGTAAATGGATATATTAAATGAGGCTTTCAGAGTTCTCGTCCAGCTCTCTCTATCTGAATACTTAACAGGTGAATTAATGAAACAAAATATTTAACATAGTTTTTATTGGGAAAAGAAAATCATTAACAGAGAAACTATAGAAGAAGTTTTTATTTATCATGGAATTTATATTTTTCCCCAATTATTTTGGGTTTTTCCTCTGTGCCAGGGTGCTTCTGTTTTATTGCTCACTGGTCCGCCTGGTTGTGGGAAGTCTGCAACTATGCAAATATTAGCAAAAGACCTTGGCATTCAGGTGCAAGAATGGATCAATCCAATATCTTTAGACTTTACAAAGGAAGACTTCAGAAGTATATTTAGCTATGGTAAGTATTTTGTTTGTTGTGTTTTTTTCTTTCAAGTTACTTAGGTGAGTTGTATTCAGTACTTTTGTGTTCGTTGCATACAAAGTCAGATCTGCATCCGTGTAAGTCAGATCTTTAGTGCTTAATAAAAGTCTTGCTTTTATCTGAAAAGATTTTTTGGTTTTTTTTACAGTGTTTACTCCAAAATAATTTGTGATTCAGATCAATACAGGAAGCTAATGTGGCAGCCTGTGTATCATTGGAGCCAAATAAAATAAGATAATTCTGTCTTTCTCTGAGCCCTCTATTGAATTCTGCTCTTTAAAAATTCTCTTATGTATTTGCCAAAGGGCTTGGCTGCTGGTATTCAGTGGACTACTGTCAGAAAACAGCATGTGTGGATATTATTTCTTGTGGATATTTGTATTCTACATGGTGTTATATAGAATACATATTTTAAATTAGTTTTCTTTTTCAGACTCAAATCTCCCTATGTTTCCAAGTCAGGCCCAAGCAGCTCTCTTTCAAGATTTTCTATTAAGAGCAAATAAATATAACAAACTTCAGATGCTTGGGGAGTCTTCAGAAAATAATAAAAAACTTATTCTTGTTGAAGTAAGTGAAAACTTGTAAAATCTTGTTTTGAAAGCAATACCTTTTATTATAATACTCATGTGCTCACTAGCATCAGCTGGTGGATTGCTCTTGCCGAAAGTTAGTCTTTGTTAGTGCTGATGGATTCTATTACTTTTTGAGTTATTATAATATTCTAGAACCAAGTTCTACTTGTAGGTAAATTATGCAAGCTAAAAGGCAGGCAGAAATTGGAGCTTGGTTTGTGTACAGAAAAAAGTAATAACCAAAAAGTAGATATTGAAAAATCATACCTGTATTTCTCTATGATTAGCTCTCTAGAAATATGTATGTGTATAAACTGGAAGTGGGGAAGGTCTCCCACCATTCATTCCTGTTGCTTAAAGATGCAGGAGAGTGGAGAAGATACATGAGAATTAACACGGTCAGAAAGCATTTGACATTCACTATTCCTTGCCCTTAATGCAGAGTGTATTATTTAGGGCAGAGATGTGACCTTTTGGGGGTTTTCTGAGCCATAACAGGAGGTACAGGCGAAAACTTGATATTTACTAATTCAAGAGTGTGTTTCAATAATATTTTCTGCCTGAGAGATTTTAGTATTTTATGACAGAGGAATTTTGTTAATTATGATAGTCAAGTTGTCTGGAAACTTTCAGGTAAAATAGTAGATGAGATTAACAATTTTAGCTAAGTAATGTGATGTACTGTAGAATTTAGGAAGCAAAATTTCCTGTGACTTCATAGAGTCACTTCTTTGCATGGATCATCTCATATCCCACGTAGTATACCCTGCCCTTTTTCTCAGTGGAACTGCTACCTCACGGTAGAACTGTCCTCTCAGTAGAACTGTCTGGCAGGCCTTGTAATCAGCAAAGGCTGTTGGCTTGTAAACAAGGATGGAAACAAAATCTTTCTATTTAGATAATTTGTTTTCTTTCCATAATAAAAGGAAGAAATACTTGCTTTGGGTGGTTGTTGTTTCCCCCTGTGTTATTTTTGCCCTTGGGTATCTTCACTGTTGGCTGCGTTCAAATTGACTTAAACTTAACTAGGAAGAAAGAAATGGGAAGCAGGATTGTGTGCCGTAACAGTCAGTCTTGGGAGAGAACATCTGACTGTAATAACAGCCGTTCATCTGTTTTAAACAGGACATGCCTAACCAGTTCTATCGAGATCCTAGCAGTCTGCATGAAATTCTCAGGTCAGTTGTAAATAAATTTTTAATGGTTACAGTTTACCCACTTGCAGCAAACTGGAGCTGATTCTTGTTATGCTTGCTTATCTTTCAATTTAGGAGGTTTGTTCGTACAAGTAGATGTCCCCTTGTATTCATAATCTCAGATAACTTCAGTGGGGACAGCAACCAGAGGTTACTATTCCCAACGGAATTTCTGGAGGAGCTATGCATTTCCAATATCAGGTAGGGGTTTTTAATTCATTGAAATGTGAAGGAAATAAACGAGAAAGTCGGAAACCAATTTTTTTTTTCTCAATTAAATTCCAACAGTTTCAAGCCTATCGCACCAACAAACATGATGAAAGTTCTTAACCGAATAGCTGCAACAGAAGCTGGTATGGTAAGTTGTCAAAACTGGTACCTTCTGTCCAGTGCTAGGACTAAAGGATTTCAGAATGTTATATCTGAAATATGTTACAGAATCGTAAAAGGGGTTGGAAGGACACTCTGGAGATCAAGTTCAGCCTCCCTGCTAAAGCAGGAATACCTAGATCATGTTGCACAGGAACACATCCAGGTAGATTTTGAAAGCTCCCAGAGAAGGAGACTCAACAACCTCTCTGGGCAACCTGTTGCAATACTCCCATCACCCCCAAAGTAAAGAATTTTCTCCAAGTTCAAGTGAAACCTCCTGTGTTTTAGTTTGTACCCATTGCCCCTTGTACTGTTACTGGGCTCCACGGAAAAGAGCCCAGCCCCATCCTCGTGACCTTCACCCTTTAGATGTTTTATGCATTAATAAGATTCCCTCTCAGTCTGCTCTTCTCCAGGAATAAGGATCCCCAGGTCACTCTGCTACTACTTGTAGAACAGATGCTTCAGTCCCCTAATCATCTTTGTGGCTCTCCATTGGACTTGAGTAGCTCCCTGCCTCTCTTGAAGTGGGAAGCCCAAAACTGGACACAATACTCCAGGTGTGGCCTCACCAGGGCAGAATAGAGGGGGAGGAGAACTTCCTTGACCTGTTGGCCCCACTCTTAATGAACCCCAGAATACTGTTGACTTTGCCATGGCATATTGCTGTGGCTTATATTTGTTAGTGTATTTGTTTAGTACAGTATAGTATCAGGGTTGGAAGGGACCACAAGGATCATCTAGTTCCAACCCCCCTGCCATGGGCAGGGACACCCCACGCTAGATCAGGCTGGCCAGAGCCTCATCCAGTTTCTTTTTAAACACCTCCAGGGACGAGGCCCCAACCACCTCCCTGGACAACCCATTCCAGGGCTTCACCACTCTCCCGGTGAAGAACTTCCCCCTCACATCCAGCCTGAATCTCCCCACCTCCAGCTTCATTCCATTCCCCCTAGTCCTATCACTACCTGATAGCCTGAGAAGTCCCTCCCCAGCCTTCTTGGAGGCCCCCTTCAGATACTGGAAGGCCACAATGAGGTCACCTCAGAGCCTTCTCTTCTCCAGACTGAACAGCCCCAAATCCTTCAGTCTGTCCTCACAGGAGAGGTGCTACATCCCTCTGATCATCCTTGTGGCCCTTCTCTGGACATCTTCCAGCACCTCCATATCCCTCTTGTAATAGGGGCTCCAGAACTGGAGGCAGCACTCCAGGTGGGGTCTCAGCAGAGCTGAGTAGAGGGGAAGAATCCCCTCCCTTGACCTGCTGGCCACACTTCTCTTGATGCAGCCCAGGATCTGAGTGGCTTTCCGGGTTACAAGTGCACATTGAGAGCTCATGTTGAGCCTCTCGTCCACCAGCACCCCCAAGGCTCTCTCCTCAGGGCTGCTTTCCAGCCAGTCCCTGCCCAGCCTGGATTTGTGCCTGGGATTGCCTTGACCCAGCTGCAGGACCCTGCCCTTGGTCTTGTTGAACCTCATGAGGTTGGCTTGTACCCACCTTTCCAGCCTGTCAGGATCCCTCTGGGTGGCATCCCTTCCCTCCAGCATGTCTGCTGCACCACACAGCTTGGTGTCATCAGCAAACTTGCTGAGGGTATTTGGTCTTTGGTATCAGAGCCCCAGACAAGTCTACCAGTACCCCTCAAGAGAAAACAAGGAGCAAAGTGAAAAGATGTTCTGTTTTTAAGCTTAGTTGCACTTAAGGCTTAGTCTAGGTCTTCCAAGTTACTTCTGAAAATTCTGCTCTCTATCACAGAAAGTGTGTGTGTATATATGGAACAAATAATAGGAATAGAACAATTTTCATTATATCCAGCAAGGCCAGAAGAGGCTGTGACCCTGAACACTGTGTTATTCCCAACCTATTTTGATTACTATCAAGTTGACTTGTGAAAATTTGCAAAGGGTTATGCACATTATTAGCTTTAATACTGCTGTAGGAAATACAGCAATGTGCTTAAATGGATTAAATGTGTTAAAGTACTGCTGGTCTGATTAACTATATTCTCATCAGTCCTGCTCTTTTTCCACAGGAAAAGAGCTTAAGTCACCCCTCTCTCCAACATTCCAACCATGTTTGAGCATGCTGGCAATCTCCAGCATTAAAACAAAGGGTTTAGTAGCTATAAACATGCAGGTTCTCCCCAGATTTCATGAAAACTAGACTTAGCACTTGGATATTAGAAGAAACGTCTTCACTGAAAGTGTCCCCAAACCCTGGAATAGGCTTCTCAGGGAGGTGTTTGAAAGACACAGAGATGTGGTACTGATGAACATGTTTAGACTTGAGGTGGGGAGAAAGTTCTTCACAGAGTTTTTAGCCATTGGAATGTGCTGCCCAGGGAGGTGGTGGAGTCACCATCCCTGGCGGTGTTCAAGAGGGGATTGAATGTGGCACTTGGTGCCATGGTCTAGTAGTCATGAGGTCTTGGGTGACAGTTTGGACTTAATGATCTTTAAGGTCTTTTCCAACCTTACTGATTCTATGAAAGTTAGCATGGCTTGAGCGCATGGTGGATGCTCATGCAGTCTGCTCATGTGTGTCAGAGGTGAGTCCCCACAGCCAGAATAATACTCAAATGCTCCTTTTCCTACTTTATCTTATTACTTAGAATGTTTCTTTTCCTTATAGAACAGAGAAAAGAACCATGCTCTTGATAGAACCTCTCTGGAGTTGCTTTGCAGGGGTTGTTCAGGTGATATAAGAAGTGCAATAAACAGTCTTCAGTTTTCTTCTGTGCAAGGTAAATAACTGATTTTGTTAACTAAAGGACTTTTTGACCATTTCTGCTGTAAAGGTTCTATTTGCTGTTGCAGCATAGCTAGGTGAGCTGTCAAAACATTTCTGATGTGCTGCTCTGGAGCAGGAATAAAAGGTACAGAGTTTGGGGGGTTTTTCTGTGGCTGAAAATACTGTTTCATGACTCTTACGCATAGCTTTACAACTAAGTGACATCTGCTATGTATGCATTGATGCAATTTAATGACATGCCATTTTCTTGAAATTTTTGCTACTGGTGTGTGTTTGCTGTTCAAAGCTTTTGTGATGCAACCTTCTTCACATCCTCCTTGCTACCTTTAAAGCATTTTTGAAATACCTTACTGACTTTGTAGACTGCATTTCTGTAATGATTGATTTTGCTTTGGCGTTCCTATGGCTGTTGGTAAGTTGAAAAGCTGTGAGGCAGCATGACCTGCTGTGAAGTTACTGAATGTACTATAGAATAACTTTAAAGCAGAGTGTTTTAGTCTTTTTCAAAGTAGTTGATTGGACAACACTCAAATCAGACATAGCCTGGCATTATTTTTAAGGTTCCAACATTGAAATTAAACAGAAGACTTAACTTTTGTAAGCATTGGACATTAGTATTTGCTAAAATACCTTAAGCTATGAGCAATACTCTGGCTCTTAGATGCTGGCAGCATTTGTATTTGACTTAGAAATAAGGACATGAATTCAGCAGTTCTCTTCAGCTGCATGTCAGAAAGCTAGCAGTGATTTTTACCCATTTTCTCTCCCATCCATGTTGCAAATAGAAAATAAGCTCATAGAATACAGGATTAAATTTAGTTGCAAGTCCTTCTTGTAAGTGGGAGTGTGGTAGTTTGAGTTCTACAGTGTATTAAAATGAACTTTCCTCTGTGTGTTAAACTACATGGACAGAGTCAAGTTTCTGTGTTTAGCAGGTGTGGAACCTAAACTGTTCTGATGTTGTTTGTATTGTTCCTTGTTAATGAGAAAAAAAATAATTCCTGAGTAAAGTGATTTTGATTATAATGCATTAAGCTAATAAATATTAGGCTGGTGATACCTGAGAAGTTTCAGTAGCTCACTGTTGGATAGAAGAATAGAATAGAAGAATAGAATAAAGCAGGTTGGAAGAGACCAAGATCATCGCGTCCAACCCATCAACCAATCCAACACCACCTAAACAACTAACCCATGGCACCAAGCACCCCATCAAGTCTCCTCCTGAACACCTCCAATGACGGCGACTCCACCACCTCCCCAGGCAGCCCATTCCAATGTGCAATCACTCTTTCTGTATAGAACTTTTTCCTAACATCTAGCCTGAACCTCTCCTGGTACAGCCTGAGACTGTGTCCTATTGTTCTGGTACTGGATGTTAAGTAGCTTCTTCTAGAAAATGTAAATAGTCTTAAAATGACCACTTTATGTAATTTTTAATTACCTTGGAAATGTAAAGTCATTCCAGTTATAAAGAGAACAGTCCAGTTATAAAGAGGACACAGTCTCAGGCTGCACCAGGGGAGGTTTAGGTTGGATGTTAGGAAGAAGTTCTATACAGAGAGAGTGATTGCCCATTGGAATGGGCTGCCCGGGGAGGTGGTGGAGTCACCATCACTGGAGGTGTTTAGGAGGAGACTTGATGGGGTGCTTGGTGCCATGGTTTAGTTGATTAGGTGGGTTAGATTGGTTGATGGGTTGGACATGATCTTGAAGGTCTTTTCCAACCTGGTTTATTCTGTGTATTCTATTCTATGTATTGTAACTTGGGAGAAAAGAAAGGCATATGGCTGGACAGCTTCTGTACATGATATCTCAGAATCGCATACTCGAGTCGTACCACACTGAACATTCTCTTCTCACATTATCTAACAGATTGAGAAGAGCAGCCACTAATATTTTGCACATTTTGAGGACACCTCACCCCCTTGTTGATCTCCTGAGAATGCAGTATTAGTGTTAACATCTTGTTCACATCTAGTGCTCACATTTCTTGGTTCACTTGTATACATGTGGAAGCAGGAGTAGTACATTCACTTTGTAGTAGTATTAGGGGGTAAAATGGATCCATGGTAATTATGGGAGAAAGCAAAGGTACTTAAGGGATAAGTTCTCTTAGCTTGATAAGGAACATTCACCTGTCAACTAGATGAAATTGTGGGTCAAAAATTTTGAGTTCTGAATTAGAGCAGAAAAAGGGGTTTATTCCTTGGAGCTCAGAACTTTTTGGGCTGTTGGAAGAATCACCTAAATGAAAGGTTTCCTTTGCTGCCTTGTTTTAGTGTTGAGGGTGTTATACAGACAATGCAAATAAAAGTGAAACTGCTAAGTGAACAGAATGGACTGTACATATATTTGTACTTGTACTTTAAAAAGAAGAAAACTTTAAGAAAGCTGAATTTGGGATGATTCAGAGGTAGGAAGAGTAAGCAAGAATGCTAGGTGTTTTTAAAGACAGATCCTTACTGCTCAAAAAGGTACTTGGCACCTGAGCTGTGGTTTAAGAAGTGGAATGAATCATGCTAGTTTAGGTGACAGTGCACCTATTTACATAACCTTTCCTGTTTTGGTGGTGGTTGTGTGTCTTTGTTTTACCTCTGTTATGTTTGTTTGTTCAGAACATTAGTAAGTTTTCTATTATACTGCTACTTTCTGGGTTCATGTACTTTATCCTGATTGTATTTTTGCTTCTATTGGTAGTCTGCTCATTAGAGAAGGAGTTTTGGTCAAGGAAAAAAAGGAGCTCTACACTAAAATGTGAAGCAGAAGTATCTAAACTAAGAAAGAAAAGTAAATCTGATACCTCAGAAGACCAGGAGATACAAGCTATCGGTGGCAAAGATGCTTCCATCTTTCTTTTCCATGCTTTGGGGAAAATAATTTACTGCAAAAGTAAGAAAACTTTGACTTACTCCTCCATTCAATGAGCAAAGCACAGCACCTGCCATTTGCTAAAAGTAAGGCTTAGGGTGACCTCTAATTTGCATGTTTGGTCATTAATAATAGCAATACTAACAGTAGAAAAACAAGAATGAAAGTTTGTGGTAACTGCCATTGCAGCTGTTTGTATCTGTTAGGTTAACAAACCTTTCATTAAGATGTACTACATGTATGCAATAAAAGTACATACATTTATTCTGTTAGATCCATGTGCTGTTGTGCCACAAAGCTATTCACACAGCCACCACATTTGTGCCTTTGTACAAGAGCAAATTTTTCTTTTGTGCAGAATTAAACATTGTTGTCTGGTTATCTTCTGCAACTGCCTGCCTTCCTAAAGAACACAGAACCTTCCTGCAGCCTCACAGCTGCTGCCTCCCTCATTTGTGTGCCTGCTGTCCTCTCCTCTACTTTTGTCTAAACTCTTTGTTTTGCTTTAGGAGACATGTGTGCTCTCTACTTTCTGGCCTGAAAACTCCTTACCTGCTTCTCTGTCATACCCTATCAGTCTTTCCATTTCTCAGAAGTACTTTCCACCTGGACAGTACTGTTTGTTGTACTTACATTTTTAACATTTAAAAACTACGAATTCATAAGCATTTAATACTTACTAAACAGCCCAAATCTGCACTCAGCTACATCACATTTCCTGTCCACACATCCTTAGTAATTGACAATGTCAGTTATAAAATCACCTGAGAAGGAACACTAAGATGAGTGAATAGGAAAATAAATACGTTAAATTTGTTGCATGAAGTGTAATGTAACTAACAACATGTTGTTTGCTATGCAATATTGACTGCATTATAAGTACCTATGCATGAAGACCTTTGTGGGAACTGAAAATGGTGTGGTCTAATTGCTGCTAGAGTTGACAGTTGCTAAGAATGATGCTCAATATATACAAAACCTGCTATTTGTTAGGGTTACACATCTCCATTCTTGCTCCTCTCTAATTCACATTGTAATTTTGAATATTCAATCTGCAATGTATGCCTTCTGGCTTTTTTGATGATGTGCAGAAATGCAACAGCATTTCTGATACTAAAAGGCTAAAGACTGTAAAACCCTTTCTAGGAGAACCAACATCAGAATCAGAATCTCCTCAGCTGCCTGCTCACTTATCAGAATATCGTCGAGACACCTTGCTTATTCAGCCTGAGGTACATCTGCAGTAATTACTGGATGAAAGGAAACGGTTCTGCCTGTCCCCACAGTTCTGCCTGTCCCCATTCACCTTCTCTGGGAGCAAACCAACCTCCCTTTTGTATAGAAGCACTGCTTTGTAGATCATCATGTGTGCCAGTTGCAAGCCACCTAAATGTATCCTAACTTCTCTAGCATGCTTTTCTTTGTACACTGTGTAGAGCTTGAACTTTTGTTTTTTTCCTAATTAGGTTGTCGTGGAAAAATCACATATGTCTGGGTCCATGTTTAATTTATACCTTCACCAGAACTATGTAGACTTCTTTACTGATATAGATGATGTAGTGAGAGCCAGTGAATATTTGAGCGCTGCAGATGTCCTTTGTAGTAATTGGAATGTAAGTGTCAACTTTTATATACACATAGACTTTTTTGATAGTCTGAGCTTCTAATTTTTTATTTTAAGTGTGTATGAAGGGTGGAAAGCAATTTTTCTGCAAGTCAGAAAGAAACTAGCACTTCAAACTTGCACTTTAGGTGACAGTTGATTGCTAATGTATGCTAAAGTATATCAAGTGTAAAAGAGAGGCAGGTCCAGCTTCTGTCAGCATTTTATTATCGTGGGTTGTAGTGGTTGTAAAATACTCTACAAAGGATTTTTAAGGAGAACAAATTTATGCTGAAAATGTGTTGGAGCCTCTATGCCTTTTTCCTGAAGCAATTGACAATTCAGGTTGGACTCGATGATCTTTGAGGTCTCTTCCAACCTTGGTGATTCTGTGACCTAGCTGCTTTGAGTAAAACCTTGAGAATAATCTAAACATACTCTGGGCATGTCATGTCACTGCATTTACAGAATGTGTTTTAGATCAAATGAGGCACACTGTAGAGAGGCCTTGAGTTCACATAATGCCTGATTTCTCTCTTAGACACAGTTGGAGATGGAAAAATACAGTGCATCTCTGGCTACCCGGGGGGTAATACACTCAAATTCATCCAGAGCTTTTGCCCACCACCAAGGAGGGATGGGGTTTCGGCCTTTACATAAGCCCCAGTGGTTCTTTATCAATAAAAAGGTAAATGCTTGATTTCACTTTTGTGTGTGTTTGTAGTTTTGTTTTGGCAAGGTATGACAAGTGAGTAGTATGGGTGGGATTTGCTTAGAGTGCTAAACTTCTAAAAAGCACTTGATTGAAGAGTTATATTATTCCTTTAATGGTAAAATAAATTAGCAGCCCCTGATGGAGTCTGTGCCCAAGCTAGCATATCAGTGGGAGAGTCTTGATCCTAAGTTAATAGGGACATAATTAGTGCTTAAATACTGTAAAGTATTGCTAAAAGTAAGTTCAAAGATTTTGTACAGTGTAAATCATATTAAACTGTTGTGTAAGTGTAATGAATTACTGCTGGTTCATGTGTGTCTCAGAAATAACTTGTTCAGGAGTCATGATGCTAAAGCTCTTGGCATTTTTTTACATTTGAGCTAATACTTTTCTTGCTGTATCTGCCAAAAATATTGGCCTGGATGGATTGGGAGTTCTATAATGCAGGGATAAATGTCTTAAGTTAATGTTAAGGATCAGCAAAGGGCAAAAAATTAAGGAATCTACCATTTTATTGGACTATGTATGTGAATTCTAGCTGGTTGTCTCTTTTCTCTGATCTCATTTTTCAGTAGGTTGTGGCTAGTCCTCCAGCAGGCAAGAAGAAAGTTTGTCTTGTATGGTACAGAACTGTATGGTACAGAGTGGTACCTACATTAATAATGATTTCCTAGTTGTGGGGTTTTTTTTTCACTTGTGTTTCTTCTTCCTGTAACTCTTCAGTATCAAGAAAATTGCCTTGCTGCAAAATCACTTTTTTCAAGCTTCTGCTTACCACCTGAATGCCTTCAGACTGAGCTACTGCCTTATCTTGCTCTGTTAGCAAATCCAATGAGAAACCAAGGTAAGATGGACTCTCTTTTGTAATGGAAATATGGTGGGGGAAAAAGTGAAACTCAGCATGTCAATGCTATTGGTGCTTTTGCCTCAGTAAAAAAAAAAAAAGCACCCTGGTTTAGTGTGAAACAACATCTAGAATGTTTTTAAAGAATTAAAATAACCATGTCTTTTGGCAGAATTGGGCATATGAGTGTGTTAAGACACGATCCTCATGTTGGGAGTACTGAAAATCATTTTCTTTTTTACTGCATGGATTTCTGGTGTCTGTGTAGTTAAGATTTTCTTCATGTTGACCTCTCGCTCCTTTGCTTAAGGTGCCTGCACATTTTTTTCTGGCTTCCCACATCCTTACTAGCTTGTCAAACTTGGATGGTATTGGCAAATGTACTCATCTTGCTCTTCATCCCTTTTCTTCACAGGGTTATTTAAGAATGTACTGGATACCCCAGGTCCTAGCACAGGTCTCTGCAGAACTGTATAGGCAACTTTTTTTCCCTCTTTTTTCCCTCTTTCCAGTAGCACTGACAGACTTCAAAAGCTTTAAAAAGCTTTTCCCACATAAAGAAAAGAAACTCTGAGCTTGCATTAGAAAAAGTGTATCACCTGAGGTTATTTGACAGCAGAGAGTCCATGTGGAAACATTCACTTTGTATGGTAAATAATCCTCAAATAACAATTTAGAAAGCTGTGTTGCTTATGCTGTGTCAGTTACTTCTAATAAAAGTCTTTGTGTCTTAACTAAGGCCTTAACATTAAGATGAATTCATTTTGTAGGCTATGGAATAAGAACTCTGCAGGGGTAAACAGTTTGAAAATGAAGACTTGCATGTGCTCAGTGTTTGGTATCCAAAACAGTGCAAATGTATTCAGGAATACTTGACTAAACATAAGAAATTACTTAATCTCCTGTGTGCTTAATTGTATGTGCATTATGGTCCATATTCAGTATGACATTGGTGATTCTTTGTTCTTAGCTCAGATTGCTTTTATCCAAGACGTTGGGAGGCTACCGCTGAAAAGACACTTTGGGAGGTAAAGTTGATTTCTGTCTTTTCTTACAGAAAGTAAGATTTCCTTTCTTTCTTGTATTGAAGAAAAAGATCCCTTTCATAGAAAAACATCTTCAGTGTACATCTGTGAGCAGCCTGGCCTAGTGGAGGGTGTCCCTGTGCATGGCAAGGGGGGGTTGAAACTAGATGATCTTTAACCCAAACTATTCTATGGGTAAAACTTTGCCAGTTCAAATCTATTTATCGTTGCAATGTTAGTAGCATCATTTTCACTGTACTCTTAGCTCTTAATCCTTGTTTAACTTTCTTTTCCATTGGATCAAATGCTAGCTCTGTCTAGAGGTATCTGTTTCTCCAGTACATGATCTGAACAAAGTATTTATGTGAGTGTTTATGCAAAGAGTATTGTGCACTTTCCCTGTGGCTTATTGTAACATAAAGCATTAATCTGGAAGTTTGATTCTGTGTTCACCTGCATGTTAGCTAGAGAGAGAAGAAAGTACAATGGGAAATTTGTTCTTGCTTCCTTTGAAGCAGCTGTGTATTTATGGAACTACAAAATATTTTAGTGAGTGCTTCCTCTGAAATTAGCAGCAGTGGTGGTTTGGGTGTTTTGTTTTGGATTTTAATTTTTGCTTGTTGGACTGTTTAAAATAAATCTGTGTTTAGAGTGTATTTTTAAAATAACACTATAGCTGCTGGAGTTCCTCCACCTTAGATGTTAAATACCAAAAAAGTACTTCTTATTTCAGTGGTGAGACTCCAGTGTTCTACTTAAACTGTGTAGTGCATGTCAAGTGACATTGCCTGATGTGTTGTGATTCTTGTGAGCCTTCTGAATCATAGGTACCACCTATGCTAGTGGAGCATCTGTTACATTTCTGTAACTTGGATATCTCTGAAAATTTAAAGAGTTTTAATTGAGATGATTTATTTCTAGTAAGGATTCAAGATAGAGCTGGAATAAGACTTACTCTTTGATCTCTTAATCAAGAGAGACAGTTTGTTAGGGCATCTGACAAAGCATCTCATGTTTGTCACTGTGGAATTTCCTTGTCTGACTATGAAATGCTGGGCTGGAAAGTAAAGGCTGTGTTCCCCAAGAGTTGTATTAAAAGGCAGTTTGGTTGCTAGTCAGGGGGAAAAGGGAAGTCTCTCTCTAGTGGGTCTATTTCTTTGAAATCTCCTTTACCTGAGGAAAAAATGTTAGTTATTTTACAAATTAATTCTTATGCCATTAATTTCATCTGCAGCATGGCTTAAAATATTCATTTTGTATCTGTACTAATAAGTTGTAATTAGGTTAAGTATTAATAGTATTAATGTAAGTTATATAGAGTGTTATTTGAGGGGTAACTTTCTCCTGAGAACATGTCAATCCTTTTATCATTTGTTCACTGGTTTGGAAAGGAAGTACAGAGAAATGGAGGTATTTCAGTAAGCATTTGCTTTCTTCAGGAATCTTAATTGAATGCATTTTGTGTCAATAGTCCTTGAAACAGCTGCAATTAAGTTATCTTGACAGAAGTAGGAATAGTTTATTTGTTTTCCACTATATTTATTAATGGAATGGGAGTGGTGCTGTAGTAAGAAAACTGATGTCATGGAGAGTGCATTGGAATGTGCTGCCCAGGGAGGTGGTGGAGTCACCATCACTGGAGGTGTTTAGGAGGAGACTTGATAGGGTGCTTGGTGCCATGGTTTAGTTGATTAGATGGTGTTGGATGGTAGGTTGGACGCAATGATCTTGAAGGTCTTTTCCGGCCTGGCCTAGCCTGGCCTAGCCTAGCCTAGCCTACTTCATCACTTAGAATCAGTGTCAGGATGAATTTTTGTCAGTAACTGTACGTTTTTTTAATTACCATGTCAAGTAGGAAAAATACTAAAGGAATAGTGGTAACATGCTGATACAGAGGTGCTAGAAGTCCAAACAGTAAGAGAAATTATAAAATCTTTCCTTTCTACTATTTTTTTTCTAAATTTGCCTGCTTCAAGTTAAATTGCTTCCCATCCTAAAGGTTTTTTAGTTTTTCTTGAAAACAGTCAAATATACCGTGGGATGTCACTAACTGTTAGCAGTTCATGTGTGTGAGGACAGCTCAGCAATACCAGTCACCAAAAGGAAGGAACAGTAGGTGCTGGAGACTGACAGAGCATGAACATGACCTGGTATTTTGCTGTTGCCTGTGGGTTGACGCAGCATAGAGCTATCCTTTGTCCCCAGAGAAAGGAACTCCCATGTCTTTTCTGGGCTGTCACTCAAGCTGTGTGCTGTTGAGTTCTATGCACAAGTATCTATACCTGGAAGATGTGCACAGAGATGTAAAAAAAAAGTAATGCAGAAGGTAGTGATTTAAGCACACAATGTCTATAGCTTGAATTACCTGTGACTGATGCAGGGTACTACTGCCAGATAGTGTAGAAGCTGTTTAGCCCCAGTGAAGAAGGGTGACCCATGTGGTACATGGGCAGTCTTTTCTATTACAGTTTCTGTCTGTGGGAGCAGGCATTTCTTGTGGTAACTTACTGCTGCAATGGTAATTTTACAGGTTAAAGCTGGAAACACTTACTGACAAGGATCCTGGGATACCAGACATATTTGTTATCTCCGAAGGGGATCCTGCTGATGTGCATGCTGTGGATATAGCTGCACAGATGGAGAAAAGCACAACAAATGAGAAGGGGCTGGATGGATTCACTCTCTCTTCTAGCCAGTGCAGTGGAAGTGAGCTGCCTTGCAGTCAGCCTGAGCCTGTGGCAGCTCAAGCAATCATGGAGGAAGAAGAATTAAAAATAGAGGAGTATGATAGTGACTGAGTACAAGAAAATACCAACCACTGACTTGCCCAAATAGATGAATATGCTACAGAGGCCTTTGCTAAGGAGAGTATGGTTGGCACAAAGTACTCCTTTAGCTACTTGGATGGACTAAGAGGCCAAGTCTAAACCTGCTGTATTAGTGTAGAAACAACTCTTGTCAGCTTCCTTTTTGCAGGATCAGGCCTGAGCTGAATGCTAAATTACACGTTTTTTCCTTGCTTTTTCTGAGCCATCAAATATTGATAGAAATGGAATAAAAGGTTACTGAAATCAGTTTGAAAGAGACTGTAAATAAGCAGTGTCACTCTTATTTTTTTACACTTTTTAATTTAGTTTGCCATTGTACAGTGTGTTTCTTGAGCACATATTTGATAAGCTGTCAGCCTTTGAAGGTTTTACTCAAATTTACGCCTTCAGAAACTTAGCCCTTCTGAAAGAAGAAACTGAAGGGTACATGTAAAAAGTTTGATACCCCATACTGATGCTGTAAATAAAACTCCTACTGTGTTAATATTGTTTTGTACTCTGCTACAGATTTTTATGTAAGTTGAACTTGTATTGTACAACAGATCATTTTTTTGGTTAATTTTTGGAAGATATTTTCATAACTTATGGAGTGGAAAATACAACAATCAAGTGTAAGTCCTTCTCATCCTATGTGTTCCATAGGAGGTTAATGGGGTAGTGTGCAGTTTTTCTCCTTAAACTGTAGTTATGCTGAATGAATAACCTTGTGCTGGGTAACTCTCACATGAGAGAAGTGTGCTGTAGTTGTGTAATACTTCAGTAGCTGTGGTTGGTCCATGCTACTCAATCTAACATGTGGCTGTGGTCAGTGATAACCAGATAAAAGCAACCCAAACAACTCTGAATGTATGATGTATTTTTGCATTTTAGCAGTTCAGGAGGCAAAAATATTTCTTTAAACACCATATCTTCTCTCAAGGGATTGTGTAGTCTTTCTATCTACAGCTATTATTTAATGTTCAAGAGGGAAATTGCTCCCTTAATTTTGAAGTTTGGTTGTAGCTATAGCCAGTCACTGATCCTCCAGGGATCAGTGCTGGGTCCCATCCTGTTCCAATATCTTTATCTACCTGGACTTCAGCAAGGCCTTTGATAATGTCCTCCACAGCAAACTCCTGGCCAAGCTGTCAGCTCGTGGCTTGGGCAGCAGCACTCTGCGATGGATTAGGAACTGGCTGGAGGGCCAAGCCCAGAGAGTGGCGGTGAATGGTGCCACATCCAGCACACCAGTGGTGTGCCCCAAGGATCATTGCTGGGCCCCATGCTCTTTAACATCTTTATGGATGATCTGGATGAGGGCATTGAGTCCATCATCAGTAAGTTTGCAGATGACACCAAGATGGGGGCAGGAGTTGATCTGTGAGAGGGTAGAAGGGCTCTGTGGAGGGACCTCGACAGGCTGGACAGATGGGCAGAGTCCAGGGACATGAGATTGAACACATCTAGGTGCCAGGTTCTACACATTAGCCCCAACAACCCCATGCAGTGCTACAGGCTGGGGTCAGAGTGGCTGGAGAGTGGACAGGCAGAAAGAGACCTTGGGGGTACTGGTTGATAGCAGGCTGAACATGAGGCAGCAGTGTGCCCAGGCAGCCAAGAAGGCCAATAACATCCTGGCCTGCATCAGGAACAGTGTGGCCAGCAGGAGCAGGGAGGTCATTTTGCCCCTGTACTCAGCACTGTTTAGGCCACACCTTGAGTACTGTGTCCAGTTCTGGGCCTCTCAGTTTAAGAAAGACATTGAGACACTTGAACATGTCCAGAGAAGGGCAATGAGGCTGGGGAGAGGCCTTGAGCACAAGCCCTATGAGGAGAGGCTGAAGGAGCTGGGATTGTTTAGCCTGGAGAAGAGGAGGCTCAGGGTAGACCTTGCTGTCTACAACTACCTGAAGGGTGGTTGTAGCCAGGTGGGGGCTGGTATCTTCTTCCAGGCAACCAGCACCAGAACAAGAAGACACAGTCTCAAGCTGTGCCAGGGGAGGTTTAGGCTAGATGTTAGGAAGAAGTTCTTTCCAGAAAGAGAGATTGGCCATTGGAAGGTCCGGCCAAGGAGGTGGTGGTGTCACCATCACTGGAGGTGTTTTCTAAGAAGAGACTGGATGGGGCACTTGGTGCCATGGTTTGGTTGATCAGATGGTGTTGGGTGTTGGGTTGGACTTGATGATCTTGCAGGTCTTTTCTAGCCTGGTTAATTCTATTCTATTCTATACTCATTACAGTGAAGTTAAAATGTTCTTGACTGTTGATGCCCCTTAAGGCCTTTCCCTGGGTCGGGGTGATCCCTGCTTAGTTTATGTGGTAGCTCCCTCTGGTGGGCCTCCTGTAATTGTGTATCACTGAAATGCCCTCTGATTGCTCCTGTGCTCCTGCAGAGCCTCTAGTGCAAATAACAGTAAGGCATTAGGCAGTAATTTTTCACTCTACAAGCAAACCTTCAAGCTCTCCTTACAGTAGCTTCAGGTAATAACAGTAACAACAGAGTTACTTTCACACTGACTGGTCTATGTTACTGATGGCCTTGCTCTTAACTAGAGCAGGTAGTTAATTATGAATTGTAGAGACTTACCAACTACAGCATGTACAGTAATTTGTGTAAAACCTCTTTCACATGAAAATACCAAAGAGAAAACCCACTCTCTCATGTTTGAATGTTCATGCTCTTGCCTCTGAATTGAAATTACGTGCAAAATGTTTGAAGAGGATGGAAGCCTGAAATTCTTGAAGTGCTGGTAAGCACCCTTTTAAAGGCTGTGCCAAATTAAGTCAGTCCCCAGCAAAGCCAACAGGGGGTGCCAAGGTCCCTTCCAACCCATTCTATTATTCTATGAAAATCTGCAGGTTCCTGCAGTATTGGGGGCTACTGCATCCCAGCTTTTAAACACAGGGCAGTCCAGACTTGTCCTTATAACAGTCTGGCACAGACAATGTCCTTACAGAGACACTGGCACAAATGATGCTTGTGAAAACACTGCAGAGAATGTGGCAGCTACCTCTGTTCAGGGCTTATAACCAAAAATTCAAGAGCCATTAAGGTCTGTTGCAACTGGGTGGCAAACACTGTGGCTTGCTCGATTGGTTCCCATTGCTTTTTACAGCTGTGGAGGTCAGGAGGGGATAAACAACTTACAGCAGAGCCAGTGCAACATTTTGCCCCTAGAGAATAAAATGCTCCTGACAATTCATACTGGTGTTGCCAACAACAAGGACACTGGAAGGCTGAGTGTCCTTCCAGACCTGACCATAAGCCCTCCTGTCCAACAGGATTCTGAAACTCTTGAAACTCTGAAACTCACCCATCTTTTCATAACCACAGTCTCAGAAATTCAAGGAAGAGAGCACAAACAACACAGACCTAACAAGCTGCTTTACTTTCTTTGGACTGTGTCACAGTATCACCAAGGTTGGAAGAGACCTCAAAGATCATCGAGTCCAACCTGTCACCACAGACCTCATGACTAGACCATGGCACCAAGTGCCACATCCAATCCCCTCTTGAACACCTCCAGGGATGGTGACTCCACCACCTCCCTGGGCAGCACATTCCAATGATGAACGACTCGCTCAGGGAAGAACTTTCTCCTCACCCCAAGTCTAAACCTCCCCTGGCGCAGCTTGAGACTGTGTCCCCTTGTTCTGGTGCTGGTTGCCTGGGAGAAGAGACCAACCCCCTCCTGGCTACAACCACCTTTCAGGTAGTTGTAGAGGGCAATGAGGTCCGCCCTGAGCCTCCTCTTCTCCAGGCTAAACAATCCCAGCTCCCTCAGCCTCTCTTCACAGGGCTTGTGCTCAAGGCCTCTCCCCAGCCATATTGCCTTTCTCTGGACACCCTCAAGTATCTCAATGTCCTTATTAAACTGAGGAGCCCAGAACTGGACACGGTACTCAAGGTGTGGCCTAACCACTGCAGAGTGCCAATGCAGACTGATTCTTTGAACTATTGCCTATTAGTGGCAACACTGTTATATAAGAGGCTGACACCCCCCACCACCCCACCCCCCCCACTTGCCACAGCCTAGTTTCAGGGAGCTGTAAAGAGAAAATATGTCTCCCCTCAGCCTCCTTTTCTCCAAACTAAACAATCCCAGTTCCCTCAAATGCTCCTCACAGGACTTGACCTTTCACCATCTTGTGTCATTTTTTGGACACGCTGCAGCAACTCACTGTCTTTTTTTTGTCTTTTTTTTCTGATGAAACAGAGAAATTTGGGGAAAAGGAGGGGTGACCTGTTACTGAAACAGACATTGATACAGGGCCAAGTGGCAGAAACCCCTAGGCTAGAGTCTGCAAAATGGCCTGGTTAGAATTAGAACTAAAAGAGCTCCAGGGCAGGTTTTCATGCAAGCTGTGTGAGATCGAGAAGCGAGTATCTGTGGAGCTGGGATGACATGCAGCCTGTTTTGAGTTGTCTGGCTATGGAGGTAACTGCAGTATCCCTCCCTGGCTGATCAGTGAGAGTGTGCACATTTTGGTTCATCTCTCTAGAAAGGTTATTCCTTAAAGCTTAAGGTTAAATCTTAACTGCTTGTGCAGCAGTATATTCCAAACAGATACTTCAACTTATACCTCACTTCCAACTTGTGTCAGAAGGAATGCTGAGTAATTTTTATTACAACAAATTCACATATTTTGTGTGTCTTTGTCTGATTTACGGGTGGCTCTGCAACAGGCAGTGAATTGATGACTCTGGGCTTTTTCCTAGACAAGACACCATGCATTCAGCTGGACTTTGAGCAGATCACCTCAAGCAATCCACTTCCACCAACAAATCATGGAGCAGTACATACATGAGGGACCCTGCTTTTCTTCAGTGGGAACCTCCAAAGAAAACAATGAGGTGGAATTCTCCTCCATGGGCTATGTCATCCTTGCTGTGCAAAGAAAAGTGAAGTGCTCAGTGTGGCCACCTTTGATGACTGCCTGCTGGAGCTGAATTCTGCAGGGCTCAGGCTGGCAGCTCTTCTTGGGGTGAACTTGCACTTTTCTCCCCATGGTTCCTCCCCATGGCTTTCTGGCAGTGCTGCCAGAGTTCTCTCTGGCTGCTTTCTCTTGGGTGCCATCACCTGCTTCATCACCTGGCCTGGACACACTTGCCATGAGCTAGGCTAGATCTTGGTAGGTACTTGGCCCCTTCAAGGCAGGGCCTAATGACATCATGGGAGAAGGTGATGCAAGGCCTGTTGAGAGGCAGGCTTTGCATCTTTGAGCTGTGAGGCAGTTTGCCACCTTTGTGAACAACCAGAATGTGGCCTGGGCATCTGCTGGTCCTGTACCTTTGCAGAACTCCAAGATGATGATTTGCAGGGAAAGCTGATTTTCATTGGTTCAGCTGGGATGAGCCCCTGGCTAGTCAAAGGACCAGCTGCTCAGTTCTTGCTGTGGGGCACCATCTAGGAAGGATGTTGACTTGCTGGAATGAGTCCAGAGAAGAGCAACAGAGTTGGTGAGGGGTTTGGAACATAAGCCCTACGAGGAGAGGCTGAGGGAGCTGGGGTTGCTTAGCCTGGAGAAGAGGAGACTCAGGGGTGACCTTATTACTCTCTACAACTACCTGAAGGGAGGTTGTAGACAGACGGATGTTGGTCTCTTCTCCCAGGCGGCCAGTACCAGGACAAGAGGACACAGTCTCAGGCTGCGCCAGGGGAGGTTCAGGCTGGATGTTAGAAAAAAGTTCTATACAGAAAGAGTGATTGCCCATTGGAATGGGCTGCCTGGGGAGGTGGTGGAGTCGCCATCACTGGAGGTTTTCAGGAGAAGACTTGATGGGGTGCTTGGTGCCGTGGGCTAGTTGTTTGGGTGGTGTTGGATTGGTTGATGGGTTGGACGCGATGATCTTGAAGGTCTCTTCCAACCTGGTTTATTCTATGTATTCTATGTATCTGAGCCTCTGCCTTTCCTGTCACATTTAGGCAAGACCAGCATCTTCCAAAGACTTGTCTATGGCTCCCAATGTTGCCTGCCAGCAGCTCATTCGCATCACACCCCCAAAGGGATTTTGGTGCTCTTTTGCCTAGCTAGTGTCTTGGTGCCCTAGTTGGGGTTCAAGCAAAATTATTCCCTTGGCTACAGTGCTTTGCTGGTGCTGAAAGGCCTTGTGGATATCCTTGTGGATATGTTGTCCTACTGCTGAGCCTGTGGTCCTCCTGCTGAACTGTACTGTGGTGCTGGAACTGAGGGGCACGCTGCGAGCCCATTCTGGAGCAAGCAGCTCAGACTGAGCTTCCACAAGAACAAACTGCTGTACCTCTTTAGATTCCTGACAGCAGAATAGAATAGAATAGAATAGAATAGAATAGAATAGAATAGAATAGAATTAAGCAGGTTGGAAGGTGCTCAAGGCTCGAGGTGAGGAGTAAGTTCTTCACAGAGAGAGTCATTCGTCATTGGAATGGGCTGCCCAGGGAGGTGGTGGAGTCACCGTCCCTGGAGGTGTTCAAGAGGGGATTGGACGTGGCACTTGGTGCCATGGTCTAGTCGTGAGGTCTGTGGTGACAGGTTGGACGCGATGATCTTTGAGGTCTCTTCCAACCTTGGTGATACTGTGATATGGTGATACTGTGACTGTGAAATGACCTTCAAGATCATCAAGTCCAACCTATTACCCAACACCATCTAACCAACTAAACCATGGAACCAAGCACCCCATCAGGTCTCCTGCAAAACACCTCCAGTGCTGGTGACTCCACCACCTCCCTGGGCAGCACATTCCAATGGGCAATCACTCTTTCTGTGAAGAATTTCTTCCTAATATCCAGCCTAAACCTCCCCTGGTGCAGCTTGAGACTCTGTCCGCTTGTTCTGTTGGTGGTTGCCTGGGAGAAGAGACCAACCCCACCTGGCTGCAATCTCCCTTCAGGTAGTTGTAGAGAGCAATAAGGTCTTCTCTGAGCCTCCTCTTCTCCAGGCTAAGCAACCCCAGCTCCCTCAGCCTCTCCTCACATGACTTGTGCTTCAAACCCCTCCCCAGCTTTATTGCCCTTCTCTGGACACCTTCCAGCATCTCAACATCTTTCCTAAATGGAGGGTAATCCATGAGAAGATGATGGAAGACCTGAAGACCTCCCTCTTAGCCATGGGTGCCCTTCCCTGTGTGTTGCAAATTCCTCAGGAGCTGTACACCTACAGGATTTGGCAGCCCCACTTCAGGTGGTGTGTTCTGGTGCAGGACAGAAGAGGTAGCAAAAGCTTTCTATTGTCCCTGCCCTGTGCAAGCCTAAAGAGACTAATGCTGCATGTATGGTGTGTGTGTGGCCTCCACCCTTGGAACAAGGTCCCTCCCCACTAAGAAGCCAGAAAATGGCTCTGGCTGCAGACAGTATCCAGCACCAAAATGTGAAAGTAAAACTGTGGGGCCTATATCCTGACAACAGAATGGGGCAGAACATGGAATGGTGATGTCACTGTGTGTTAGGGGGTGACATCACCTGGTGGAGCATCGTGACATGGAACTGTGTCTCTGCTTAAATTCATGTGCCAGCAGAGCCTGAGCCAGTCTGGTTTATGCCTGGACTCATGCCAAAAGTGCTTGTAAGCTCTACAAGATCAAGGCCTTGAGTCTTCCTGTGGTGCTGGGTATGATGCCTTGGAGGCTGCCATTGGTAGCTCTTGGTGCCCATCCCACAGCCATCACCTGTGTTTCTCCAGGCAGCTGGCCACTGTGAGGTACCTGCAGCGGCAGAGGTGAGTTGTGCACGGTCCCACTGTGTGGCTGTGGGGCAGGTGATGGGGGCAATGAGTATGGGGAGGCTGTCATTCTTGAGGGGCTTGGGCATTGCTGCCTTCCTTTCCTCAGAGAGTGAGTGATGATGGCCTCTCCATCTTGCAGCACACAAAAACCTTTCACACCTTCAGCATCAGCGAGCAACCAGAATGTGTCCTGGGCATCTGCTCATGTGTCCCTGACCCCTTGCAGGACTCCAAGTTTATGAGGATCATGGACTTTGCAGGCAAAGCTGATTTTAGTTGCCTCAGATGGGACCAGCCCCTGGCTAGTCAAGGCACCAACTGCTCAGTCCGTGCCGTGGGGCACCCTCTTACTGAGCCTGCCAAACTTAGGCAAGACCAGCACACCTCAAGGACTTGGCCATGGCTCCCAGTGTTGCCTGCCAGCAGCTCATTGGGGTCAGCCCCCAAGGGAGTGGGGTTCTCTTTTGTTCAGCTGGAGCCACTTTCTTTGCAGGCAGGCAGCTGAGACCCCATGGTGCCCCTCAGATTTCTCTGAAGTCCAGCAGAAACTCAGTGCTTTGGGATGGAAGTGCCCCCAGAAGTAAATTCCCAGCTGAGTGCTGTCAGTGGACTGTGTGTTGTGAAGTCCTCAGGAGCTACATCCATGAGGTCGGCCAGCCCTGTGTTAGACAGTGGGCTCTGGCAGAAGAAGTGGCATCATCCTTACTCTCCTACCCTACCCAAGCATCAAGCACCAAGCATCCAAGTACCAAAAGGTGGAAATAGAACAATAGTGCCTATACCCTGACACAATAGGGTGGTGTCAGCATATGTTAGATGTTGACACCACCTGGTGGAGCATTGTGATGCCATAGAACAACAGACAATGACCTCACCTCCCTCACTGCTTAAATTTGTGCACCAGCAGAGCCTGGGTAGCTCTCAGTGCCCATCCCAGAGCCATCACCTGTGTTTCCCTGGCCCTGCCTGGTTCAGTCAGGTGGCCGCTGTGGGACAGGCCTGCAGCAGCAGAGGTGAGTTGTGCAGGCAGATGATGCCCCTGGGTGGCCATGAGTGGGTAATGGGGATCAGAGATTCTGGAGGCTGTCCTCGGGGGGCACAGGTATTTAGTCCTTCCTTCCTCCCTCCCCTGGGACGGACGGTAAGTGACGATGGGCTCTCTCCGTTTTGCAGCATACCTTTGACAGCTCCAGCACCAGTGAGGGGGAGCAGCTTGTCCTCATCCTCAGCTCTCCTCAAGTGGTGTCACAGACCAAGGATGGCCACAGACACAGAGTGGATCTGCCCCATCTGCTACAAGGCTCGAGATGATGTCACTTACGTGATGCCCTGTCGTCACCAGTTCTGCCTGGGCTGCAGCCTGCGCTGGACAGCTGTGGGATCAAATTGCCCGCTCTGCAGAGGACCAATAGAGGTAGTCACATTTCCTGTGCTGGGTGAAGGCTCCTTTTTACAGTTTTTCACAAATTTTGAAGTGTTGTCAGGTGCAAACCAACAAGCAGGAAGAGATCCTGGCCGCCCAGCTGAAGACAGCCACCATGACCACATGGCCTCTGCTTCAACTCCTCCACAGGAGGTACTGTCCCCACGTGAGCAGGGGGCTGCAGTGACACAGTCTGTAGGTGGCTTACAGCCCCAGGTCTGGGCAGACCTTTTCAAAAGAAAACAGCGTATTCTTGACCGGGTGCTGCCCTGGCTTCGCCAGGAGCTGGAGGCAATATATGGAGCCCAGTGGTGGAGAGCAAAATCCGCAGAGTGCAGCATCTTGCAAGCCCTGTGTATCTGTGGTCCGGATCAGGAGATCTTGGACGTGGTGCTACAGTCCTCCCTTAAGGAATATACAGCACAGGTAGTGCATGGTGTCATCAACATCATTTTTCAGGAGTGCCTAGAAGAGGCCTGGAAAGAGTTACTGCACTCCTGTGCTTCTGTAAAGGAGCAGAACCAACCTGTGGTGAATTCCAGCTCCTCCAGCTCCACCTGCTGCAGTGGTTCTTGCTTCAGCTCCTCCATCTCCAGCTCCAGCTCCAGCTCCAGCCCAGTCACCAGCTCCAGGTCCAGCTCCAGCTCCTCCTCCAGCTTCAGCTCCAGCTCCAGCTCCAGCTCCACCAGCTCCACCAGCTCCCGTGAAGGGACTCCTGACCCTTACCTAGCCTCCTCTGGCAGTTCTGAAGTCTCCAACTTGGTGGAGGAAGCAGAAACATCAGAGACTGCCCACTGCAGAGATCCCCTTAGAGACCAGGAGCATCCCCAGGAGGATCTGGGGCAGGCAGTGATAGGTTCCTCTGCACAAGGCTTCAGCCGCAGGGACTGCTCAATCAGGGATACCCATCACACCCTGAAGAGGAGGGCCACCAGCCCTTCGGACGGTCCCTAGGCCTGCAAGTGCCTGCCCCACTGCTGGCACTAGCAGGGCACCAGCTATGCTTTACTGAAGGAAAAGAAATAAATTCCTATTTGCCTCACACAGTCTCTAGGTTCTGCTTTCACTTCTCCTAACGCCTTTCCCTGACCCTGATACCCACCTCCAGCCACAGCCACACCTTGCTCCAGGGCCATGTTGGCAGTGTCTCCTCCCTCAGGAAGTGCTGCTGCAGCCACGACAATGGTAGAGGTTTTGAAAAAGCACCAGGGTGCTGGCACTGAAAACTGGGAATCAGACTCCTCACAACCAATGCAGTATTAGAGAGCAGGCATTCTGTGCCACAGTGCTGGATGCACAGGGGATTGTTCCAGCTCAGGTGTGCCCCATTTGGTGTGAGGGGGGTAGTTCATTTATACAAATCTTGTTTACATATTCATCACATTTCTCGGGAAAATGCTGTCCTTCACTAATTCCCTTCCCCTTGCAGATGCACTTTATTACCCTGAGCAGCCTCTCTGGTTGTCTCCAGTGGTCTCTGGTCATCTGTAGGAGAGGAACTATTCTTGAACTTTTAAAAAACTTTTGAATTTTCCTCTCCTTACGTGCTCATTGGTTAGATCATCACTTTAGACTACAAATAGAATAGAAAGTAGAATTAACCAGGTTGGAAGAGACCTCTGAGATCATCGAGCCCAACCTATCACCCAACACCATCTAATCAACGAAACCATGGAACCAAGCACCCCATCCAGTCTCTTCCTAAACATCTCCAGTGATGGTGACTCCACCATCTCCCTGGGCAGCACATTCCAATGGGCAATCACTCTTCCTATGAAGAACTTCTTCCTAACATCCAGCCTAAACCTCCCCTGGCACATCTTGAGACTGTGTCCTCTTGTTCTGGCGCTTGTTGCCTGGGAGGAGAGACCAACTCCCTCCTGGCTACAACCTCCCTTCAGGTAGTTGTAGACAGACCCTCCAGCAGATCAACTCCTGCCCCCAGCTTGGTGTCGTCTGCAAATTTACTGATGATGGACTCGATGCCCTCATCCAGATCATCAATGAAGATGTTAAAGAGGATGGGGCCCAGCTCTGATCCCTGGGGCACACCACTAGTGCCTGGCTGCCAGCTGGATGTGGCACCATTCACCACCACTCTCTGGGCTCAGCCCTCCAGCCAGTTCCTAACCCAGCACAGAGTGCTGCCGTCCAAACCACGAGCTGACAGCTTGGCCAGGAGTTTGCTGTGGGGGATGGTGTCAAAGGCCTTGCTGAGATCCAGGTAGACCACATCCACAGGCCTCCCCACATCCACCAGTCAGGTCACCTGATCAGGTGAGTCAGGAAGGAAGATCAGGTTGGTCAGGCAGGACCTGCCTTTCCTAGATCCATGCTGGCTGGGCCTGATCCCTTGGCCATCCTGGAAGTGCTGTGCGACTGCACCCAAGATGACCTGTTCCATAATCTTACCTGACACTGAGGTCAGGCTGACAGGTCTATAATTCCCTGGCTCATCCAACCTGCCCTTCTTGTGGATGGGTACCACGCTGGCCAGCTTCCAGTCTTCTGGGACCTCTCCAGTGAGCCAGGACTGCTGAAAAATGATGGATAGTGGCTTGGTCAGCTCATCTGCCAGCTCTCTCAGTACCCTAGGATGGATCCCATTTGGTCCCATGGACTTGTGGGGATCCAAGTGGCTGAGGAGAGCTCCATCCACCTCCCCCTAGAACAGAGGGAAACTATGCTGCTCCCAGGCTCCATCTGCCAGCTCTGGAGGCCAGCTGTCCAGAAGACATTCCGTCCTGCTAGTAAAAATTGAGGCAAAGAAGGTGTTAAGTACCTCTGCCTTTTCCTCGTCTTTTGTCACTACGTTCCCCTCTGTGTCCACCAAGGAGTGGAGGTTGTCCTTGCCCTTCCTCTTGCTCTTAATATATTTACAGAAGGATTTTTTGTTCTTCACAGCAGAGGCCAGTCTAAGCTCTAAATGTGATTTTCCTCCCTAATTTTCTTCCTACATGACCTAGCAACATCCTTAAACATTCTATGGGTTGCCTCCCCTTTCTTCCAAAGATGATACACCCTCTTTTTTCCCCTTAGTTCTATTAAAAGTTCATCACCCATCCAGGCTGGCCGTCTGCCCCGGCGGCTCATCTTCCGGCGCATTGGCACAGCCTGTTCCTGTGCCTGCAAGAGTTCTTCCTTGAAGCAGGTCCAGCTCTCCTGGACCCCTTTGTTTTTAAGTGCTGTTGTGGATGTTGTGGAGAGCTTGGTGCTGATCTCTTCTCCCAGGTAGTGACAGAATAAGAGGGAATGGCCTCAAGCTGTGACTGGGTATGTTTAGACTGGACATCAGGAAAAAAATTAAAGAGTGTTCAGGCACTGGAATTTGCTGCCCAGGGAGGTGGTTGAGTCACCAACCGTGGATGTGTTTAACGGTCATTTTGATGTGGTGCTTGGGGATATGGTTTAGTGGTTATGATGGGTTATGTCCATCCTGAAAGCAAGTGGGGGAGGGATTGTGAGAGCCTTGCTCTCCCTGGAGGGGGTTTTCCCCTAGGGAAACTGAGTGAGTCAGTCCCTGTCCAGTAAGCCTATAAAAAGGAAGACACTGCAGCCATTTGCTCTCTTTTACTTCTGCCTTGTGGGGACAAAAGGACTATGAGAGTTGCTGCTGCTTCTCTTCCACGTGGTCAGGCCTGGTCTTCTCTCCCTGCTGCATCTTCAAAGGACTGTTGGTTTTGTATCTACACATTCTCCCTATGTATCCTTGTCCCTTACCCTTGTGAACCATTCCTGTTATTGTTATATATATTTTTTTTTAAAGAAATTTTTTATTTCCCTACTTCCAAACTGACTCCAAATTATTCTCAGTAGATTTACCTCCACTTTTTTTTTCCTTATCCCCCTTTCTTTCTTTCCTTTTTTTTTTTGTTTTTAGAGGAGGGGGAGGTTGAAGGGATTTTCAGTCTTGCCTTCCCCCCACACCCATCTGAGCTTTTAAATCTCAGTTAAGGCTCAAACCACCACAGTGGAACCTTGTAGAGTAGGGCTATCAGTTGGACTTGGTGATCCTGGGGGTCTTTTCCAACGTGAATGTTTCTGTGGTTCTGTGAATTTTACTCTTTTCCATATCTCTTCTCATGGAGAAGGATGAGGCTGTATCTAAACCACCCAGATGGCAAGTGCTTTGAGAAACCATTGGTAAAGCAAACATTACATGAGTTAAGCTGTGTTGCTGGTCAGACTATAACTGATACTGTTCTTCTCTGTGGCTCTCAACCACACAGGATATCGTAGTTCTCCTGGTTCTCCTACACATATCTGCTCTCTGCCCTTTAAATCACACTAGTTTTCTTTTTGGTTAGTATCTTTGGTTTTCAGATGGAAAAATTAGGGATGGCTGAAAAGGAATAGATTATTCCTTTGTGACCTGCCCTAGGTGATCCTGATTTGGCAGGGGGGGTGTGTTGGACTGGATACTCTTCAGAGGTCCCTTCCTATCTCTAACATTTTATGATTCTCTGATTTCTTATGTCAGACTCCCTTTAAACCACAGCAGAGCTACACTCAGAGCCGTATGATCTGAATGTCCCTCGAAATGGCAGTTGAATTCTATGTTGCTGCTGTGAACTGGCAATCAATAGAAATGGATGACAGTGGAAGAGAAGGACAACACTGAGCAGCACCACAAGATGCTGATCAAAATGTTTATAGTAGCAGCACCACAAGATGCTGATCAAAATGTTTATAGTAGCAGCACCACAAGATGCTGATCAAAATGTTTAAAGTATAGAATGAAACACAGTCAAACTCAGATTTCTTCATTTCCTGCTGGAGAAAACCCCCAAACCAATAGCAAAATAAACACCCAAAGCAGCATGTATTGGCTGACATGCTGGCTTTCACGACATATGGCTCTGAAATACATTTCCAGTTCCTCTTTAAGTGTTGCATTTGAGCCTGTTTAGAGTTTACACCACAGCCAGAGCCAAAACAACCCAGTTTATTTTAAGGACTTTGCAGTGCCAGTGAAACATAAACAACAACAACAATAAAAGTATCTAATTTTTGTTTTATAAATTTTTTTGGGGGGACACACAGTCAGGTTTATTTGTTTAACATTGCAGAGCTACACTTGGGAGCATGAAGAATTGTGCTTCATGGAAGGCACTCCTTAGCTGAGCAATTGGCTGATCCTCAGGAACTGTCCAATGAGCTTCTTGATAGAAAGCCTTTTCATTTAGGAAACAGAGAAAATTTTCCAGTGAAAAAGCCATTTTTAGCCATAAAGAAGAAAGCCAGGATCAGGATCTGGAAGGCTAAACCACCACTAGCAGCAGCATACGCAACTAAGGCAGAGCCGTGTTTCTTAATGGGTCTATATTGAGACCACTATTACTGAGTATCTTCCATAGCTAGTGGAATTGAATGCACCCTCAGCAAATTTGCAGAGGCCACCAAGCTGAGGGCTTGGACCCTGGGATATTTTTTGGACAGAGTCCACCTCTTTACGTGCTGCTAGTGGTCTTCCCTTCCATAGTGTGTTTGTTTGCCTGAGCAATGGCAGGACTGGCTGCTCTATGCAACTGCTGGATGCGCTGGCACCTATACTCTAGTACACCCTGCATTTCTGGAGGGCCCATTGCTACCCTTTATTTTGGGGAGCTTCAGCCCTTCAGGGAGTCCTTACTGCTCTCCAACCTTGCTGCCAAGAGATGGGGGGAGACTATAGAGAACATTGGAGATGGCCTTGGGGAAGGGGCAAGGTTGAGGAAGAAAAGGAAGAGAAGAGGAACAGAAGGTTTATTTTAGCCAAACAAGCACCTCTTCTCCAGCTCATGCAGTGCAGAGGGGCCAAGATGATTAAGGACCTGCTCCTGAAGCTCTTGGGGCCCAGGGAATTGGCAACCCTCTAAGTTCTCACCACTAGCAGTAGGGCCCTCAGGGGCCCTTGCAGAAGTGCTCTCAGGGCTAAGATGAAATGGAGATATGTTTTGGAAACCCTGAGTCTTGGAGCTGTAGCAGGGCTCTTCTGGAAGGCACCTGCAGCTCACTTGGAGAGTCCTGCCTGACAATGCCTGTAGCAAATAGCCAGCCTTGCTGTGGGGAGATGCAGGACTACCTTAAGACGGAAGCACCGTAAGTGTGGTCCAAACCTCTGAGGATAACCCAAAGCAAAAGGGAAGGTAAATCCCACTAAGACAAAGTGTCACTTGCAGATGATCTGGATGAAACACAACTCTTTTGTTTAAGATTGCTATCAGCAATCTCTCAAGAGAGAAGGTGATGCAAGGCCTTTTGAGAGGCAGCCTTTGCATCTCTGAGCAGTAAGATGGTTTGCCACCTTTGTGAGCAACCAGAATGTGTCCTGGGCATCTGCTCATGTGTCCCTGACCCCTTGCAGGACTCCAAGTTTATGAGGATCATGGACTTTGCAGGCAAAGCTGATTTTAGTTGCCTCAGATGGGACCAGCCCCTGGCTAGTCAAGGCACCAACTGCTCAGTCCGTGCCGTGGGGCACCCTCTTACTGAGCCTGCCAAACTTAGGCAAGACCAGCACACCTCAAGGACTTGGCCATGGCTCCCAGTGTTGCCTGCCAGCAGCTCATTGGGGTCAGCCCCCAAGGGAGTGGGGTTCTCTTTTGTTCAGCTGGCACCACTTTCTTTGCAGGCAGGCAGCTGAGACCCCATGGTGCCCCTCAGATTTCTCTGAAGTCCAGCAGAAACTCAGTGCCTTGGGATGGAAGTGCCCCCAGAAGTAAATTCCCAGCTGAGTGCTGTCAGTGGACTGTGTGTTGTGAAGTCCTCAGGAGCTACACCCATGAGGTCGGCCAGCCCTGTGTTAGACAGTGGGCTCTGGCAGAAGAAGTGGCATCATCCTTACTCTCCTACCCTACCCAAGCATCAAGCACCAAGCATCCAAGTACCAAAAGGTGGAAATAGAACAATAGTGCCTATACCCTGACACAATAGGGTGGTGTCAGCATATGTTAGATGTTGACACCACCTGGTGGAGCATTGTGATGCCATAGAACAACAGACAATGACCTCACCTCCCTCACTGCTTAAATTTGTGCACCAGCAGAGCCTGGGTAGCTCTCAGTGCCCATCCCAGAGCCATCACCTATGTTTCCCTGGCCCTGCCTGGTTTAGTCAGGTGGCCACTGTGGGACAGGCCTGCAGCAGCAGAGGTGAGTTGTGCAGGCAGATGATGCCCCTGGGTGGCCATGAGTGGGTAATGGGGATCAGAGATTCTGGAGGCTGTCCTCGGGGGGGCACAGGTATTTAGTCCTTCCTTCCTCCCTCCCCTGGGATGGACCGTAAGTGACGATGGGCTCTCTCCATTTTGCAGCATACCTTTGACAGCTCCAGCACCAGTGAGGGGGAGCAGCTTGTCCTCATCCTCAGCTCTCCTCAAGTGGTGTCACAGACCAAGGATGGCCACAGACACAGAGTGGATCTGCCCCATCTGCTACAAGGCTCGAGATGATGTCACTTACGTGATGCCCTGTCGTCACCAGTTCTGCCTGGGCTGCAGCCTGCGCTGGACAACAGTGATCCCAGAGTGCCCACTCTGCAGAGAACCGATAGAGAAGGTCAAGTTTCTTCTGTATGGAGAAGGAAACTATCTAAATTTTTTTGTCACAAACATGCGAGAGCTGCCAGGTGCCAGAGCTGTCCGCCACTATGAAATCGGCTACCACGACGATGTGGCATCCCCTCAGTCTTCTTCACAGGAGGCACTGTCCCCAGGTGAGCAGGAGCTGGAGACTGTGGATGGCCTCCTGCCCCAGGTCTGGGCTGAGCTTTTCCGGAGAGACCATCATCTCATTGATCCCGTTCTGCCCTGGCTTCGCCAGGAGCTGGAGGCAATATATGGGGTCCAGTGGTGGAGGGCAAAATGTACAGAATACAGCATCCTGCAAGCCCTGTGCCTCTGTGGTCCAGATAAGAAGACGATGGTGCAGATGCTACAGCCTTGCCTCTTGGAACATACAGTAGCACTGGTGCATGATGTTATCAACATAATAGCGCAGCTGCATTCCCGTGCTTCTGGGGAGAAGCACAACCACCCTGTGACCAGCTCCAGCTCCTCCAGCTCCAGCAGCTCCCGTGGAGGGACTCCTGACCCTCACCTGTCCTCCTCCAGCAGCCCCAGAGACTCCGATATGGAGGAAGAAGCCAGCACTTCAGAAGCCATGCTCTATGGGAGTCCTGGTTGCCCCCCATCTGTGCCTGCCCCTCCAGAGCAGGAGCAGCCCCAGAAGGAGCTGGATCAAGTGGTGTCAGTGGCAGGTGCCTCTGCCCAGACCTGCAGCCCCAGCCCCTCTGATCCTGATGAGGACAGGGACTGCTCAACCAGGGGGTGCCAGCAGCCCCTGAAAAGGAGGGCTGGCAGTTCCCAGGGCTATCCCCAGGCCTGCAAGAGACCACCCCACCAGCAGCACTAGCTGGGCTCCAACAATGCTTTATTCAAGTAAAATAAACAAATTCCTATTTGCCTGACACACAGTGTCTGGGTGATGCTTTCTCCCCCTTCTCCCATGCCCTTCCCTGACCCTGAGCCCCCACCATTGTCCACTGGCCCCCAACAGCCATGTCAGTGTTGCTTCTCCTGCATGAAACCCTGCTGCAGCCACACACTCTTTAGCAGCATGGCAGATGCTAAGGTTAAGTCTTTTTGGTGGTGCCCAGTGGCAGGGCAAGGAACAATGGATACAAGCTGGAACACAGAAGGTTTCACCTCAAAATGAGGAGACACTGCAACAGGCTGCCCAGAGAAGCTGTGGAGTCTCATCTGGAGACTTTCAAAATGTGCCTGGGTGCATTCCATGCAGCCTGCCCTAGGTGATCCTGTTTTGGCAGTGGGGTTAGACTCAAGGATCTCTGGAGGTCCCTTCCAACCCCTAACATTCTGTGATTCTGTGGTTTTGTGACAGAGCAGACACAAGGGAAAGCTGGCCTTCTTGCAGGTCCAGGGTGTATACCCTGCCTCCAGTCCCTCTTTGAGCCCGGCTACCTTCACTTCTGCTCTGCTTCGACTTCTCTCCACTAACATCAGCCAGGGCAACCATGCTAGTACAGGGAGGACTGTGAAGGATGCACAGACAGTGGTCAAGGGCATTTGAGCCAGAGGCAAACCTTGGGGTAACAGTATTTGGCAGGTACAGAGTGATTTCTACCAGCCCAAGCTTTTTTCAAACTTTCACCTCACACAGGCTGGCATTTCACTTCTCATTTGGCCAAGGGATAAATGCATGAGGAAAGGTGCATGAGGAAATGCATGAGAGCCATGAGGAGAGAGGTTGCCAGTGAAGACTAAGGCAAAAAAGTTGTTGAGAATCACAGCCTTCTCCTCGTCCATTGGTACAAGTTCCTCACTGTTGCTCATTGGGGTGGGGGACACTTTCATTAACCCTGCTTTTCTGGTTAATGTACCTGTAGAAGCCTTTCTTTTCTTTACACCCCTTGCCAAGTTGAGTTCCAGCTGTGCCTTGGCCTTCCTGACCTCGTCCCTACATGTGGTAGTTTAGCCCACCAGCATTAACAAAAACTCAGCTCACTCAGTCGGGGAAAGCAAATGGAAGCATTTACAAGCAAATGGAAGTATTTACAAGTAAAAACTACACTCTACAATGGAATGCAATGAATATGTACAAACACACAGTATTTACAATATTATGCAGGGATTTACAGGGACAAAACAGCACAGAAACCCCCCTAAACAGGGAAACTGCCCCACTTCCCCCCTAACCTTCCCCTTCCCCCCCTACTTAATTAGAGGGAAAGAGAAAAGAAGTTAGGGGTGTTGCTAGCTCTGAAAAGCATTGTTGGTGTGTTTATCTCAAGGTTGTTAGATAAGATCCTTCCCAGCGAAGCAGCTAGGCAGCCAGAAGAAAGGGAAAGGAATGATGTGCAATGTGAGATTGCTAAGGGACCCCTGCACACATCTGCCCAGTGAAATTAATTTGGAATAATCTCTTGTTTTCCTTTTTACACCCAACTGTGGATTTGTTTATATTTCTCCATTCTTCTGCTTGAAAATCTGCAGTTAACTTTTAAAAGCACAGCCTGAAACTGCCACACTACACAGCTGGGCAACCTCCCTATACACTTCCCAGGATGCCTGTCCCTTCTTCCATTTCCTATGTAGCCCCAACTTGCCCTTTCGTTTGACCAGCAGCTTATGGCTCCACCATGGTGGTCTCTTGCCCTTGTCACCCCATCTCTTACATGTAGGGATTGAGATCTCTTGTGCTCTATAGAAAGCTTCCTTAAAGATCCACTGGCTCCCTTTTCCCTGAGGGCCATTTCCATGGGGCCCTATTTACTAACTCCTTAAAGAGCTAGAGTTTTGCTTTCCTAAAATTTAGGGTTCCAACTATGCTTCTCATTGGCTTCATACTCCTCAGGACAGTGAATTGCACTAGTGCATGATTGCTGCAGCCCAGGCTGCCTTTGTGACACCCCTGATGACTTCACTTGCATTTGTGACCAAGAGGTCCAACAACACATCTCCTCGAGAAGGGCTTAAGAACAACTTCTTAAGGATTTGTTGTCTAGGCACTCTAGGAGCCTCCTGGATTGCCTACAGCTAGCTGTGCTGCTTTTCCAGTGGATGTTGAGATGGTTAAAATCCCCCAGCAGGATGAGAGCCTGTGATCGTGATGCCTCCTTGAGCTGGAGTAAGAAGGCTTCATCAATAGGCTCTGCTTGCTCAGGTGGCCTGTAGTAGACTCCTACCAGAAGGCTCCCTTTGCTGTCCTATTCCCTAATACTTACCCATAAGCTTTCAACCTGCTTTTGGCAATTATTTAGTGACAGCTCTTTGCACACCATCCACTTCTTTACATAGAAGGCAGTACCTCCACCCCTTCTTCCTCTCCTGTCCCTTCTGAACAGCTTGCAGCCATTGATAGCCACACTCCAGTTGTAGGATTCATCCCACCAAGCTTCTGTATTGTATCTGTCCTGTAGCAGGGTAGCTTCCAACTCCTGTTTGCTGCTCATGATGCATGTACTGGTGTAGAGGCACTTCAGCAGGACTGCCAGCTATGCAACCTTCTTAGAGGGGTACCCCATTGTTCACCCAATGCATTTCATGGGAGCTACCCTCCTGTCTCCTAGTACTTCAGAGGCCCCTGGCTCACTGCTGTGAGACTTTGCCTTTGCTGCAGTGTTCACAGCATGCTTCAGGGCAACAGGTTGAAGGCCCTTACTATCATCCCATCCTTTCAATCCTGGTGTGTTTTCCTACCACTTATCACAGACAATTTTGATATTATTTTCACCACCTTCCATCCTGAGTGAAAGGGCAGACTGAAGGCTGTCCTTAGGCTCATGTCTGCAATATCTGGTTTTAACCCCCTCCCAATCTGAGTCTAGTTTAAAGCCCTTTCAATGAGCCCTGTCAACTCATGTGCCAAGATCTCTTCCCCACTCTGAGACAAAGGTACTCCATCTGTTGCTAGCAGACCCAGTGCCATATAAAGTTTCCCAAGATCAACTCCCCCAAATTCTGTTGGTAGCACCAGCCTCTGGGCCACTTGTTAATCACACATGATTTCTTGCTCCTTTCAGGATTTCTTCCTGCCTGTATTGGTGAAAAAAACCACCTGTGCCCTGGATCCTTTAATCAGTCTCTCCAGAGCCTTGAAGTCCCTTTGGATTGCTTTTGGACTACAGGTTTTGACCTCATCACTTCCCACCTGCATAACTAGTAAGGAATAGCAATCAGAGGGCTGCACCAGTCTAGGCAGGCATCTTGTAACATCTCTGACCTGGGCCTCAGGGAGACAGCAGAATTCCCTGTGGGAAGGATCTGGCTGACATATGGGGCCCTCTGTTCCACTCAGAAGGGAATTGCCAATAACAATCACCCTCGACTTTTTTTTTAAGAGTACAAGCCCTGATGTGAGGGGGAGACTGATTTGCTTTAGGCAGCTCCCTGAATGACAGTATCTCTTCTACATTCTCATTTGCCTCACCCTCAACTTCCAGTGCCCCATACTTGTTGTAGAGGGGCAACTGGGAGGGTGAAGGGGACCAGGAGGGGTTTCCCTTGCTTCTCCTAACAGGGACCTGTATCCATTCCCCACTGCTTCTTGGGTCTCCTCCCTCTGCTGAGCCTGATTCCACAGGTCTAACTCCCTTTCACATTCCATTACAGTCCTTAGTCTTGTTACTTCTTCCTTCAGCTCAGCCACCAGGCTGAGCAGATCATTCACCTGTTCACACTTAACACAAGTGTTGTCTCCACAATGTCGCGATGAATGCCCCTCATATATCAGACTGCAGTGGCATTTATACCTGTTGCCTGTTACATAAATAGGTTTGGTACGTGACTCCATTTGAGTCTTAATTCTGTTCCTGAGAATGTTAAGTTAGTCACATTAAAGGTCCAATTGGGCATAACTCAGGAGTTAAGCTCAGCTGCCTCCAGCTCCTCTGATATCTGAGGACAAGCTGCAACACAAGGGAGTGTAGCTTCTGCCAAATTACCCACCGTTGCACTGTGACAATTGGGAAACTTTTTTACTGAAAGTGTGGTCAGGCAGTGGAATGGGCTGCCCAGGGATGTGGTGGAGTCACCACCCCTGGAACTGCGAGCCTTCCCACTCTGACTCTTCATTCCTGTGGGTCAGCAGTCAGATTGCTAGGAGGCACAAGGCTAAGCATACAAGGCACCCAGGGGCTGTGAGGCCAGTCTGAACTAGGAAGGACAGAGAGCAATGGAAATGAGAGTTCACTGGCACCTTAGAAAGTGGTATGGGCCTTTAGAAATGCTGACTGGTAATAACAGGAATATCCAGGAGTCCTGGTTGGGCATGACTAGGCCCCAAACAGGTTTTAGTAAGAGCTCTAAGGAGCTGGGGGAGATAGACAAAAGAAAACATGTACCAATAAAATGCCAGCCAAACCCGTTTGGCAGGTATCCTGACCACTCACAGCTGTGCTGATGCCCAAAAGGGGATTGGCTAAGTTTCAAATCACTTTTCTGCCAGTGGTCAGTTTTGTTTCAAAACTGTATGTGGAGTACACCACGTGTACTCCAGTTTCACTTTCAGTGTCAGGCAATGTGCTTGGATCCTATTTTTACTTTTCCTTGGCTTTACAAAATTATACCAAGAATAGAATTCTGGATTATAAACTTTCCTGCCCGCTGCTCTCAACACCAGGTCTTGGACTGACTCAGAATCTCCAGACTGAATACTGCTTCTTGATTCTGACTATTGACTTCATAAAGCATATTGGACATCAATTTCCTTCTCACCCTCGCCTTTGCTCCACCAGGGAGCAAAGGAGACCCACCTTGTTATTGAATCAGGAATTGTGGCTACTCGCTCTCCCTTCAACTTTGAGCTTGATATCAAGCGTGTAGTTACTCTAGATCGAATCCTTCCTCTACCTAAAGTGTTCACATCATTAGTATCACCAACGTTTTGTGTAACTGATTCCCCACCGGATCCCCGAACCTAAACAAATTGTAAATAAGTTTATTAACATTTGGCACAGAAAAATTATTATTAATAAAATAAATTAATTCCTTTTATTAATTGATCATCCCGCTGATCAAGCGTTAGTAGCCTTATCTTCTGAATTAATCCAATTCACCAGGACAGATGGATCACACAGGCTAGATGCAATCTACAAGTGCATCAACACGAGACATTTTTCCAGCCTTATTATCCCTTCTTTGTCTTTGGCCTTGAACTCACAGTATCACAGTATGTTAGAGGTTGGAAGGGACCTCAAGACATCATTGGGTTCAACTCCCCTGACAAAGCAGGATCACTTAGGGTAGTCCACACAAGAATGCATCCAGATGAGTTTGGAAAGTCTTCAGAGAAGGAGACTCCACAACCTCTCTGGGCAGCCTGTTCCAGTGCTCTGTCACCCTCACTGTAAAGAAGTTTCTCTTCACATTGAGGTAAAATCTTCTATGTTCAACTTTGAACCTGTTGTTCCTTGTCTTATTATTGTGCACCACTGAGAAGAGCTTGGCCCCCTTCACTTGACACCCAGCCCTCAGATATTTATACATGCTGCGATTGAGAGACAGGATGCAGCTTGATGCAAGCAAAGTGTACTCTATTGGGCAAAGTCTTTTCTTTATATAGGCTAACATAATCAAAAGCAGCTTGTGATTGGTTGTTAGATATGTCCATGTGACAGTTACAGCCTCATGATTGGCTGCCGAGAAAATACCACAGAATGCACATCTCTTAGCAAGGCTCAGACAGATGTTAGACAAAAGACAAACAAACACACATCTCTTATCTAGGTTCAGACAGAAGACAAAAGACTCTGTTGCAATGTTTACTGAGCTCCTGTTTTCAGGTCCTTGTGTAACTTCCCTGAGTCACAGTGACCACTGGTAGTCAGCTCTGTGCTTTTTTCCCTCTTCACAGCTGCACTCTGTTCCTAGGGTTTATGACCCATGAGGGCTACAACATTTCCTGCTATCAGCTGAGCAATGCTTGAAGTTCCACTCTGTGGTGGTTTGGCTACGGCCTGGAGGCCAGATGCTCTATCACTCCCCCTCTTAAGTGAAGAGGGGAAGAAGGGAAAGAAAATATAACAGAAGCCAGGAATAAGATAGGAGCAATTTAATAACACTAATAAGCAAACAGCAATAGACCGCATGGAAGCAAAAAGCAGAGAGAGAGAGATGCCAGTCTCTACTTCCCATCAGCAGGATGATGGTTGGTCTCAGGCAGCAGGGCTCTCTATGCTTGGTCGTTCCTTGGGAGGATAAAAGCCATGGACGAATCCCCCCACTTTCTTCTTTCACTTCATTCTTATACCTGAGCTGACCCCATATGGTATGGAATACCTCTTTGGCCAGTCTGAGTCAGCTGGCTCAGTCATGTCCCCTCCCAAGATCTTGCCCACCCCTCAATGTACTCTTGGGGCAGGGAAATGTTGAAAGGACACAGCCTGGATACCGAATTCAGCTGTAGCCAAAACACTGCTGTGTTATCAACTACTGCTGCAAAACCCACAGCACTAGAAAGATGCTGTGAGAATTAACTCCAGCTCAGTTCAACCCAATACACGCTCCCTAAACTTAATCCTTCACTCAACCACTGTGGCATCAATTTTGCAGCTGTTAATAAGCCCTTTCAGGCACTTGATTCTGTTTTGAGTCTTAACTCTGTTCCCGAGGATATGGAAGTCAGTCAGTCACATTAAAGATCCAACTGGGCATCAATCAGAAGCTCAGCCACACCCAGAACCTGCTGGAACACAAGGGGGTTTAACTCTGCTGAATCACCCTTAATTGGACCATGACAGGTGAGTTGTAGGCAACTGAGGAGGCTCCTGGAGTGCCTCGGTGATAACTTCTTAAGACAGGTAATAGCCCAAACCAAGAGAATGCAGTACTGGACCTGATGGTCACAAATGCAAGTGAACTTGCCAGAGATGTCATGACTGGGGGCAGCCTGGGCTGCAGTGATCTCACACTGGTGGATTTTGCAGTCCTGAGGGATATGAGTCAGACAAGGAGTATAGTCAGGACTTTGAATTTTAGGAAAGAAACCTTCTAGCTTAAGGAATTAGTCATTAGAACCAAAGGGGAAACGATCCTCAGCACAGGGGACCAGAGCAGAGCTAGCAGATCTTTAAGGACATTTTTCTTAGAGCTCTTGATCCCTGTGTGTAAGAAATCAGACAAGAAAGGGAAGAGATCAGCATGGCTGAGTAGAGGCCTGCTGGTCAAAATAAAGGGCAAGAGAGAACTCCACAGAGAGTGGAAGGAGGGACAGGGAACCTTGGAGTAATACTACGCAGTTGTTTGGTGATAAGGTCAGGAAGGCCAAGGCACATCTGGAGCTGAACCTGGCAAAGGACACAAAGAGTAACAAAAAGTGCTTCTAAAGTATATCAAGCAGCAAAGAAAGATTAAAGAAAATTAACCCCCTCTGAGGAATGAGGATGGAGACCTGGTGTTAACAGAGGAAGAGAAGGCTGAGGTACTCAATAACTTTTTTCCTCAGTCTTCACTAGTAATCCTGCCCCATCCCCCTCCCAAGGTGATACACGACTAGGGCAAAGTTCCTCCCACTGTAAGGGAAGATAAGGTTCATGACCACCTGAGGAACTTAAACATACATACATCTATGGGACCTGATGAGATGCGTCCCAGAGTCCTGAAGGAAGTGGCTGATGTAGTTGCCAAGTCCTGGCAATCAGGTGAAGTCTCTGGTGACTGCAAGAAGGGAAACGTTGTGGCCATTTTTAAAAAGGGTAGGTTACTCACCATTCAGCCTCAGATCTGTGCCTGGAAAGATCATAGAACAGATCCTCCTAGAAGGTACACTAAAGCACATGGAAGAGAGGGAGGTGATTCCAGACAGCCAGCATGGCTTCACCAAAAGGAAGTCCTGCCTGGCTTTCTACAATAGCGTAACTCCATCAGTAGACAAGGCAAAAATATAAGATACCTGTCTGGACTTCTGTAAAGCTTTTGACAAAGTCCCCCACAAGATCCTTCTCTCTAAAGAGGATGGGTGGTCTGTTCAGTGGATGAGGAATTGGCTGGATGATCACATCAATGTCCAGATGGATATGAGTGAAAAGTGGTGCCCCTCAAGGGTCCATATTGAGACCAGTGCTATTCAATATCTTCATCAATGATATAGACAGTAGGACACCAAGCAGAGTGGTGTGGTTGGTAGACTGAAGGATGGGATGCTATCCAGAGGGACCTGAACAGGCTGGAGAAGTGGGCTGAGGAGAATCTCATGAAGTTCAGTAAGGTAAAGCGCAGGGTCTCACACCTGGGTCAGGGCAGTCCTCAACATCAATACAGGCTGGGGAATGATGAGATTGAGAGTAGGCCTGCAGAAAGGGAATTGGGGATACTGGTAGATGAACCAACAATGTGCACTTGCTGCCCAGAAGGCAAATCACATGCTGGGCTGCATCAAAAGAAGTGTAGCCAGCAGATTCAGAGAGGTGATTCTGCCACTTTGCTCTGGTGAGACCACACCTGGAGTACTGTGTTGGGACCCCCAACACAGGAGTGACCTGTGAAGAACCTCTCCTATGAAGACAGGCTGAAAGAATTTGGTCTGGAGAAGGCTCCGGGGACACCTTGTAACCACTTTTCAGTATCTGAAGGAGACCTACAAGAAGGCTGGGGAAGGACTGTTTAGAAGGGCTTAGCAGCAACAGAACAAGGGGCAGCGGTTTGAAATGAGCAGGGTAGATTGAGCTTAGACGTAAGGAGGGAGTTCTTTACAATAAGAATGGTAAAATACTGGAAGAGGTTGAGCAGGGATCTGGTTGAACCCCATCCCTGGAGACACTCAAGATCAGACCTGATGTGGCCCTGGGCAGCCTGATCTAGTTTGTGGTGTCCCTGCAGACTGCAGAGAATTTGGACAAGATGACCTCTGAGGGTCAAGAAGGCCAATATGGATGTACCAAGGGGAGATCCTGCCTGAATGTGATGGCCTTCTATGAAACCAGGACCAAATGGATAGATGAGGGAAGAGCAGTGGATATCATATACCTTGACTTCAGTAAGGCTTCTGATACTGTCTCCCATAAAAGCCTCAGAGAAAAGCTCAATAAATGCAGCATAGATGTTTGGTCTTGACAACAGAGTTCAGATGATGTCCCATCATCAGTGGCACAGAGTCAACTTGGAGGCCTGTGGGCACTGGTTTTCCCCAGGGACCAGTATTGGGTCCAGTTTTGTTCAATATCTTTAGGCAACAACCTGGATGAGGGGATTGAGAGTACCCTCAAGCAAGTCTGTTGATGATACAAAACTGGGGGGTGGCCGACACCTGTCAGGCTGTGCCTGGAGAGATCTGGACAGGCTGAGAGCTTGGTGCAGGCAAACCTCATGAAGTTCAATAAGGACAAGTGCAAGGTCCTGCATCTGGGGAGGAATAGCAATAGGCACCAGTACAGGTTAGGGGCTGCCCGGCTGGAAAGCAGCTCCTTGGAGTCTTAGCAGACAGCAAGTTCTCCATGGGGCAACAATGTGCCCTTGTGGCCAAGTGAGCCAATGGTATCCTGGGTTGCATAAAAAAGAAACGTGTCCAGCAGGTCTAGCAAAGTTCCTCTGCCTCTCTACTCTGCCCTGGTGAGACCACACCCGGAATACTGTGTCCAGTTTTGGGCTCCCCAGTTCAGGAGACAGGGCACTGCCAGAGAGAGTCCAACAGAGAGCCACAAAGATGATTAGGGGACTTGAGCATCTCCCCTGTGAAGAGAGACTGAGATCCCTGGGGCTGTATATTCTTGAGAAGACTGAGAGGGGATCAATGTCTACCAATATCTGCGGGGTGGGTGTCAGGTGGAGGGGGCCAAGCTCTTTTTGGTGGTGCACAGTAATAAGACAAGGAACAATGGGTTCAAACTTGCACATGGAAGATTTCACCTCAACATGAGGAGAAACTTCTTTACAGTGAGGGTGACAGAGCCCTGGAACAGGCTGTCCAGGGAGCTTGTGCAGTCTCCTTCTCTGGAGACTTTCAAAACCCACCTGGATGCATTCCTGTGCAGACTACACCAGGTGATCCTGCTTTGGCAGGGAGCTTGATGATCTCTGGAGGTCCCTTCCAACCTCTATGTACCGTGGTCCTGCGGTCCCTTCCAACCCAACAGAGTCTGTATAAATCTGTATGCGTCTGCAGGGTACAGGCTGCGACGCTCAGGTACAACCTGCAGTTCTTGAGCCTGAATGGGAAACACAGCTGTTGCTGTATGAAGACATCCTAGGCTTGAGAAGCGGCCACGCTCTCACGGTACCCAGCCGGCACCTGACAACACTGTGTTCTGCGCCTGCCCCGGGCTTCGGCATGCTGTGCTTATCTGGGGCAGCGCAGCCTCACTCGCCATTCCAGAAGCCTGGAAAGCAGGAGCAGTCCGCGTTGCTAGTGGCGCGACCCGGTCGCAGCACTCGAGGGCAGGTCCGGGCCCCAGACGGCCGCGCCGGGCAAGCACCACGGGTAGGGAGGCGGCCGCGAAGCACGACCCAGCGCAGCGCCGTGCCCGGGCCGTCCGCGACGGACTGCAGTTTCCGGCGAGCCCCGCGGCGGGGCGAGGTCACCGGCGGCAGCCTGGCGCGCTTCGGGCGCGCGCGGGTGTCGTCGTCCGCCCGGTGTCGCCGGGGGAGCTCCACGTGTGCCGTCCCGCTCCGTAACGGGGCTGGGAGAGCCTGCTGCTGGCCGCCCGGTCCGTCGCGGGGCCGCGCGGCTGTCTCTTGGAACTGAAGCTCGGCGCAAGTTACCGAAGAGGGAGAGTGCAGTGGCCAGGTAGAATTAATGGCGTTGTTTTAGCAGCACAAAATGAAGCAAGAACCACAAAATGGGAACCCCTCGGGTGGGGGAGCAGGATTCCCCAATCTGCAGAACTGAAGGCTGGCAATTGGTAGTAGACATAGCCAGGAAAACCATTCCATATAAAATAGAATAGAATTAACCACGTTGGAAAAGACCTTTGAGATTATCGAGTCCAACCTATCATCCAACACTATCGAATCAACTAAACCAAGTACCCCATCCAGTCTCTTCCTAAACACCTCCAGTGATGGTGACTCCACCACCTCCCTGGGCAGCTCATTTCATGACCAATCTCCTTCTGTGAAGAACTTCTTCCTAACATCCAGCCTAAACCTCCCCTGGTGCAGCCCTCCCCCTACCTCCCCCTACCTGTTATTGTTACATATATATATACATACACATATATAGTTACATATATATGTATATGTGTGTTCTTTACCTCTCTACTTCCAAGCCGACTCCAAATTATTTCTTGGTGGATTTGCTCCTTCCCTTTCTTTTTCCTCTCTAGGTGTCTTGCTGCTCAGGCAGCTTCCTTATATGTCCCCATTCCAGCTGCCCTTTCCTCCACTCCTTGTGGAGTTTCTCTTTGTGTGCTAGCGTGTCCAGGAGCTCCTTACTCATCCAGGCAGGTCTCCTAGCATTCTTTCCTGCTTTCCTCTTTGTGGGTATACTTGTGGGTATACTGGAATGACTGGACTGATGGGCTATCGTCATTTGTCCAAGGTTTAATAAGGCCAAGTTCTGGGTCCTGCACTTGTGTCACAACAACCCCGTGCAGCTCTACAGGCTTGGGGAAGAGTGGCTAGAGAGATGGCTGGCAAAAAAGGACCAGGGGGTGCTGATTGGCAGCCAGCTGAACATGAGCCAGCTGTGCACTCACGCAGCCAGGAAGGCAAACATCATTCTGGCCTGTGTCATGAACTGTGTTGCCAGCAGGAGTAGGGAAGTGATCCTGCTCCTGTACTCTGCACTGTTGAAGCCACATCTCAAATACTATGTTCAGTTTTGGGCCCCTCACTCCAAGAACAACATTGAGGAGCATGTCCGGAAAAGGGCAACAAAGCTGATGAAGGTTTTGGACAAGGAGTCTTACGAGGAGTAGCTGAGGGAATTTGGACTATTTAGTCTGGAGGAGAGGAGGCTGTAGTGAGGTGGATATTGCTCTCTTCTCCCTGGTCAAGAGACAGGATGAGAGGAAATGGCCTCAAGTTGCACCAGGGGAGGTTTAGGTGTTAGGATAAAATTCTTTACTGAAAGAGTGGTCAGTCATTGGAACAGGCTGCTCATGATTTTTACCACCTATTGCTAACTGGATGCTGGTTTTGTGAGTATGCCAAGAAAAATTTTCATTCACAGGTGTCATTGTAAGCAAAAGCTTTGTCACTTTACCTGAGATCAGAAACTAACCCTTTAAGAAGAGGGACTCGATGAAGCAGTTGCCTGAGAAGCATTAAAAAAAATAAAATATTCTTTTACTTTCCATAAAAAAGGAGATTTTTTTTCATTTGCTGTTATCAGTAGGAAAAATTAAGGGATTATACTCTTCAAACACTTAAGCTCTTTGTCAGTGCACCAACCTCTGCAGCACTGCATTCAGTGAAAATGCAGGATGCATTCTTGTGGTGGGTTGAAAGGAAAGGCCCAGCTTTCCATCCCCCACTAAGAAGGGCAAAGCAGCAGGAACCCCTCTCCAGATTGCACTAATCTCCCTGTCCTACATCTTAGGATGTTAGCAATTCACCTCTGTAGTTTGCGTAAACTTTGAGACAAAAGTGCTTGCTTAATGATGTATACAAGTACACACATGAGAGAAGAGGTAAAAAATAAATGATCTGAGTAAGACTTACAGCCTTAGGAAGAGTCAAAACATGATGAGCGTTGGAGGCTACAAAAGTGATCACAGCATGGTGCCAGATTTCTGCAGCGAACACAGAGCACATACAACGCGTCATTAGAAGTACAATTCAGTATGTGCAGGGTAATTTTCCCATTTGCAAGGTACCTAATGCAGCTGTTGAAGTAGATTGCATTGTACAGACAGAGCTCATTGGGGCTTCCTAATTATTATTTATCAGTGAGTTCATTACTGCTTTGGTGAAGACCCGTGAAGGTTTCAGCTGATGTGTGATAGATGATGTGCTGCACTCAGCATTTTTAAAGTTGGTCTGTTAGTGTTGTACTGAAAAGCTGTTTCATTTACACTCCTTTCCAGTGGTATTTGGTGAGGAACTGGAGAATGAGGAGCTGGAGAAAAGCTAACCAGAAGTTAGTATTACTACATCTTGCTGATGATTCTCATGATGAAATAGCCCGTTCTAGTGGCTGATCCTAGAGAAGAGGATGTTTTTAAAAGAGTAGTCTAAGTAACCAAGCCAGAAAAAGATCATGTCCTGGTGACATTGCAGTTTTTGGAGTCAAAATACTGAATGAGGCCTGTGAATTTCCCGTACAATGCTGAACTTAGTTTTCCCACCTACCACAGATACAAGTCATGCAAGTTTGGATGCATATCTTTGAGCATCACTGTTTACTAAAATCCAGATATTAGAAACATGATGCCTGTCTTGCCTCCTTTCAGATGACTTAAGAGAAGTTAGTTTACCACCTTGTTTGCAGTGGATTGAATTGAGCCTGCTGCTGTTATTCATACCATGCTGCAGTCATGCCGGCTTCAAAAATGCCTGGCTACTTATGAGTGACGGTCTTGAGGGTGCAGCTGCTTCCTACTACTGCTGCTACTGTCAGTGATAGCAGTGATTGGGTGTTGAACCTACCAGTGTGGTAGAGTTAAACACCTATACTCAGACAGCTTTGTGAAGATCAGGTTCGTGATCACCTTAAGAACCTGAAAGTGTTCAAGTCCATGGGACCCGACGGGATACACCCATGGGTACTGAGAGAACTGGCAGATGAGGTTGCTAAACCCCTCTCTATTCTATTCCAGAAGTCATGGCAGTCTGGGGAAGTCCCCACAGACTGGAAAAGGGGAAACATTAACCCCAGTTTCAAAAAGGGTAAGAAGGAGGAGGCAGAGAACTACAGGCCAGTCAGTCTCACCTCTGTGCCTGGACAGATCATGGAGCAGATCCCCCTGGACTGGGGGGATCTGACTCAGAAGAATAGTGAAGAGGTAATTTGGAACAGTTATCATGGCTTCACCAAGGGCAAATCCTGCCTGACCAACCTGGTGGCCTTCTATGAACAGGTGACAACATTAATAGATGAGGGGTGAGCAACTGATGTTGTTTACCTGGACCTGAGCAAAGCCTTCGACACTGTCCCACACCACATCCTGGTCTCCAAGCTGGTGACACATGGGTTTGATGGGTGGACCACTAGATGGAGAAAGGACTGGCTTGATAGCCACACCCAAAGAGTGGCTGTCAATGGGTCCATGTCCCAGTGGAGGCCAGGGACAAGCGCAGTCCTTCAGGGATCAGTCCTGGGACCAGCCTTGTTCAACATCTTTGTGGGTGCCATGGACAGTGGCATTGAGTGCACCCTCAGCAAGTTTGCTGATGACACCAAGCTGTGTGGTGCAGCAGACACGCTGGAGGGAAGGGATGCCATCCAGAGGGACCTGGACAGGCTGGAGAGGTGGGCACAAGCCAACCTCATGAGGTTCAACAAGGCCAAGGGCAGGGTCCTGCATCTGGGTCGAGGCAATCCCAGGCACAAATCCAGGCTGGGCAGTGACTGGCTGGAAAGCAGCCCTGAGGAGAGAGACTTGGGGGTGCTGGTGGACGAGAAGCTCAACATGAGCTCTCAGTGTGCACTTGCAGCCTGGAAAGCCAATCAGATCCTGGGCTGCATCAAGAGAAGTGTGGCCAGCAGGTCAAGGGAGGTGATTCTCCCCCTCTACTCAGCTCTGGGGAGACCCCACCTGGAGCACTGCCTCCAGTTCTGGAGCTCCTATTACAAGAGGCATCTGGAGGTGCTGGAAGGTGTCCAGAGAAGGGCCACGAGGATGATGAGAGGGCTGGAGCACCTCTCCTGTGAGGACAGACTCAAGGAGTTGGGGCTGTTCAGTCTGGAGAAGAGAAGGCTCCAAGGTGACCTCATTGTGGCTTTCCAGTATCTGAAAGGGGCCTCCAAGAAGGCTGGGGAGGGACTTCTCAGGCTATCAGGTAGTGATAGGACTAGGGGGAATGGAATGAAGCTGGAGGTGGGGAGATTCAGGCTGGATGTGAGGAGGAAGTTCTTCCCCATGAGAGTGGTGAAGCCCTAGAATGGGTTGTCCAGGGAGGTGGTTGAGGCCCCATCCCTGGAGGTGTTTAAAAAGAGACTGGATGAGGCACACGAGTGCCGTGGTTTAATTGATTAGGTGGTGTTGGGTGATAGGTTGGACTAGATGATCTCGAAGGTCTTTTCCAACCTGCTACAATAAATATATCACAAATATATGACAAAAGCCTCTTGTTCTGTGATGGATCTCCAGAGTTAGTGCAATTCATAACAATGCCCAGAATCTCTAAAGATACATTTGCACATGGAGAGAAGAGATGCTCAGATGATAAACAGTTATTTGGGCCCAAATTTTTGTGTGTGTATGTGCTAAGGTTCTTAATGCACTATGGGAATGACAGTGTGTGAGATGCTTATCTATACAGCATCTATCAGTGATCAGGATGGACAGGTTGACCTATGGGTTAAATGATCAATCTGTTGGTATGGGTGTGTTTTCAATCTTATGAATGCACTTTTCTAAGTGAAATAACCCTTCTTTGGATTGAACTTTGTCTTGTGTAACAGTTGGGCCATGCTAAGATCCTTTTGTATTCATGTGCTTCCATTCACACAATCCTTTGAAAGAAGTACTTCTGCAAAAATTATACTGTGCTCGGTCATGATAGGGCCAAGAGGCCCCAGCACAAACCCAGACATACACTAAGGTGTCTAGATATGGTCTCACTCTGCCAGGGTAATGTGGGAAAAGGAACAAAGGGGACAGGACCATGCATGTCTGGTAAACAACCCTGTGTCTATGGTAAGGGCATGTGTGCTGGCCACAGCCTGGCAGAACCCCTTCCCATTGGGTAACTATGTGCTGGTTTCAGTGCCCTTATTGGTCCAATCAGTCTCAGGCAAGATTTATATACAGGCTGATTTCTAGTTGCCTGTGCCTTGCTCAAGCCTTTCTCAAGCCTTGCTTAGCATTGCTCAGCCTTGCTCAAGCCTTGCATCCTTGCATGTATGAACCTGCTTGGATCTTGTCTGGCTTGAAGCTGCCTTGAGTTGCATAGACTCAAGTTGCCTGGTCCAGCACCTGGGACATAGCCAGGAGCATACATACCACAAGCTATGAGAGAAGCCACAAGCTTTAGAGTTGGAGCCAAGCCTGCTTCCGCTTGTGACCAGGATTTTTCCATGCCTCAATTCACCCAGGACAAAGCAAGTGCTCATTGCGATAGTGTCGCTGCGATAGTGTCGTTAACAGCCTGCTGTCTGCTGAAGCCAGACCAGGCATCAGTGACCGCGTGGACATTACTGCCGGCAACCTGCCGTGCCTGGTGCATGAGGGCCCCAAAGCCTGTTAATACACATCAGCAGCACTCCCCACTTTGGGTACAACCATCTGTGAATAATTAATTAATTGCCTTTTTTGCATAACTGTTCTTGTTGAGTCTGCCCCCCATGTGGTCGAGCACCATTTTGCTCCCAGGGTGTTCTCTTTCTGTTACATTCCTCCCAGTTTGCATAAAATGGTTCAATTGTTATAGCTGCCCAAATCCTGCACATTCCCATACATCCAACCTTGTGACACATGTGGCAATTTTCATATTAATAGAGGTTATTAATAGTTTGATTAATATTGCCATATCATTTGGAAATAAAGAAACTATTATATCCTTTAACAGCTCTTTCATGGATTATAATCATTTATTTCAGGGATGCCTAGAGTAGGTATGTACTGTTATATCAGTTTTAGCTGTCTTGTTGGTATTGTTACTTATTTTACAAGTACAGTTTATTTCCTTTCCCAATCCTGGATCAAATGTCTTTTTTGATTTTCTTCCCCCGAGTTAGTGTATTTTAAATGTCCCTTTATTAAACATTTCTAATCTCTCCATTACTGTGAGAAGTAAGACATCAGCCTTTCAAAACCCACTCTTTAGATCACTTTTGCTTTTTGGTGTATCAGATTTTGTCCTAGTGCTGTGGGATCCTGTCAACCTGCAAGAATATTTGTGCCAGATTATTACCAAGTGGTGGGATTCAGGTGCTGAAAGGCACTATACCTTCAAACAGTTGGGTTAGAACCACAGAGAAGGCAGGCCATAGAGAAGACAGTGCAAAAAATCAGTTACAGCAGTCTTTTCTATATTTTTTTTGAAGTCCTCTACCATGCTGGCATAAACAATTTGTGCATTCTTTTTCCAGGTGGTTTGTAACTATGTATGTGGTTTAAAGAGCTGACACAGGTGACATCCTGACTTGAATCTTTACCTGAGCATGCTCATAATCTGTTTGTGAGATCAAAAAAAAGTAAGGAATAGCACTACACTATAAAATGGTGCTTTGAAAAAGGGAAACAAATCTAGTACCTGTCTAGCTTCATCTTATTATTTTGAAGTTAATGTTCAGAAAATATTCAGTGTAAAGTTAACATTAAATAGGATTAGAATAGAATAGAATAGAATTAGAATAGAGTAGAATAGAATGGAATAGAATGGAATAGAATAGAATAGAATAGAATAGAATAGAATAGAATAGAATAGAATAGAATAGAATAGAATGGAATAGAATAGAATAGAATTAACCAGGTTGGAAGAGACCTTCGAGATCATCGTGTCCAACCTATCATCCGACACCACCTAATCAACTAAACCATACAACCAAGCATCCTGTCAAGCCTCGCCCTGAACACCCCCAGCGTCGGCGACCCCACCACCTCCTCAGGCAGCCCATTCCAGTGGGCAATCACTCTCTCTGTGTAAAACTTCCTCCTAACCTCCAGCCTAAACCTCCCCTGACGCAGCCTGAGACTGTGTCCTCTTGTTCTGGTACTGGTTGCTTGGGAGAAGAGACCAACCTCTGCCTGTCTACAACCCCCCTTCAGGTAGTTGTAGACAGCAATAAGGTCACCCCTGAGTCTCCTCTTCTCCAGACTAAGCAACCCCAGCTCCCTCAATCTCTCCTCATAGGGCTTGTGCTCCAAGCCCCTCACCAACCTTGTTGCCCTTTTCTGGACATGCTCCAGCAAGTCAACATCCTTCCTAAACTGAGGGGCCCAGAACTGGACACAGTACTCAAGGTGCGGCCTAACCAGTGCAGTGTACAGGGGCAGAATGACCTCCCTGCTCCTGCTGGCCACACTGTTCCTGATGCAGGCCAGGATGCCACTGGCCCTCCTGGCTGAATAGAATAGAATGGAATAGAATAGAATAAACCAGGTTGGAAGAGACCTTCAAGATCATCATGTCATCCTCCAACACCACCTAATCAACTAAACCATGCAACCAATACCCTATCAAGTCTCCTCCTAAACACCTCCAATGATGGTGACTCCACCACCTCCCTGGGCAGCCCATTCCAATGGGCAATCACTCTCTCTGTGTAGAATTTCTTCCTAACATCTAGTCTGAACCTCCCAGGGTGCAGACTGAGACTGTGTCCTCTTGTTCTGGTGCTGGTTGCCTGGGAGAGGAGATCAGCGCGAACCTGGCTACAACCTTCCTTCAGGTAGCTGTAGACAGCAATAAGGTCACCCCTGAGTCTCCTCTTCTCCAGGCTAAGCAGTCCCAGCTCCCTCAGCCTCTCCTCGTAGGGCTTGTGTTCCAAACCCCTCCCCAACTTTGTTGCCCTTCTCTGGACACGTTCCAGCAACGCAACATCCTTCCTAAACTGAGGGGCCCAGAACTGGACACAGTACTCAAGGTGTGGCCTAACCAGTGCAGTGTACAGGGGCAGAATGACCTCCCTGCTCATGCTGTCCACAATGTTCCCGATACAGGCCAGGATTTCTCAGGGATACTACCACACATTTCATAAAAGCTGAAATTTAACTTCTGCATGGATGTAAGCCACAAGACAAACAATGAATTGCCACTATATTGTGATTTTCCACTGCTCTAGCTTCCATTCTACAGTCATCTAAATGCGATGAGAAACACTTACGGGAAAAACCAACATAAAATGAAAGAGTGTGCCAGTAAATTTTCAGAGAAGGTTCCATTAAAATGCAGATATAATTCATTTATCTTTTCAAATATAAAGCCCAGAAAAGTAAAATGATTTCTTACACATTTTGAGCTGAGTGGGTTGTTCTATAATATTTGTTGTTGTTGTTGTTGTTGTTGTTATTATTATTATTATTAAAATGTCAGCAATTTAAACAATAAAAATAATATCCTTCTTTCAGAAGTTCTGAAGTAAATAACCAGGGATTGGGGTTTTGGAGTATTTTGTTTTATGCTGAAGAAAAGGAAATTAACCTTAAAGCCGTCTTGAAAAAAATAAGTACTTTTTCTTGATGAAAAACTTTTCAGCTGGTTAATTGCCACTTTTCTGTGTTCATTTTTAGGGCAGGATTGCACTTCAGCAGCCCATAAACACTCTAAATGTTTGTTTTCATTAGGTCATGTTAATTTTAAGGGCAAGACACTGCGATCCATACTAATTTGATTGGTGCTTACCCATTTGAATGATTATACCTTCTTCAGAGGACTATCTTAGAAAGATCTGTGGAAAGAGGAGATGCACAGGTGGTTGACACCAGTGCCTTGCATTGTTTTCTTCTTGCCTTGATCAGTGAGGGTGCATACTTTTGTCTCTCAGTGTCAGAATCATGTAGAAATTCTGCAGTGAATGAAAAGGACAATAGTTTTCCCCTATTTAAAGTCTTCAAAGGTTCTCAAATTTTGTATGAATGTTTGTCTTGAGAGGTGGCAGATTGATTTTTTAACTAGGTTTTGATTCTAAATTATGTCAGTCGGTGTGTGCAACAGACCAGATGAAGACCAGCTCTGGCTAAATGTTATTGAAGCTTTCACCCCATTGCATGAGTCCTTGTGATCTGGTGTGTGCTGGCCAGCTGAGACTGTTGGCAATGGGGGTGCTCCTCTGAGGTTGGCAAAGACATTGATTTGTCAACAGGGTGCTTGGAAGGAGGTGCATTTAACAACATATATATTTCTGTGCAGAATTGCAGCTGATTGCACTCTATAGAACCGAAAGAATCTTTTTCATTTAGAATAGAATAAACCAGGTTGGAAGAGACCTTTGAGATCATTGCATCCAACCTGTCATCCAACCCACCTAATCAACTAAACCATGCAACCAAGCACCCTATCAAGTCTCCTCCTAAACACCTCCAATGACGGTGACTACACCACCTCTCCAGGCAGCCCATTCCAACTGGCCATCACTCTCTCTGTGTAGAATTTCTTCCTAACATCCAGCCTAAACCTCCCCTGGTGCAGCCTGAGACTGTGTCCTCTTGTTCTGGTGCTGGCTGTCTGGGAGAAGAGACCAACTTCCACCTGACTACAACCTGCCTTCAGGTAGTTGTAGAGAGCACTAAGGTCACCCCTGAGTCTCCTCCAGGCTAAGCAACCCCAGCTCCCTCAGTCTCTCCTCATAGGGCTTGTGTTCCAAACCCCTCACTAACTTTGTTGCCCTTCTCTGGACACATCCCAGCAAGTCAACATCCTTCCTAAACTGAGGAGCCCAGAACTGGACACAGTAATTGAGGTGTGGCCTAACCAGTGCAGTGTACAGGGAAGGACCCCCCAGCTCCTGCTGGCCACACTGGTCCTGATACAGGCAAGGATGCCTTTGGCCTTCTTGGCTGCCTGGGCACACTGCAGGCTCATGTTCAGCCTACCATCAACCAGTACCCCCAGGTCCCTCTCCACCTGGCTGCTCTCCAGCCACTCTGACCCCAGCCTGTAGCTCTGCATGGGGTTGCTGTGGCCAATGTGCAGAACCTGGCACTTGGATGTGTTCAATCTCATGCCGTTGGACTCTGCCCATCTGCCCAGCCTGTCGAGGTCCCTCTGCAGAGCCTCTCTACCCTCCAGCAGATCAACTCCTGCCCCCAGCTTGGTGTCACCAGCAAATTTACTGATGATGGACTCAATGCCCTCATCCAGATCATCAAGAAAGATGTTAAAGAGCATGGGGACCAGCACTGATCCTTGAGGCACACCGCTACTGACTGGCCGCTGGCTGGGTTTCAACCACAGGCCTTTGTCACACCCTCATCCAACATTCATTCATTTCCTTTATTGTTCCTATCTGCTTTAGACTGTTGTCATCCTGTATTTTTTATCCTGGTCTTCTACATTTTCAGAGGAAAGGAAAAAAAATTCTACAGTATTCAAACTGCAGAACTAATACAGTGTAAAACTTACATTTACTATTGCTGTATCCTTATCCTAAAAAAACAAATTACACATTTGGGACGATTAACTCCACAAGAGTACTGAGCTGTGTTCTCTTGGGACTAGCTGTTATACTGATAATCTCAGTGCCCATGGCCCACCAGGTCAAAACCAGGCCAAGACCTCCCCTCTTCCCCCACTCAGCCTCAGAAGATCCTGAGCAGGGCAAACTGCCCTCCCCACCAAGACAGGCCTAGAAGCCTCAATGTTCCCCCCACTCCATGCCTCACTACCCACCCCCACCTCCAACCAGCTGAGCACACTAGGTGGCATAAAGGTGTACTTCCTGGCAAGCCCACAGAAATGGCAGCTGCATGTGCCAGGAGCAGAGAGGAGGGAGAAAGAAAACAATGTCTGGGAAGTTTGCTTATATAGAGATTGTAGGATTGTGGGGTGGAATAACAAAATTAGAGTTTCCTGTGTCCATCCCTGGACTGTCTAGCCCCTGAGGACTTTTTATCTCTATGGTAGGACAGCTAGTCTCTAACCTACAACACTGTATATGTCTCCTCCCCACATGCATTCCTCTTTTACCTACCCTGGATTTCTTTACCTGGTCTTTCAAACATGCGTCTCAGAAAGTCCTTTCACAGGTGATACTATTCTGATTTAGTATCATCCACACTCCCTCCTCCAATGACTAAGAAAGGGCTGAATGCTGTAGCCAACACGTGGACTGAGCCTGCCACAATTCAACTCTTTTTTTTCAAGAAGCTTTGTGCAAAATTTGAACAGTGGGGTTGAAGCTGTAATTCTGTGCTGTCTGAGCTACTTTTCATATTCCTGCCTGTATCTATGAAGCAGAAGGAGGAGGAGAAGATAAATCCATTCTCATGGCACTTACCAAGGACACGTTGGTAGACTGCAAAAAGTCTAACTTATTCTCCCTCTCAATTCTCATAAGTAAATCATTTGGGGTGAGTTGACCTTGGCTGGATGCTCTGTCACTCCTGCTCCTCAACTAGATGGGGAGGAAGAAAATAGGATGAAAACGTCATAGAATGGTCTGGGCTGGAAGGGACCTGCAAGGTCATCTAGTCTGACCTCCCCTCAGTCAGCAGGGACATGCCCAACTAGACCAGGCTGCCCAGGGCCTTGTTGAGCTTTGCCTTGAATATTTCCCAGAACCAGGCCTCAAGCACCTCCCTGGGCAACCTGTTCCTGTTCATGGGTTAAGACAGAGAGAGATCACTCAGCAATTATTGACATGGGCAAAACAGACTTGACTTGAGGAAATTAATTTACTTTCTTACCAATCCAATCAGAGAAGGTCAAGGAGAAACAAAACCAAATCTTAAACTACCTTCCTCCCACCCCTTCCTTCCTCCTGGGCTCAGCTTCACTCCTAGTTTCTCTTCCTTGTCCCCACCAGCAGCACAGGGGCATGGGTAGTGGAAATTGTGGTCAGTTCATCACCCATCGTCTCAGCTACCTGGAAACAGGAAGCATTATAGGTCACAGTCTGAACTCCAAGCCCCATCCTTCTTTGTCCCAGCCAGCTCTTCCCTTTTATGGCGGGCATGATGTCAGCATGGTACTGAATATCTATTAGCTGGTTCAGCTGCCTGTCCTGGCTAGGTTCCCTCCTAGTCAAACCCTGAACAGAAGGAATGTCCAGCATTAATCCTCTTACCTCAGAATGCACATAGAGTTCAAAGAGAGAAGCACTCGTAGATGTCATTCTTCTCTAGAACTGGAGAAAAGAAGTTGGAGGAATTGGAGAAGTGCCTAAAGAGTAGCCTCTGAAAAGAGGGTTGTTTTTTTTTTTGCTATTGTACACAGAACACTATTTACAGATATATTTTCTGTGAAATTTATTCTCTTTGAATTAATGTTCCTATTATAAATGGAACGTTTCACTTAATGCCTAGAAGGGGCTTTCAATTGATATAATAACCAATGCCTCAGCTGAAAATCCATTAAGCACAAGTGCTTAGTCATTCCAGGAGAGAGCCCCTTCTTTTGAGGAAACAACTTCAAATTACTTCTCAGACTCACTGAAAAGGATGAAATAATGCTGACAGAAGTGAGATCTTCTATGTCAGTGAGCACTTAGCCTAACCAGCCATTGGTGCATGCCACCAGTTTTGCCTCAGTCCATCTCTGTGAGCTCTCTCTTGTTCTTGGCACCAGTCAGCACCAGTCAGCAGTTTGAAATAAAATATTCTCAGCATTAATTCAATACAATACAGAGTCCTATATCTAAACCCCATATAATCCTGCACACACTTCTTATGCTGATGAAGTAATTATACAGTTTCAGGCCATCTTGCCTAGTTTTGCAATAAATTAAAGGAGGTCAGTGATGTGTATGATTTGTTTGTGTGAAGGAAGCAAAAGCATAGTGTCTGAAGAATTTGCAGCTCCAAGATACTATTTTCCACTGTCTAAACTCAGTGTGACAGCAGATGTAAATAGAATGGCATGGAAAATGTAAAACATCAATATTTTTAATGAACCTTCTTAGGCTGATGTCCCTGAATGCTAGACTTCTTCAGAAAGCCAATGGGTGTGTCATCACCTTTCTCCTTAAAGGGGAAGATAATTTAAAGAATGGACCGCAAAAATAAAGGTACCAGAATATGATTAGGATATTTTAAGGCACATGTAGAACACTTACAGTTTTATGGTAATCCCACATTTTGTATCTCACAAGTTCAGTTATGCAAAGTACATTATTTAAAATGGTATTTTTCTTGTGTTTCTCTATTTCCATTTAGGAGGTTGTAGACAGGCAGGGGTTGGTCTCTTCTCCCAGGCAACCAGCTCCAGAACAAGAGGACACAGTCTCAAGATGCACATGGGGAGGTTTAGGCTGGGTGTTAGGAAGAAATTCTTCACAGAGAGAGTGATTGCCTGGGGAGGTGGTGGAGTTGCCATCATTGGAGGTGTTTAGGAGGAGACTTGATAGGGTGCTTGGTGCCATGGTTTAGTTGATTAGATGGTGTTGGATGATGGGTTGGACATGATATCTTGAAGGTCTCTTCCAACCTGGATGATGATGATGATGATGATAATGATGATGATGATGATTATTATTATTATTATTATATTATTTTGCCCTGAATAGATTTATTCTCTTCTATCCTGTGTATTTTAATTTTCTTCTCCTTTTTGAATGTCTTTCATTGTATAAAATCTTGCTCCCTTTTCAGTAATCCCAGGTTACAGCAGAAGACATTCTATTGTAACTTTTATTATGGAGTTACAAAACAAATCAGAAGGAAAATGATTGATGTCACTGGTGATACAAAAATATGTTGTACAGTTCTTTTGGTTTATTGAAAGGATTAGGGAAAGGAAATTCAAAGCTGCATTAAAAAACATGCACACTGAAAAAAACCTCCGGGAATTTAACTGGAGTTACTTTCATGTTTTATGCTGTGATAATAACTCTATTACTTACAGTATGTGAATACAGAGAGTTTCACTTTGAAAGGAAATTTTGTAGTTCAGTTTGCACTGGTTGGTTTATACTATCTCAAGATTTTTACTCACCAAGGATTTTGTACACAGCTTGGAAGCTGCAAACATTGTGAGGGAGGCATTGTTAGTGCTATGGAAATTATGCGTGCCAGTCACTGTCAATGGGATTCAACAGTAGGTTTCCACTGAGCCAGAAAGCTGAGAGATGGATACTTCTAAAAATGTACTGGGGTTTCTTTTGAGCACTGCAGCTCCAGCTGGGCTCCTTTGAACAGGGATCACAAACAAAGAAATCCCTGGGCAATTAGACTCTTACAATCTAAGTTTCCCACTCCTCGTTCGACAGTTCAGACCAATGGCATTGAGGTCAGGATTCTTCTTGCTTTTTATTTATTTGACTTCATAGCTGTTTCATTGCTAAGTGATTTATAAATGGTCAATGGTTATTACTTGGTCACCTTCGAAGATTTACAGTGGTTCTTCATCCTATTTCACATCCTTTTGGGTTGGTTTTGTCTGGTTCTACTGGTATCTTTTTGCTGTGTTGTTGTGGCATTTTCCCAGCTTTAATCTCTGCACCAGTATTAATGGGGTTCTGCGTGGCTGGTGATTATTCATTTATCTGATGTTCATTAGGAACTTGTTTATCATAGAATCATTGAATGCATGGGACTGGAGGGCATCTTCAAAGGTTGTCTTGTCCAACCCTCCTGCAGTGAGCAGGGACATCTCCAACTAGACCAGGTTGCTCAGGGCACCGTCAGGCTTGACCTTGAATATTTCCAGGGAATGGGCCTCCATCCCATTTCTGGGCAACCTGTTCAGTATTTAATTATCCTCATTGTGAAGAACTTCCTCCTTATGTGTGACCTAAATCTGCACTGCTTTGGTTTAATATCATTGCCCTCATCCTATTGCTACAAGCCCTTCCTTGATCTTCCTATAGGTCCCCTTCAGATACTGAAATGCTGTTAGTGCGTCTCCCCAGAGCCTTCCCCTCTCCAGGCTGAACAGTCCCAGTTCTCTCGGCCTGTCCTTGTAGGAGAGGTGCTCCAGGCCTCTGATCATTTCTGTGGCCCTCCTCTGAAGCAGGTCCATGTCCTTCTTGTGTTGAGGACCCCAGAGCTTGACAGTACTCCAGGCAAGGTCTCACCAAAGCAGAGCAAAGTGGCAGAATTACCTTTCTTGATCTGCTGGCCACACTTCTTTTTATGCAGCCTAGGATGCAATTTGCCTTCTGGGCTGCCAGTGTGCATTGTTGGTTCATCCACCAGTACCGCCACATTCTTTTCTGCAGGGCTGCTCTCAATCTCATCATCCCCCAGCCTGTACTGATATTGAGGATTGCCCTGACCTAGGTGTAGGACCCTGAACTTCACTTTATTTGCCTTCATGAGTTTCCCCTGATACCATTTCTCTAGCCTGTCTAGGTCCCTCTGAATGGCATCCCTTCCCTCAGTCATGTCAGCCACTCCCCTCAGCTTGGTATAGAATAGAATTAGAATTAGAATTAGAATAGAATAGAATAGAATAGAATAGAATAGAATAGAATAGAATAGAATAGAATAGAAATGAATAGAGTTAACCAGGCTGGAAAAGACCTTTGAGATCATCAAGTCCAACCTATCATCCAACACTATCTAATCAACTAAACCATGGCACCAAGCACCCTATCAAGCCTCTTCCTAAACACCTCCAGTGATGGTGGTGGGCATCCTCCCTGGGCAGCCCATTCCAATGGGCAATCACTCTCTCTATGAAGAATTTCTTCCTAACATCCAGCCTAAACCTCCCCTGGCACAGCTTGAGAATATGTCCTCTTGTTCTGGTGCTGGTTGCCTGAGAGAAGAGACCAGCCCCCACCTGTCTACAACCTCCCTTCAGGTTGTTGTAGAGAGCAATAAGGTCTCCCCTGAGCCTCCTCTTCTCCAGGCTAAGCTATTCCAGCTCCCTCAGCCTCTCCTCACAAGGCTTGTGCTCCAAAACCCTCCCCAGCCTTGTTGCCGGTGAGGGATTTGGAGCATCATCTGCAAATTTGCTGAGGATGGCTTCCATCTCACTATGTTTCATTGATGAAGATATTGAACAGCACTTGTCCCAATATGGACCCTTGAGGGATAACACTTGTCACCTGTCTCCATCTGAACATCGAGCCATTGACCACTACCCTTTGTATGTGATCATCCAACCAATTCTTTGTCCACTGAACAGTCCACCCATCAAATCCATCTCTCTCCAGTTTAGAGAGAAGGATGTTGTGGAGGACTGTGTCAATGATTACAGCAAAATAAGAGCTTAATAAGAGAGCATGTGACCCTTCCCAGATGAGTTCCAGTTTAGATTTATATGAAAATACTTTTATTAAAACTCTGAAGGCTGCAAATAATTTACCTGGTGGAGTGCATTGGTAACACTGCACATAGTATGACGCGCTGTTGGTGAAAACTGTTAGATCAGAGTTCTATAGACCTTGCAGATCTTCTCATGGGTAGCTGAAGTGAATCATGATGCAGACCATCATCAGAGTTAGCAGACAGCAAAAATTCAAAACATAATTTTTTTTTTTAGGTAAAAATCTACATTTAAAATTGATAATTCATAACTGTGCACTTTGTAGGAACAATGTGCATATGGCATGTTGTTTAGGACTCATGCTTCATGCAAGACATACACAATTGTTGGGTGACCCAGAACTGCAGAGGGACCTCGACAGGCTGGACAGATGGGCAGAGTCCAAGGGCATGAGATGAACACATCCAAGTGCCGGGTTCTGCACATTGGCCACAGCAACCCCATGCAGAGCTACAGGCTGGGGTCAGAGTGGCTGGAGAGCAGCCAGGTGGAGAGGGACCTGGGGTTGCTGGTTGATGGTAGGCTCAACATGAGACTGCAGTGTGCCCAGTTGCCCAAGAGGGCCAATGGCATCCTGGCCTGCATCAAGAACAGTATGGTCAGCAGGAGCAGGGAGGTCATTCTGTCCCTGTTCACTGCACTGGTTAGGCCACACCTCGAGTCCTGTGTCCAGTTCTGGGTCCCTCAGGTTAGGAAGGATGTTGACTTGCTGGAGCGTGTCCAGAGAAGGGCGACGAAGTTGGTGAGGGGTTTGGAACACAAGCCCTATGAGGAGAGGCTTAGGGAGCTGGGGTTGCTTAGCCTGGAGAGGAGGAGACTCAGGGGTGACCTTATTACTCTCTAGAACTACCTGAAGGGAGGTTGTAGACAGGCGGATGTTGGTCTCTTCTCCCAGGCAGCCAGTACCAGAACAAGAGGACATAGTCTCAGGCTGCACCAGGGGAGGTTTAGGTTGGATGTTAGGAAAAAGTTCTATTCAGAGAGAGTGATTGCCCATTGGAATGGGCTGCCCGGGGAGGTGGTGGAGTCACCGTCATTGGAAGTGTTCAGGAGGAGACTTGATGGGGTGCTTGGTGCCGTGGATTAGTTGTTTAGGTGGTGTTGGATTGGTTGAGGGGTTGGACACGATGATCTTGAAGGTCTCTTCCAACCTGGTCTATTCTATTCTATTCTATTCTATTCTATTCTATTCTATTCTATTCTATTCTATTCTATTCTATTCTATTCTAATGGTATTTTAATTTTAAAAAAATGATAGTCTCTGGTGCTGCCAGTGCTTTAACACAGAAATTATTCTCTGCAGGTTAAGAAATAGACCAGAGGATGGCAGTGTGGACCTAGCTTTTGAGTAAGGACTCAGCTGTCTGCTGCTTCATTCTTAAGCACAGATAGTTCAAAGGTCTTGGAGTAATCTGGCACTCCCAGTGCTGGAGAAGAAGTTAAAGCTTCTTTTGTCACTTGAAAAACCTTTTATCCCTCTGGATCTCGACATATAGGCTCCACTTCCTCTGCCTTGATAGCTTCTGTGCCCTAGTCCTGATATTCAGGTTCTGTGGTATCCTACTCTGCCTAAAAATCCTTGCAGTTGTTTCTTTGTAACTGGTCAGGGAATTTCTACAGTAGCTTGGACCTGTTCTGGTTCTGTTAATCTTCATCCTTTTGTTAACATAAATCCACATGGTTTATTGCCTGTACATACAGCTGAAGTTTAGAAACTGATGGTTAGGTTCCCCCCACCCTGCTAAATCAGTACATAAACAAACAATAGAAATAGATTTTGTACAATCTTTGTGTGTCTTGCTGTCAAGTAACTAATCATCTACATATTCTGCAAGTACAGGTGTAATATCTTTCAGATTTTCTCCTTGCTACCCTTGCATGTGATCATTAAAACAGCTGCAGATACCAGGAGTGCCTTCCTCCAGAAACACACTTACTGCCAGTTCATTATTAAGATTCTGACAAGTCATTCCTCCACACCTCAGCAAAGCCTGTTGTAGTCTTCCTCAGTAATGGTGGTCATATGCCCAGTTACCATATTCATGTAGTAAGGTGCTGAAGTTTTTAATCTGAAATATTTGAAAGCATAATCAGTTTGTTTAATTCAAAGAATCCTTTATGGGATCACAGTCCTCTAAGCACTGCCTAGTTTTCCTTACACAATGCTATCACTCATTTTTTGGGGATACACCTGCAGTGCAATCTGTTTTCCTCTGGTTTTACAGTATCTTGGCTAAAGATGTCCCCTTCACAGAATCACAGAATGTTATCCCTTTCTCTGTTCCAGGTATGTTCCCCATATCTGCCGACAAATTTGTGTGCCTTTTGCTCATCAGGCTGTACACACCTCTTCTAGCACATATCCAAGATGGGACTTGAACGCCTTCTGAGGCAGGACTAGAACCCACTTGGACTCCAAGATACTTAGATTTTATTGGTGTAGTTTAAACATGCACCAATGTTTAGGATTTAGTAGCAGAATTTTAGCATGTACAGATATCTAGGGTTTAGTAGTGGATTTTTAACACTTCAACCATCAGTATTTCCTGTCACCTGGAGAAGGGGAGGCTCTGGGGAGACCTAACAGTAGCCTTCCAGTACCTGAAGGGGGCCTACAAGAAGCATGTAGAGACATTGTTTACAAAGGCCTGTAGTGATAGGACAAGGGGCAACGGCTTCAAACCAGAGAAGGGCAGATTTAGATTGGATGCTAGGAACAAGTTCTTTACCATGAGGGTAGTGGAACACTGGAACAGGTTGCCTGGGGAGGTGTCTGGGGCCCCATCCCTGGAGATATTCAAAGTGAGGCTCAACAGGGCACTGGGCAGCCTGATCTAGTTGAGTATGCCCCTGCTACTGCAGAGGGGGTTGGACTAGAAGACCTTTGGAGGTCCCTTCCAACCCAGACCATTCTATGATCCTATGATTTTATGATCTCCAGAGTTCCCAGGTGAACTTGTGTGGTAATTGGATAGTTGGAGATGAGTCTAGTGACAAACAGTGGTGGTCCAAAGTCCTGTATGGGTCTCCAAGCTCCTTTTGAAATTACACGTGCCAGGCATCTCAACAGCATTTGACTCTGGATTTCCACTGCATCAGTAAGGTTGAACATAGAGTGCTACAGGCTGGGGTCAGAGTGGCTGGAGAGTGGTCAGGCAGAAAGGGACCTGTGGATGCTGGTTGATAGCAGGCTGAACATGAGGCATCAGTGTGCCCAGGTGGCCAAGAAGGCAAATGGCATCCTGGCCTGTATCAGGAACAGTGTGGTCAGCAGGAGCAGGGAGGACATTCTGCCCCTGTACACTGCATTGGTTAGGCCACATCTTGAGTACTGTGTCCAGTTCTGGGCCCCTCAGTTTAGGAAAGATGTTGACTTACTGGAATGTGTCCAGAGAAGGGCAACAAAGCTGGGGAGGGGTTTGGAGGAGAGGCTGAGGGAGCTGGGATTGCTTAGCCTGGAGAAGAGGGGGCTCAGAGCAGACCTTATTGCTGTCTACAGCTACCTGAAGGAAGGTTGAGCCGGATGGGGGCTGGTCTCTTCTCCCAGGCAACCAGCGCCAGAACAAGAGGACACAGTCTCAGGCTGTGCCAGGGGAGATTTAGGCTGGATGTTAGGTAGAAGTTCTTCATAGAGCGATTGGCCATTGGAATGGGCTGCCCAGGGAGGTGGTGGAGTCACCATCACTGGAGGTGTTTAGGAGGAGTCTGGATGGTGTGCTTGATGACATGGTTTAGTTTACTCGATAGTGTTGGATGGTAGGTTGGACTTGATGATCTCAAAGGTTTCTTCCAACCTAGTTAATGAAATTCTATTCTATTCTATTCTATTCTATTCTATTCTATTCTATTCTATTATCTAAGAAAGTACTTTTTATTAATAGTACCCCAGCATGAAGTGGGTGCTTTTGAAGAGGAACCTCAAACAAAGAAATCCCTGGGCAGTTACCCTTACAGTCTGAGTTTCACACTCCTCATGTGGCAGTTCAGACCAATGGTGATAATAAAGTCTGTGTTCTTCTTGCTTGTTATTGGGTTGACTTGTTTGCTGTTTCATTAATAAGCAACTGTTAAGTGATCACCTTCCTCTACAACATACATAGTTGTTCTGTATCCTGTTACACATCCTTTGGGTTGGTTTTGGCCAGTTCTGTTGCATCTTTTTGGCATGTTACAGTATGGTTGTTACAGTTCATGTACCACAGTCTGTAGGCTTTGTCCACTCTAGCTAGAAATGCTTAAGCTGCTCCATCTGTAAAAGCTCATGGCTTGCAGCCTAAGGTGTTATCTACTTTAACTTCTAATGCTAAGCAAGGCTATTAATACTAACGATTCTTCACCGTTAAATTATTGTTCTATTATTCCTTCCAATTAAGAGAATCAAAGGTGAAACAAATTTCACACTTACTGCACAGGAATACAACGATAGACATGTACAGGATAAAAAAAAATCCAATCAACTTGCCTTTCTCCTGTCCTATTAACAGTTAGAAAACATAATCAACAATCATTACAGCGTAAGAAATTACTTACTCAAAACAAAGGTTAAGACTGTTCAAATGTTATGATTTTCTCACTTTACATGTGTACAGGAATAGGTAAATTTATCTTCTTTTTTTTTCTTTTTTTTTTTTTTTCCCCTGGAAAGACTGTAAGGTACTTGTGTCAATTGGCTATTACATTTGAGCAAATCTGAAGGGCAATTTGGGATCTTTGAGTATTCAGTCATGTGGTGCATATTGCCCCTAATTATGTTTTCTTTCACCTGGCTGGGGAATCCATTAACAGTTGGAGCAGGGACATGTAGCATACCTTGCAGCTTCATTGCCTCCATGGGACTCCACAGAACATCCCTGTCATGAGCAGCTTGGAAACTGGGAAGAAATCTTTGTTAGTCAGGGACTGATTACAGAAGGGAGGGTGCAAAGAAGATGGAGTTAGGCTCTTTTCAGTGGTGCTCAGTGACAGTACATGAAGCATGGAAGCAATGTGCAAAACCTGAAACATAGGAGGTTCCCTCTGAACATCAGGAAAGCCTTTTTCACTGTGAGGGTGACCAAGTGCTGGAACAGGTTGCTCCGGGAGGTTTTTGGAGTTCACAGTATCACAGTATCACCAAGGTTGGAAGAGACCTCAAAGATCATCAAGTCCAACCTGTCACCACAAACCTCATGACTAGACCATGGCACCAAGTGCCATGTCCAATCTCCTCTTGAACACCTCCAGGGATGGTGACTGCACCACCTCCCCAGGCAACCCATTCCAATGACAAACGACTCTCTCCGTGAAGAACTTTCTCCTCACCTCAAGCCTAAACTTCCCCTGGTGCAGCTTGAGACTGTGTCCCCTTGTTCTGGTGATTTCCTCAGAGATCTTCAAAAGCCATCTGGACATGGTCTTGGGGTCTTGGGCAACTGGCTCTAGGTGAGCCTGCTTAGCACAGGCTTGGATTAGATGACTTCCAGAGATCCTTCTGAGTTTCAAAGAATCTAGCCCATGAGAAGTCCAGATACTATTACTATTTTTGCAGCTGTTCTCCATAGTAATTGCTGTCTCAGTAGCTTGGAAATGCTTGTATTTCCTTTGTCAAGATCACAGCTGAATAGCAACATGTGCATTACAGATAATTTAAAAGACACTGAGTTCCCTAAATCTAGATCCAGGATGTGACTTCAGCAAATGCATAACTTGAAGTATGATAGCAATTCAGAAGAAGCCATCTGGGTGTTTATCATTCAGACTTCTCAAACTGAGGAAACATTTAAAACCTGCAACTGACCAATGGTAAAGAAAACCTTTGATTTTATTGTTCTGATGCATATTACTACTTTCTAAACCAGACATCTACTTTTCAGTCAACAAAACTGTAAGTGTTTTGGTCTTATCAGATAGGAGAAAATGCTGGGCTTGGTGTTGATCAGTCTCTTTCACTGGTTAATGAGCAAAAGCAACAGCTGTACCTTTCTCTTCCTTTAAATATATGTTACTACTTAAGCTTTTTCAACACATAGTCATGCCATTTATATCAATGTTTATGCCTAAACTATGTTCACACCCAATATTTAAAATAATCCCAATAAAATAATTTAGAAACTTTAGATGTTTAAAAGACTGTAATAACCTTATGCTTCCTTTGCTCTGGGTTGTCAGATACTGAATAGCATGTTCTTTTCTTTTCTTACAGTCTGTTTTATCAAGTAAGCTGAACACCATAAAAATACTGTTAAGATCTGCTAATGACATAATCTAGGCTGGTGTTTGCTAGTGACCAAAGAACCTATACAGTAACCTCAAACCTATGCATCACAGCCTTAATTTTATTTGAACAAGATTGTGGTTTGTCTGGAGCACATGGGTACATCACTGAACGGTTTCAAAACTATGATGCAGTAGGGCTAATTGCATTTTAGCATGGCATCCACTGAGACCATTCCACAGAAAGCACCTGATTTTACACTTCCACAGTCCCTGAAATCATAACAGAAATCTTGTAATGGATGAATGCAGACATATATATATGAGCCACCAGTGTGCACTTGCAGCCCAGAAGGCAAATTGTATCCTGGGCTGTATCAAGAGCAGCATAGCCAGCTGGTCGAGGGAGGTGATTCTCCCCCTCTACTCCACTCTGGTGAGACCTCACCTGGAGTACTTCCTCCAGTTCTGGAGCCCCCATTACAAGAATGATCTGGACATGCTGGAATGTGTCCAGAGAAGGGCCACAAGGATGATCAGAGGGATGGAGCTCCTCTCCTGTGGAGACAGACTGAGACAGTTGGGGCTATTCATTCTGGAGAAGAGAAGGCTCTGAAGAGACATTTTGTGGCCTTCCAGTATCTGAAGGGGACCTACATGAAAGCTGGTGAGGGACCTTTTAGGATGTCAAGTAGTGATAGGACTGGGGGGAATGGAGCAAAACTAGAAGTGGGTAGATTCAGATCTGATAATCCTTTGTAAAGAAAATGAGGTTTTTTTATAGACAAGTGCAGGTAAAGACTAAGGTTTAAGACCCCTTAGAGTTAGGCTTTAGCAGGCATGCTTTGGGTATGTGTTAAGATTTAGGGTTATGGTAGGTTTTAGGGTTTCCTGGTATCTTTCCCCATGGTAGGGAGGTTTGAATAAATGATCTATAAGGTCCCTTCCAACCTAAGCCATTCTATGAGTCTCTGATTTGTGGTTACAGTTAGGCTCCGCTGGGGCTTAGGGTTGCGGTAAGGTTACTGTCAAGGTTTGGGTTTCAATTTAGGACAAGGGTTATCTTTATAGCTATGCTAGTGTTTAGGATTCAGGCATGGTTTCTCCCTCTGTCTTCTTTTAATTCTACAAATATAGAATAGAATAGAATGGAATGGAATGGAATGGAATGGAATGGAATGGAATAGACCAGGTTGGAAGAGACCTTCAAGATCATCGTGTCCAACCTATCATCCAATACAACCCAACCAACTAAACCATGCAATCAAGCACCCTGTCAAGTCTCCTCCTGAACACCTCCAGTGATGGTGACTCCACCACCTCCCCGGGCAGCCCATTTCAATGGGTAATCACTCTCTCTGTATAGAACTTCTTCCTGACATCCATCCTAAACCTCCCCTGGCACAGCTTGAGACTGTGTCCTCTTGTTCTGGTGCTGGTTGCCTGGGAGAAGAGACCAACATCCGCCTGTCTACAACCCCCCTTCAGGTAGTTGTAGAGAGCAATAAGGTCACCCCTGAGTCTCCTCTTCTCCAGGCTAAGCAACCCCAGCTCCCTCAGCTTCTCCTCATAGGACTTGTGTTCCAAACCCCTCACTAACTTTGTTGCCCTTCTCTGGACACATTCCAGCAAGTCAACATCCTTCCTAAACTGAGGGGCCCAGAACTGGACACAGGACTCAAGATGTGGCCTAATCAGTGCAGTGTACAGGGGCAGAATCACTGCCTTTGCTGAAGTCCAGGTAGACCACATCCACAGGCCTTCCCACATCCACCAGGCTCATCCAACCAGCCCTTCTTGTGGATGAGCACCACACTGGCCAGCTTCCAGTCTTCTGGGATCTCTGCAGTGAGCCAAGACTGCTGAAAAATGATGGAGAGTGGCTTGGCCAGCTCATCTGCCAGCTCTCTCAGCACCCTAGGATGGATGCTGTCTGTCCCATTGACTTTTGAGGATCCAAGTGGCTGAGGAGAGCTCCGATTACGTCCCCCTGGAACAGAGGGAAACTATGCAGCTCCCTGGCTCCATCTGCTAGCTCTGCAGGCCAGCTGTCCAGAAGACATTCCGTCCTGCTAGTAGAAGTTGAGGCAAAGAAGGTGTTAAGTAACTCTACCTTTTCCTCATCCTTTGTTACAACGTTCCCTTCCATGTCCACCAAGGAGTGGAGGTTGTCCCTGCCCTTCCTCTTGCTATCAATATATTTATAGAAGGACTTTTTGTTGTCCTTCACAGCAGAGGCCAGTCTAAGCTCCAAATGTGCTTTTCCCTCCCTAATTTTCTTCCTACAAGACCTAGCAACATCCTTAAACATTCCATGGGTTGCCTCCCCAAAGATGATACACCTTCTTTTTTTCCCTTAGTTCTTTTAGAAGCTCATCACCCATCCAGGCTGGCCGTCTGCCCCGGCGGCTCATCTTCCGGCGCATTGACACAGCCTGTTCCTGTGCCTTCAAGAGTTCTTCCTTGAAGCAGGTCCAGCTCTCCTGGACCCCTTTGTTTCTAAGGGCTGTTTCCCAAGGAACCTTCTGAGTTAGTTCCTTGAGCAACCTGAAGTCTGCCCTCTGGCAGTCCAGAGTGGAGGTCTTCTTGCTGCCCCTCTTAGCTTGACCGAATACTGAAAATTCAATTATCTCGTGGTCGCTGGCCCCTAAACAGCCTCCGACCACCACATCACCCACCAGCCCTTCCCTGCTGGTGAAGAGGTGGTCAAGTATAGCCTTGCCTCTGGTAGGCTCTCGCAGCACCTGGGATAAGAAGCTGTCCTCCATGCACTCTTAAGGACCTCCTTAGACTGTCTCCTCTCTGCTGTGCTGAGATCCCAGCAGATGTCAGGCAGGTTGAAGTCGCCCATGAGAACAAGGTCAGGAGATCTTGAGACATCCTCTAGCTGCCTATAGAATGCTTCATCAACATCTTCCTCCTGGTTGAATGGTCTATAACATACTCCAACCAGGATGTCTGTCCTACTGGTCTTCCCTCTAATTCTCACTCACAAGCACTCAACCCGATCATCCCTGATCTCCAGCTCAATGGCATCTAGTGCCTCCCTGATGTACAGGGCCACCCCTCCACCCCTTCTTCCTTGCTTGTCTCTCCTGAAGAGCCTGTAGCCATCAATTGCAGCGCTCCAGTCATGTGAGTCGTCCCACCACGTCTCTGTGATGGCAACTACATCGTAACTTTTGTCCTGTAACAAGGCTTCCAGCTCCTCTTGTTTGTTGCCCATGCTTTGTGCATTAGTGTACATGCACTGTAGCCGGGCTGCTGGTTTCACCTCTGACTCTAGCTTATTTCCCTCAGACTCATGCCTGAGGGGACTAGTTTCAGCCCCTTCCCTCTTCAAAACTAGTTTAAAGCCCTGTCAATGAGACCTGCCAATTCCCTTCCTAGAATCTTTTTGCCTTTGGGGGATAGGCCATTTGAAGATGATTACCAAAAGGTGCCCCGGGTATATGATTGGATGTATGCCAGTGATATAAACCAGAGCGCCTTAAATTTGATACCTAACATATATGTAACCCTGGAAAACCTGCTATTAGTGTATGAGTGTTCAGATATGTGAACCTGAAATGGTTAAATACATCTTAGATGTCTTCAAGGGGTCGTAGAACTCAATTCAGGAGAGAAAAACCACAACCATTCCCTGCAAAATACATGATACTAACTTCATAATTTAATTTTCTCCTGTAGCCTTGATTCAGCTCACTTTTTATGTTCCTCAGTTTCTTTTTCTTTATTCCATCATAATGCAACACATTGAACAATGCCATAGGACTATAAGGTTATCTCTAGTCTAGAAGAATATCCCAGAAAAGCTGCCAAGGTGCTGAAACATGACTGTGTACATTCACGAAGTCTTACCTAGTATGATTTTGTCCCATGCCAGCTAGAAGTCTTTAAAATAATTCCTAGAAATGGTTCAAGAATGAGTGCTCTCAAAAGACCTTTTGCACAAAGTGGTTTGTTTATGGCTACCCTTCTTTGGAGGTTAGGAAGGTATACAAGCATAGACACAGTCTGTTCTATGCCTGATAGCTTCTGTGGACAAACTTCCCTAATCATGGTGAGCCTAGAAGTAAAGACATAACCTCAATAGTGTTAGCAAATTTTACTGTCACATTATTCTTTGGCATTATAACAATATTGGCTACCTAGATTACAGTGTAACTGGAAACCTGAATTCAGAATGAGGGACACTGTTTGTATTGGTGTGTACACTGGAGCGGAGTATCTTCTGTCCTGCCTAATATCAGGCATTAGCTTTTCTTTCCTTCCTTCCTTCCTTCCTTCCTTCCTTCCTTCCTTCCTTCCTTCCTTCCTTCCTTCCTTCCTTCCTTCCTTCCTTCCTTCCTTCCTTCCTTCCTTCCTTCCTTCCTTCCTTCCTTCCTTCCTTCCTTCCTCCCTCCCTCCCTCCTCTGCTTTCCTTTCTCCCCCAAGTAAACCACATTTATTTACCATTTTGTTCCCAACCTGCTCTAATAATGGCACACTTTTCTCATACACCTGTTCTTATTTTTACATTGGTCTGTCTTTATCCATGGCTTACAAATTACTGACTTTGTATCAACAAGACTGAAGAGTTCTGAACCAAGATTAATCTTGCTAGCTGCAAGATCACCTGAGGTGCTCAGCCATCAAACCATCCACTTTACCAAACCATAGAAAGAAATGTCTCTAAATGTACTATTTGATTTCTTTCAGTTATGATGTCAAAGCATTAAAGTGGTTCTTGCACTGAGATGTCACATTTGCTGTAAAGCCTCGTGTGGCTTGGCTGCCCAGTCTATCCTATCATTACAGTTGTGCAAGATGTGCCTATGAAATCTCTACAGCTGTCAGCTTCAAAAATTATTAGTGATTTGCCTATCTGCACATTTGCTCATAGGCATCTTCACAGGGTCTGTGCTCCTATATTACTTCCGTGTTCTTTGATCAAAGAGACATCAATCAACCTTCTGAGAGAATAAGACTGCAATAATGAGAACTTAGTCACTAAATGGGTTTGCCTTTATTAGCTCTATAATTGCTTCATTTTCTCCATCTGGCTGCTCATGGCCTCTAAAGGTCTGCACCATTTGTGAGAATGTTATGCCATCTTTTGAAGTACAGCAACCAAGTCTTGTTTCACACATACATCTGGGGGGTTGGACTAGATGATCTTTTGAGGTCCCTTCCACCCCCTGAAATTCTTTGTGTGTGAGATCTTGCTACCCTGGGTTTTTCTCTGGAGCCAGAAGGATTGATGTAATCCCTGACCACTGACTCCTGTATTCAGTATTACTAAGGTTGGAAGAGACCTCAAAGATCATTGGGTCCAACCTGTCACCACAGACCTCATGACTAGAGTAGGGATGACACTACTGCTCACTGCAGGCTTGAACTCATGACCTTCCCATTAAGGGTCTTATGCGCTACCAACTGAGCCACTTGGATGATAGAAGACCAGAAATTTCTCCTGGGAGAGTTTCCAAGGAAGTAAAAGTAGTCCTGCTATTCTGAAGAATTGTGGATTTGCATACACCACCACCACCACCCCGCGGTTGTTCCTTATTTCTTGAGCAACATCAAACATCTCAAAATCTAGAATATCCTTCTTGTTCTTAAAGGGTAACTAAGAAAGTAAGGACAAAATATCTCCTAGCCAGAGATGTGAAGATTTATGTCCATGCTGAGATTCACTCTGCAGTCACAGCGTACATACATGTTTAGGCACAAGCGTAAGTTTGGAAGACTGCAAATAGATACTTTCTAAATGCTAGCAATATCTTTATTTATTTGTTGTTTTATTTGCCAGTTGTCCTTGTGGAATGAGAAAAGCTTATATCACTACAAATTCAGTGCACATGGAACTATGAAATTACAGTTCTAACAGAATTTCCTTAGTGTTTGTTGTTTCCACTGAATACCCTACTCCTCACAGACAGATTTTTTCTGGCAGTCTTCTCCTCATTAATGACAAACTCATAGAATCATAGAATGTTTTGGGTTGGATGGGATCTTAAAGACCATCTACTTCCAACCCCTCTGCTGTGGAGACAGAAACCTTTCACTAGACCAGGTTGCTCAAGACCTCATTCAGCCTGGCCTTGAGTACCTCCAGGGAGAAGGCTTCCACAACCTCCCTGGGCAACCTGTTCCAGTGTATCACTACCCTTAATGTAAATAACTTTTCCTTGATAGATGCATATAAAGAAATAAATACTTCGTTTAGGCTGCTTTGTTTTAGTTAAAGGTCACAGCAAAATCAGAATTTCAGATGACCCATCTAAGGCTTGTAAATGTCATTCAGAAGACCAGAACTGAGCTGATATAATCAAAACATGTAGTAAATGATGAGATACTACTACGAATAACACATGCTTACTTGTGCTGTTAACTATGCCTGAGAAAAATGTCCAAAACCAGTCCCATTTAGTAAATAGGATTCTGGCAGTAGTGCTTTATAGAGAAAAAGAAGGACATTTTGATTTGTTAATCTTCAGCTTTTCCAGATCCTATTTTCAACATCATTATCTTATTCTCCATCATCAGAGGCTATGATGCAGCAGAATCAGCTCAACCTTACTGGGTCAGACACAGTTTTAGTTTCTGTGAAGAGTGGAAAACCACTGGGGGTGTTTCATCACTGCAAAGCAGACAATGAAACTGTACAAGTTTTAACATGAAGAAATGAAGATACAGTTGTGAAGCTCTGTCAAAACCACCACAATTCCTGCTTTTCTATCACATGTTGTTTTTCAGAGTTTTCCAGCCTAAATTGACTACTAAATAAAAACAGCTTATAGAAAGGCTGTAACTGCTACTTAGGTCACAACCTGTACGATGCAGTGATAATCCAGTATCTGATTTAGCAATCTGGTGCTCCTCTATTTGGGTTCCCCACTAGTTGCTTCAATCTCATCATGGAAGGTTAGATGTGGAATGGAGAAGGAAAGCAAGGGTTGCTATGGAGCTTGAAAACACTGTGTAATGCACTGTATCTTGATAAATCAGTACCAGGCTCTTCTAACCACGTGACAATTTGGAAACTGCCCTAATCCACACATTATTGTCTGCACATATGGGCTTCAGTGTGGGAGGAAGAGTTGCCTAGAGTTTGCCTCCTAATTAGGATTCACTCAGTAGTTTCAAAGCAGCTGGTGGTTTCTGTGACCTTTTTGTACTCAGCTCCAGCTGGACTTGCAACTGCTGCTGTGTATTCCTTTGGTTACCTCACAGCCATGAATGAAACTCGATAAAATTTTGTCATTGTGAAGCACCTCAGGAGTTCACATTTCATCCCAATACAGTATAACAGACATTGTTGTTTGTCTTCTTGTTAGCATTGTACCTGATTACATCAAGTCAGACACTTGAAAAAGGGTATTTTCAAATTCACCAACAGCTTATTTTAGTTCTGATCTCGCTCTTTTCTTTTTATGTTTTTTATTTTATTTTTATTTTTACCAGCCTGCCAGCCCCTGCAGTCACAGGCTTCTTGGGACATTTTTTTTTCCAGACAGAAAATACAGGTTTTTTAAACAGCAAATTACATAAACTGATATTCCTGACTTATTTTGCATTTCCACTCTTCTCATTTCAGAGTTAAGAATTATTGCAGCTGTTAAAATTAGCTGCAGTTTTGACCCATGGCGTTTGAAGAAGAAATCCAAAAGTACCAACAATTCTTAGGAGTTAATTGGTCCCTCTGAGTTATGCCTGGCAGGATCTCTTCCCTGTGCACTCATAACCACTCAACTATGCAGCTAGTAATGTAAGTGTCAGTAAAGGATGAAGCAAAGGTCTTGGTCCAGCAGTGTTTTGTAGCAAATGAATGAGTCTAATTTAGGAACAGCATGTCCTCTCACATCTGCAAAAGAAATAGACAACATAACCTGGCTGGCTCACCAAGACCTGACAGGCTGCCACAGACTGCCTGCATACCCCAAAGGACAGACAGATAATGACAGATGACCAGGTTGGCAGGAACAGCGCTGAGTATCACTGATGAGATATAGAAGATAACTTGGTTGCCTCATAGGGGTTTGAAACCAGCCTTTTTAGCACAGCCACCAATGAATTCTCATAATCAAGCAGTCCCATTTTCACAGTCATACTTACTTTCCTCATGATCTAGCAAACAATAGGAAATGAATACTCCTAAAACAAAAGAAGTCTCGCATTGACTACCCAGGTTGCTCATTCAGGACATAAACTGTTTTAGATGCTAAGTTAGGGCTGATGAGATCTGTTCCTTTGTTATCACAGCATCACATCTGTGCATTGTCTCAATGTTGTGGGACCAGCCACCTCTCCCTCCTTGGTTTGACAGGAGCTCTCCTCTGCTGTGAAGGAGATGGGTCTTCAGCAGTAAGACAGTGTGTGTGGAGTTTTTTTTTTTTAGATATGCTTGGCCACTGCCTGAAATGCGCCATCTGCAAGACAGAACAGAAAACTATTTTTATTTTTTTTTCCTCTGACATCAGGAAGTTAGCAAAGCTCAGAAACAACTCCCAAGTGGATATGGCTCTGGGAGTGGCAGAATGCCTACCAAAATGCTGAAGTCCAGTAGAGAATTACTTCTTCTTACCCTTCTTTAAGAAGAAAATAAAACAAATAAAGAAGAGTGCTTCTAGAACAAAAAAGCAACCATGCCCTTTGTGAAAACCCGTGGGATCTTTCTTTTAGCTATGATTAAGACTGTATTATGCATCTTTCCTGAAGTGTTGCCCTCACAGGCAAAGTGGTCTCTGAGATTTCGCTGTGGCTTCTTTGCAGAGTCAGTTACATGATAGTCACAGAAAGTACAATTTAAAGATGTGACTAACAGCACCACTCTACTGTAACTTTTACTACAGAAATGGCTATACCTGAGCAAGCAGGTCTGATCCTCTGCAAACTGAACTGTCCATTTAACTCAGGAGCCTCATTCTGTTCTTTCATGCTGGAATGAAAAGTCAAGTAATGGGAGATACGTGTGTGGCTAAGGAATTAGTTGTAAGATGTGGTGTCACTGAGGCTGTTGACTTCTACTTTTTTCTGTTGTCAGCAATGCTGGTCTGGCCTCAGAAGACTGACTCAGAAAAGAGGGTTGTCAGATATCAGTGTGACAATAGCTTTAGGAAAATGGCATCCAAACTGAAACCACCATCTGCAGCTTCCTTGGTTTCATTTCTGCTGTTGAGAAATTATTGTGTGTTTGGTAGAAGAGTTCCCAGATTTCCCTATTGAAGCATCCAAAGGCTGTGGTCTTTTTTTTTCACTGACTAGAGGTGAGAAATTGTTTTCAACCTGTTCCCAGACACCCTGTTAGCCTTCCTGCCCTTGGCACTGGTGGAACTAATATTGAAGTGTCTAATTAAGGTCTAATTAATGATGGAATCTCCTTTTATACTTTTTCCTATGGTTGTCTGTAAAAGTCTGTTCTGGAGTCTCATTCACGTCTTCAAAGCCTGGGGCTCTGGACCATGAAGACCACCATCTGCTGGAGCTGGTAACAGTTCTGTTTAGGTCCTGTGCTGCGATTAAGAGATGGGGCTCAGCCTGATTCAGGCCAGGTGTCCACTTTATTATACAAAATCTTTTCTTTATAAAAGCTCACACAACACAGAAGCAGTTTGTGATTGGTTACAGAAAATGCATCACACGGGTACCTGTATCTTACCAGGGTTTTAGCAAACATCAAAGGAAAATTAAGAGCCCAGGGACTCTGTTATAACAATCTGATATGTGTGAAGTCTTACACTTTCAGGTCATAATAACCATTCGTAATCAGGTATCTGTGCTCCTCCAACTACACTGCTGCACCGTGTTCCCATGGTTCACAACCCATCAAGGCTAACACTGTCTCCAGCAACACTGTCTCCAGCAATGCTTGGAGCTCGACTCTCCAAGTTTTAACCCTTCAGTCCTGCAGACGTCACATCCCCTAGGATAATGGCATAGCAAATGCTGAGCAATGCTGAGCACTAGCCGGAAATCTCTTCTATTGAGGGCTGTGTGTGCTGTCTGATTCTATAGACTAGGGAGAAAATGTCAAGATTCCCAACCAACAGGCGCCTTGCCTGTGGCAAAAATGCAGCTAGATGTGGTGAAGGAAATCTGATATCCCCCTTAAAGTCTGTCAGATCAACATCATAACAATAGGAATCAAGAATCTGGACAGGAACCTGTTACATTGCTGTCAAAGAGTTTGAATTAAAGTATCTATTCCAGCACTTGTCAGGAGGAAAATGAAACGTAAATATCCTACCATCTTTCTGTTATGGTGTGCTCCAAGTCCCCCTTCCCCTGTCTCCATCAGCAGAGGTTTGAATGGGGAAAGGCACGAAATTGCCATCCAAGGTGTGAAATTGCCTTCCCCTGGGGACAGGTAAACAGCGCCCATTCATCCCTCACAAGGTATTTACCGGCCGGGGAGGTCTGCTGGGTTTGGGAGCTATGATTAGCAGGGTGCTTCGCACCCAGTATACATTGGTCTTGAACACATGAGGGAGCTGGGATTGTTTAGCCTGGAGAAGAGAAGGCTCAGGGGTGACCTCATTGCCCTCTACAACTACCTGAAAGGTGGTTGTAGCCAGGAAGGGGTTGGTCTCTTCTCCCAGGCAACCAGCACCAGAACAAGGGGACACAGTCTGAAGCTGCGCCAGTGAGGAGAAAGTTCTTCACTGAGCGAGTCATTCGTCATTGGAATGTGCTGCCCAGGGAGGTGGTGGAGTCACTGTCCCTGGAGGTGTTCAAGAGGGGATTGGACGTGGCACTTGGTGCCATGGTCTAGTCATGAGGTCTGTGGAGACAGGTTGGACTCGATGATCCTCGAGGTCTCTTCCAACCTTAGTTATACTGTGAGACTGTGATACTGTGAAATGCCTTAAACAGAGTGACCAGAAAGCAGTTTGGGCTTTCGCTTTCATCTTGCTCGCTCCCATTTTCCACTCTCATCTTGGACTCGCTCTGCATTCGTGGTGAAATGGGAGAAACCAGCACTCAGACCTGGCATCTCCCTGGACCTGCCTGCCCTGGGGTCCTCCTCCCTCCCTGCAGCAGAGTGACTCTGCCTGCTGTGAAACTGCATCTTTCTTGCACTGTTCAGACAGTGCTGCTGCTCGTGAATTTCTCCTCGTAGCAGCTGTGTCTATGGACACTTTGATTCCGGCATGTCCCTTTTCCTTGGATTTGTGCCCCATTATCCACAAATTGGATTATAAAACCTGCAGTTCTGGAGCCAGCCACTGAGAGATGTAGGGACCATCACAAATTCCTGCTCCATCCTCGTAAGTACAGTGTGGTGTTCTCATCGCCTTTCCCAAGGTACCTGGTTTGCCTCTGATTCTGTAAGTCAGGTGAAGCTATTTTGTGGCTTAGCATTTTCCATTTTCTGAATGGTCTAAATTGTACTAAAATTGGCCATGAGCATCCTGGTAGAATGCACAACAGAATAGAATAGAATAGAATAGAATAGAATAGAATAGAATAGAATAGAATAGAGTAGAGTAGAGTAGAGTAGAATAGAATAGAATAGAATAGAACAGAATTGCATTGAATTGCATTGAATTGCATTAACCAGGTTGGAAAAGACCTCCAAGATCATTGAGTCCAACCTATCATCCAACACCATCGAATCAACTAAACCATGGCACCAAGCACCCCATCCAGTCTCTTCCTAAACACCTCCAGTGATGGTGACCCCACCACCTCCCTGGGCAGCACATTCTAATTGCCAATCTCTCTTTCTATGAAGAATTTCTTCCTAACATCCATCCTAAACCTCCCCTGGTGCAGCCTGAGACTGTGTCCTCTTGTTCTGCTGCTGGTTGCCTGGGAGAAGAGACCAGCTCCCACCTGGCTACAACCTCCCTTCAGGAAGTTGCAGAGGGAGTTGTAAGGTCTCCCCTGAGCCTCCTCTTCTCCAGGCTAAGCAACCACAGTCACAGGGCAGTGCTCCAGACCCCTCCCAAGTCAACATCTTTCCTAAACTGAGTGTCCCAGAACTGGACACAGGACTCAAGGTGTGGCCTAACCAATGCTGACTACAGTGACACAATGACCTCCCTGTTCCTGCTAGCCACACTATTCCTGATATAGGCCAGGATGCCATTGGCCTTCTTGGCCACTTGGGCACACTGCTGGATGTTTGAATACAGGTAAAGTGTTGGAAGAGGTTGTTGTGTAGCTTTAGAAGACTATAAGAAGATGTAATAGAGGTATTTTCAGATAGCTTTGTAGGACAGGAGGGGAGATTTGCTTTTGCTCAAGTTTAGCCACCTGAACATGAGCCAGCAGTGTGCCCAGGCGGCCAAGAGGGCCAATGGCATCCTGGTCTGCATTAGGAATAGTGTGGCCAGCAGGAGCAGGGAGGTCATTGTGCCCCTGTACACTGCACTGTTTAGGCCACACCTCGAGTCCTGTGTCCAGTTCTGGGCCCCTCAGTTTAAGAAGGACATTGAGACACTTGAAGGTGTCCAGAGAAGGGCAACAAGGCTGGGGAGAGGCCTTGAGCACAGCCCTGTGAGGAGAGGCTGAGGGAGCTGGGATTGTTTAGCCAGGAGAAGAGGAGGCTCAGGGGTGACCTTATTGTTCTCTACAACTACCTGAAAGGTGGTTGTAGCCAGGAAGATGTTGGTCTCTTCTCCCAAGCAACCAGCACCAGAACAAGGGGACACAGTCTCAAGCTGTGCCAGGGGAAGTTTAGGCTTGAGGTGAGGAGAAAGTTTTTCACTTGAGAGAGTCGTTCGTCATTGGAATGTGCTGCCCAGGGAGGTGGTGGAGTCACCGTCCCTGGAGGTGTTCAAGAGGGGATTGGACGTGGCACTTGGTGCCATGGTCTAGTCATGAGGTCTGTGGTGACAGGTTGGACTTGATGATCCTCGAGGTCTCTTCCAACCTTAGTGATACTGTGATACTGTGAATTAGAGGTATGTTTTGTCTTTGACTCTGAGGGTAATGTAAACACCTTGGAACTTAAGGAGACAAGCTGGGTAGAATTTGGTTGGATGTGTTAAAATATTGTTTTGTTATTTTGACCTATTGTATGCCTTAATTACATGTATGCCAGTAGAAAATGACCAACTGAGATGTGACATGTGTGCCTTCTGATAGACTTTATAACTGCTGTGTACCGTAATAGATGTCTTCGCTTTCTTACATCTGGTCTTGAAATCATTGCTCTGAGGCCAATACAAACATCTATACTTTTACAGTAAAGTACCTCTAGACTAGAAATGCACACCCTGCATCTGGGTCGAAGCAATCCCAGGCACAAATCCAGGCTGGGCAGGGACTGGCTGGAAAGCAGCCCTGAGGAGAGAGACTTGTGGGTGCTGGTGGATGAGAAGCTCAACAGGAGCTCTCAGTGTGCACTTGCAGCCCGGAAAGACAATCAGATCCTGGGCTGCAGCAAGAGAAGTGTGGCCAGCAGGGCAAGGGAGGTGATTCTCCCCCTCTACTCAGCTCTGGGGAGACCCCACCTGGAGTACTGCCTCCAGTTCTGGAGTCCCTATTACAAGAGGGATGTGGAGGTGCTGGAATGTGTCCAGAGAAGGGCCATGAGGATGATCAGAGGGCTGGAGCACCTCTCCTGTGAGGACAGACTCAAGGAGTTGGGGCTGTTCAGTCTGGAGAAGAGAAGGCTCCAAGGTGACCTCATTGTGGCCTTCCAGTATCTGAAGGGGGCTACAAGAAGGCTGGGGAGGGACTTGTCAGGATCTCAGGTAGTGATAGGACTAGGGGGAATGGAATGAAGCTGGAGGTGGGGAGATTCAGGCTGGATGTGGGGAGGAAGTTCTTCCCCATGAGAGTGGTGAAGCTCTGGAATGGGTTGTCCAGGGAGGTGGTTGGGGCCCTGTCCCTGGAGGTGTTTAAGACCAAGCTGGACGAGGCTCTGTTCAGCCTGATGTAGTGTGGGGTGTCCTTGCCCATGGCAGGAGGGTTGGAACTAGATGATCCTTGTGGTCCCTTCCAACCCTGACTGATACTATGATAGACCATACTGATACACTCCTGTAGCCTTTTTTCTTTTTTAACCCTTATATTTTATTTTATTTTTCCTCAATAAACACCATCTTGCTTGCTGAGCTGACCAGGGTCTCTCACAGAGGTGGCTAGCACCTGAAAATTGTAGGAGCAGACTGAGGAGAGTACATGAGTGGGCAGTAAACAGAAATGGTTTTTCCATGGCTCATGTTACAAGAACAGCAGCTTCACAGCTGCAGAAAGGAAAAAGTCTCTCTGCCAGAGCAGTACTCTCTACCAGAGTGGTACTGGCAGAAAATTACGTCTATTCATTTGGCAGTATTCTATATTAGCTTTTGGCAATATGACTTTGATTATGGCTAATAAGCAGCTGCTGCTGTGATAGTGCTTAAACTCTGCTGTTTGCTTTACAGAGCTTCAAGAGACTGCATTCTTTCACTTTTTCCTTGCTCTTCTGTAGTCTGGTTAAATGATGGATGACTGGGATCAAAACTCATCTTAAGTTTAGAAACTCTGAGTGAGGGCATCCTAGAAATAGACTGAAAAGCCAGAGGCAGCTTTTACTCTGGATTAATTTTCTCTTCTAAGGCTTCAGCAATAACATCTGGGACTTTCCTTCAATGTAATTCCCTCTAGAGATATCAAAGCACTTTTCAAAAGAACTTAGTGTCACTTTTCCCACTTCACACACATGTAACCTCTCAATGTCAGATTTAAAAGTGGAAGAACAAGATGATTTGTAGCCATGTCTGCAATAATGGTTGTGAAAACTGTGTGTGTTTATTTCATCCAACATAGCTGTTTATTTCTCATGGCCTGTCCACAGTCCTGGTTTACAACACTAGTATCCCTAAGTGTCTGCAAATTGAACAAGTCAAATCTGATGTCTGAAAGTGATTTGATTTGTGTTAATTTAATGAGGCAGGAATTATAAGAATATAGTTGTCGTTATTTTTCCTGGAAACCCTGCCCCAAAATTAGGTATGAAACTTCTTTGATTATTTACAGGTTTGATCCACAAGTCCATGGGTCCAGATGGGATCCATCCTAGGGTGCTGAGAGGGCTGGCAGATGAGCTGGCCAAGCCACTCTCCATCATTTTTCAACAGTCCTGGCTCACTGGAGAGGTCCCAGATGACTGGAAACTGCCAATGTGGTACCCATCCACAAGAAGGGTCAGATGGATGAACCAGGAAACTCTAGGCCAGTCAGCCTGACCTCAGTGCCAGGCAAGATTATGGAACAGGTCATCTTGAGTGCAGTCACACAGCACTTCCAGGATGGCCAAGAGATCAGGCCCAGCCAGCATGGATTTAGGAAGGGCAGGTCCTGCCTGACCAACCTGATCTCCTTCTATGATCAGGTGACTGCCTGGTGGATGTGGGGCAGGCTGTGGATGTAGTCTACCTGGACTTCAGCAAGGCCTTTGACACCATCACCACAGCAAACTCCTGGCCAAGCTGTCAGCTCGTGGCTTGGACAGCAACACTCTGTGCTGGGTTAGGAACTGGCTGGAGGGCCGAGCCCAGAGAGTGGTGGTGAATGGTGCCACATCCAGCTGGCAGCCAGTCACCAGTGGTGTGCCCCAGGGATCAGTGCTGGACCCCATCCTGTTCAATATCTTGAGGGGATTGAGTCCATCATCAGTAAATTTGCAGATGAGACAAAGCAGGGGGCAAGAGTTGATCTGTTAGACAGTAGGAGAGCTCTGCAGAGGGACCTCGACAGGCTGGGCAGATGGGCAGAGTCCAACAGCATGAGATTGAACACATCCAAGTGCCAGGTTCTGCACATTGGCCACAACAACCCCATGCAGAGCTACAGGCTGGGGTCAGAGTGGCTGGAGAGCAGCCAGGCAGAGAGGGACCTGGGGGTACTGGTTGATAGTAGGCTGAACATGAGCCTGCAGTGTGCCCAGGTGGCCAAGAGAGCCAATGGCATCCTGGCCTGGATCAGGAACAATGTGGCCAGCAGGAGCAGGGAGGTCATTCTACCCCTGTACACTGCACTGTTCAGGCCACACCTTGAGTCCTATGTCCAGTTCTGGGCCCCTCAGTTTAGGAAGGATGTTGACTTGCTGGAGTGTGTCCAGAGAAGGGAAACAAAGTTGGTGAGGGGTTTGGAACACAAGCCCTATGAGGAGAGGCTGAGGGAGCTGGGGTTGCTTAGCCTGGAGAAGAGGAGACTCAGGAGTGACCTTATTGCTCTCTACAGCTACCTGAAGGGAGGTTGTAGACAGGCGGATGTTGGTCTCCTCTCCCAAGCAACCAGCACCAGAACAAGAGGAAACAGCCTCAAGCTGTGCCAGGGGAGGTTTAGACTGGATGTTAGGAAGAAATGCTTCACGGAAAGAGTGATTGCCCATTGGAATGGGCTGCCCAGGGAGGTGGTGGAGTCACCATCATTGGAGGTGTTTAGGAGGAGACTTGATGTGGTGCTTGGTGCCATGGGTTAGTTGATTAGCTAGTGTTGGATGATGGGTTGGATGTGATGATCTTGAAGGTCTCTTCCAACCTGGCCTATTCTATTCTATTCTATTCTATTCTATTCTATTGCTATTCTAATTAATACTATATAATTGCAACTAGGAGTAGTCCAAATATAATTTTTCTGAAATTCTAAACTAGAAGTTGTGAATGCTTAGGAAGAAGTATCTTTATTCTTCCTGTATACATTTAAATGTATTAAACCTTTATATTTGTCTATAAAGCTGTGCATCAAATGTGTTACACAAATTATATGCAGTAGCAGTCTTATCAATATTCCTTTAATACCTCTGATGAGACTGGAAGATGAGGTTTTTTATTAAATATTTTTAAGTAAGTTTCTGGTAGATTTTTGTTCCAAGATTTTCTGTCAAAGATAGTTGTCTTTCTTTATCTGAACAGTATTTCAGTTTTTGGAGAGATACATGCCTTCATCTCTTTAGCAAATACTTATACTATCAAGCAAGAATTTTAACCTTAAATCTTTAGAATAGAATAGAATAGAATAGAATAGAATAGAATAAACCAGGTTGGAAGAGACCTTCAAGATCATTGTGTCCAACCTATCATCCAACACCGTCTAATCAACTAACCCATGGCACCAAGCACCCCATCAAGTCATCTCCTCCTAAACACCCCCCATGATGGTGACTCCACCACCTCCCCAGGCAGCCCATTCCAATGGCCAATCACTATAGCTAAATACTCATCTGTACCTGCCTGCATAGCATTAACATTGTCAGTCAAATGGATTTATACTGTATCACATAAACTGCGGATGGACTTGCAGACCTTTCACTGCTGTTGTGCTCCAGTATCTATAGCTAATCAACTGTAGCCTAAAGGGACTGCATCATGAAGTATTTTATTTTCAGAAATTTTACTTCTGTCTTTAAGAATATGAAAGACATGCCTGCCTCTAAGGTCACTGAAAATCACTCATTTAGAATCAGAATTGTTAGGGTTGGAAGGGACCTCAAGGATCATCCGGTTCCAACCCCCCTGCCGTGTGCAGGGACCCCTCACACCAGATCACATTGCTAAGAGCCCAGCCATAAAAACCTCCAGGGATGAGGCCTCCACCACCTCCCTGGGCAACCTGTTCCAGTGTCTTACCATCCTCATGGTGAAGAACTTCTCCCTAACATCCAATCTCAATCTACTCATCTCTATTTTTGTTCAATTAATCCTCTTCTAACTCATTCATTTGCTATAGCACCTTCTTTCACACCTGTCTGGAATACAGTGCATTTGCAATACTTTGCCCTCATAATCACCTTGAGGAGTTGCCCGATGTTTGGGAACTTATAGTTTACCTCCTGTAAAACTTCAGACTCTATTGCCTGTCAGGTTTTGTGAGCCCAAATAAAACAACCAAAAAACCCCAACCAAATGGCAAGTTAGGGGAATGAAGAGGGATTAGTGACTCCCAGATACACTGAGGAACAATAGAGTAGAATAGAATAGAATAGAATAGAATAGAATAGAATAGACCAGACCAGGTTGGAAGAGACCTTTGAGATCATCATCTTAACAGCATTTTCCAACTGAACAAAATTACCATTTGTACCTTGGGAATTTAGTCTAGGTTGCAGATTTTGTGTTTGAAGTGTAGTTTCAGAGGCAGTAAATGCCTAAGGACATCGAGAGAGGGGGAAGCACTGCAGTTGTAATTGTGCAGAATAAGCTTGCAACCTCCTTTAAATTATGACTTGTGTATTTCTGTGGCCCTCAGTGGATTTTTTTTCCATAAACCTGCTGGGCTGTGTTTTTAACTCATGCAATCATCCAACCTGCACAACAGCCAGCAGCAAGTTGTTTTACTGTGTTACTAGATATTGTGTGAGGGGAAAAAAAAAATTTCCTTTTGCTTATTTTATACATTGTGCCCACCCCTTCCACTTCATGTCCCTACAGGCTTGTTTCAGTCCAGAAGCTGGGAAAGAGGCTTAGTTCTTCTAAAAACACTCCTGTGTGTGAAATTAAGGCAGAAATGAGGTCAAATATAAAAAATGAGGCTATTTATCAATGGATAAAGTAAATGAAACAGAGGAATGGAGAAAAGGGAGAGAGAGGTGGATGGAAAATTGGTGAAAGGGAGAGAGAGAGAGAAAGAAGTTGTATTACCACCCCAAGGCACCTGTCTGTCTTCAGCTGGAAGAGGGGAGAGAGAGAAGAATGTCCCAGGATTTGTGTTTCCTTTTCAGCTTGTGCTGTCTTTGGCCAGAGGAGAGGAGATGGAGAAAGTCTGAGTGAGTTCTGTAAAAATGTTTGTTATTTAAACTCTGCAGTGAACAAAGAAAGAGCAATTAAATCAATTATAAATATAAATCAGTTATTTTTATATACTTTCATAAATCAGCATTCCTAACAATGCCTAGTACTAATCTTTCACTCCTTCCCTTCCCAGCTCAACTCACATCAATTGTGTTGTGTCTCTGACTAGAAATAATGTTAGCATTTAAAGATCTGAGGTGTCAGTTAGAAATCAAGCTAACATTAACCTTTGTTTTCACAATATACTTCGGACCAGAGCCTTGGTAGATGTATTTGTGTGTTTCCATTGAACCCGGTAAGCAAAGCTAATTCCATGCAGCGGAGGACTCATAAAATTCATAGACCAAAGACTGATTTGTGATGACAGAATGATATTAAGAGAATCTCAGAGTGACACTCAAGCACTGGTGTCCTGAGGTGAGAGCTGAATAATCTCAGATGTACCATATCACAGAACAATATTACCCACTTACTTTGAATTTCCACATTCCAAGTTTAGACAAAAGGAAAAAATACCTCCAGGTCTCTTGTGCAGTTCAGTGATCCTTGGAAAAAACCTTCTTCCCCCTGCCCTGCCTTTCACTTTGTTTACATTTTTCTGCAACACAGGCTAGTTTTCAATGAGCTTTGTATTGCTGTTACAGTCTCCTATTCTGAAATCCCAGAAACAACAGTAAATTCACTTTTTTTTTTTTAATGGCACAAGAAAGACTGGAGACGTTTTGGAGCCTAGCATTTAGGCAAGGAAAATAGAGATCATGGCTCTCACAGAACCCATTAGACCAGGATGTCTTAACATTTCTGAAGGATTGGAATTGAAAAGGTTGCACACAGATTGTGCCACAGGTGAGGACCTGAACTCATTTACGCAACAACCTCCAAGCCATTTCATCTAGGTCTTGTAGGAAGAAAATTAGGGTGGCAAAAGCATATTTGGAGCTTAGACTGGCCTCTGCCGTGAAGGACAACTAAAAGTCCTTCTGTATATACATTAATAGCAAGAGAAAAGGCAAGGACAACCTCCACTCCTTGGTGGACATGGAGGGGAACGTTGTATCAAAGGATGAGGAAAAGGCAGAGGTACTGAACACCTTCTTTGCCTCGATTTTTACTAGCAGGACAGAATGTCTTCCAGACAGCTGCAGTGTGCCCAGGCAGCTAGGAGGGCCAGTGGCATCCTGGCCTGCATCAGGAACAGTATGGCCAGCAGGAGCAGGGAGGTCATTCTGCCCCGGTACACTGTGCTGGTTAGGCCGCACCACGAGTACTGTGTCCAGTTCTGGGCCCCTCAGTTTAGGAAGGATGTTGACTTGCTGGAACGAGTCCAGAGAAGGGCAACAAAGTTGGTGAGGGGCTTGGAACACAAGCCTTACGAGGAGAGGCTGAGGGAGCTGGGGTTGCTTAGCCTGGAGAAGAGGAGACTCAGGGGTGACCTTATTGCTCTCTACAACTACCTGAAGGGAGGTTGTAGACGGGCGGATGTTGGTCTCTTCTCCCAGGCAACCAGCACCAGAACAAGAGGAAACAGTCTCAGGCTGCACCAGGGGAGGTTTAGGTTGGATGTGAGGAAGAAGTTCTATACAGAGAGAGTGATTGCCTATTGGAATGGGCTGCCTGGGGAGGTGGTGGAGTCACCGTCACTGGAAGTGTTCAGGAGAAGACTTGACAGGGTGCTTGATTGCACGGTTTATTTGGTTGGGTAGTGTTGGATGATAGGTTGGACACAATGATCTTGAAGGTCTCTTCCAACCTGGTCTATTCTATTCTATTCTATTCTATTCTATTCTATTCTATTCTATTCTATTCTATTCTATTCTATTCTATTCTATCTGGAATGAAAGTCTCTGTAGAGTTTATTTCTCAGACAATGGCCTTTCTGAACTCTGGAGCCTTTCTCCTTCAGGTGAGCTCCATGAACTGAGCCTGAGTTATTTTTCAGATGGGATGTGCCTGCAGTTCCAATTGTTTTATTATTTCCTTTAAAACAAGCATACCAAAAAGCTTTCAAAGGTTTATGTATTGCAGCACCTTGCAACTAAATCACTATTGCAATCTTCCAAAATATAATAATCAACAGGTGATGGATTGTTATAAGCAAGATTGATTTTTTTCAAGGAAATACAAAATTCTTTGTCCAACACAAACACATGCCACTCTTCTCTCCTAAATCCATTTGAAGTGGTTTGTCAGAAGGGCCACATCTTAGGACATCAATTTCAATGAATGTGTGAGCTTTAATGTAACAGTCTGCAGTCTCTAAAAGCACTAAGAAAAGCAACGTAAACTGTTTCCTGATTTAAAGGCCAAGAGCTAGTGAACAACATATAAAACAGCATCTTCATTCACAAAGTACAAATGGGTGCTTAAAGATAATGATGAGAAGTTGTTTAGTATTGGCTTCCTTTTCCTTGTGTGCAGGCTCACTGGAGGCTGCATGTGCATGAGCGTGAGCTGTGGTCACTGTGATCCAGAGACTGATGAAACACATCAGAGGTTCTCAGTAGGTTCACTTGATTTTACATCTGGGCTAGGCTTGTAGGTTATTGAATATAGGCAGTACTGTAATGATTTACTGCTTAGTCCTCCTGGCTGAGCAGACCATGTTCTCACTCCATTCAGAAGGGGTGTCCTGAAGGGACAAAAAGCCTCAAAAATGCTCTGAACCAGACAACGGGGCAGGAGCCGGTAGGCCTGGTTTTTCAGGTCTGCTTTTTCATTGCCCAGGCTTGTCTGAAGATGTCCTGGAGCCCAAGTGGGCCAGGTTGGTGTGCCTTTGGCCATGTTTGGAGAAAACCCTTTCTATAGTTAGACTGTCAGGGTTTTAGCCCTCAATCCGTGTTGTCACTGGCCATGATTGTCTCAGGAAATCTGTAAGTACCAGCCGAAAGAGCCAGAGCCTTGCCTTGCAATTGTCCACGCTCTGGAAGGAATCACAAGCCTTGCTTGGAAGGTGAACTGTGTTTCAGTTTACCCAGACAGGACTGCCAAGACCCCTCGCAGTCTTAGCGTTGTAAAGCCCAGCAGCAGACAGACGTGTCTTGCCGGGACAAGAGGTGAACCCCCGGAGGAGCTGAGCGCCCGGGACAGTTTCGTTTTATTGGGAGAGGCGACGAGTGCCGCTGCGAAGAATTGCAGCAGAAGAACCTCTTTTCTACAGAGCTTGCAGCTACAAAGCCTTCTGGAATAAATCCTGTCTCAGCAACAAGCAGCGGACACCAACAGAAAGTGAAACTGTGCTCCTGCACCTTCCACGTGGTCGATGCCATTTTGGTTTTGCTTAAATCCATACATGTGCCACGAGGTACCAGGATCAGTGAGTAATTATGAAATATGATTGTATAAGCATCTATTGAAGGTCTGTTGCCCTAGGGAATGCTGGAGTTCCCCCCACCCTCCTTGTGGGCCATCGCTGGCTTCATTGCCGAGGTTCCTTTTTTTTCCCCCACAGTTTAAAGTGCTGTTTGTTGTTTCTGGATTTTTGTACATATTGTTTAAATTGTTACTTGTTCCTGCTGGTGAGGTATCTGTTCCACAACCGAATATTTTGAACCAGTGAATAGGTTTTATTAATATTTTTTGTAGCTATTCATAAATCATACCATTGAGGGAGGGTGAGGGCACAAAAAAACTGTATTATTTTATAAGCACCCTTTTTAAACTCCTGAAGACTTTCAGCTACTTCTAAGACTATGATGCTATCATCTCTGAGTTTGGAAACCATGTGTGTTCAAGTAACTGAATGTGCATTATGACCCAGTTCAGCTCCTGTTGAATCCAGTTAAGAGATGTCCATTAGCATCTGTAATTCTTATATACATAGAATACATAGAATAGACCAGATTGGAAGAGACCTTCAAGATCATCAAGTCCAACCCATCAACCAATCCAACGCCACCTAAACAACTAACCCATGGCACCAAGCACCCCATCAAGTCTTCTCCTGAAAACCTCTAATGATGGCGACTCCACCACCTCCCCAGGCAGCCCATTCCAATGGGCAATCACTCTCCCTGTATAGAACTTCTTCCTAACCTCCAGCCAAAACCTCCCCTGGTGCAGCCTGAGACTGTGTCCTCTTGTTCTGGTACTGGTTGCCTGGGAGAAGAGACCAACCTCTGTCTACAACTTCCCTTCAGGTAGTTGTAGATAGAGAGCAATGAGGTCACCCCTGAGTCTCCTCCTCTCCAGGCTAAGCAACTCCAGCTCCCTCAGCCTCTCCTCATAGGGCTTGTGTTCCAAGCCCCCTACCAACTTTGTTGCTCTTCTCTGGACATGCTCTATTGTACTGTACTGTACTACTGTACTTTTTTTTTCTGTGAGGTTTTTCTGCTTCTTAGTAACTAATGGGGTCAAAACTCTGGAAAATACATAGGCATGTCCCACATTTTTCAATGCAAGGCTGGCTCAGAGAAAAGGAAGGGTTAACACTGGAGAAGAGGAGACTCAGGGGTGACCTTATTACTCTCTACAACTACCTGAAGGGAGGTTGTAGACAGATGGATGTTGGTCTCTTCTCCCAGGCAGCCAGTACCAGAACAAGAGGACACAGTCTCAGGCTGCACCAGGAGAGGTTCAGGCTGGATGTCAGGAGGAAGTTCTATACAGAAAGAGTGATTGCACATTGGAATGGGGTGCCTGGGGAGGTGGTGGAGTCGCCATCATTAGAGGTTTTCAGGAGAAGACTTGATGGGGTGCTTGGTGCCATGGGTTAGTTGTTTAGGTGGCGTTGGATTGGTTGATGGGTTGGACGCAATGATCTAGAAGGTCTCTTCCAATCTGGTCTATTCTATGTATTCTATGTATATAAGAATTACAGATGCTAATGGACATCTCTTAACTGGATTCAACAGGAGCTGAACTGGGTCAGAATGCACATTCAGTTACTTGAACACACATGGTTTCCAAACTCAGAGATGATTGCATCATAGTCTTAGAAGTAGCTGAAAGTCTTCAGGAGTTTAAAAAGGGTGCTTATAAAATAATACAGTTTTTTTGTGCCCTCACCCTCCCTCAATGGTATGATTTATGAATAGCTACCACTGAATTTTCAGGAACTGAAACATGCAGAATGCAGGAATACATGTTGAAACATCAGAAGAGAGGAAGGGTTAGTTCAGAATGCCCAGAGAGACTGAGAAAAGAAATTACTTGCTGCCCATGTTATCAAATGATATCCTATTGTCAAACTGCTAAACAAGGAAAAAAAATCTTAGAAGGGATAGAAAAGCAGAAAAGTTTGAGAAAGCTGTCAGATGCCTGAATAGAGAGAAATTAAAAAGTGATTTTTTATTTTTCTCCCCCTGCCCAGCTATTTCTGAACAGTCTTAAGTGAGACAGGGGAACTGCAATGCTGATATTCCACAATAGGGAGCACTCTTGTGATGCAAACGTTGTGAATCTGCATTGTAAACCCATTTCCACTTTCAGAAGCATTTCTGGAAAGCTTTTTTGGATGTTCTTTGGTACACATTATAAAGCTTATTTTTTCCTTCAAATTTTCATGCAAAAAACTTTTGTACAGCTTTAAGAAATGGGCAAATAACATATAGATATATATTATATACATTAAAATATGTGCATGTATGTCTATAAAAATATGTATATTTGATTTTATTTTAACTTAGGGCAGAACCATCAAAGTATGTAAATGAAAATCCCTAGGAAATATTTCTTTAATGTGTGAAAACTATGGTAAAAAATACACAGGAGAAAAGGGCGATTAGAGAGTGTAGTAATGTGAAGTTATGGACTATATAATTACTTTTCATGATTCTGGTAGGAAAACATTCACTGAGTAGTGTTTCACATAATATTAACTCACAGTATACATGAAGAATCTAGGTCATTTGATCTCCAGTTAATAAACTGCCTACCCTTCCTCTCCTTAAGGAAGAAAGTAAATAGCAAAACCATTAAGGAATAACATCTGTGTATTTCCAATTTTTGGTATTACTCTGGAGAGTGCAAGAAACACAGAACATCCATTCCCGTAGCAGTTTTGTTGTTGATCCCAGTCCAGTCACCCAAAGGGTAGAAAATTAAGTCTGATAAGTTTATTTTTTCCCTCAGGAGGAGAATATATAAGAAGACACTTGGCTGTAGTCAGCTGATAGCTCCCAGACATTATATCCTACTCATTTGTTTTCATTTCTGAATTTTGATGATTTTTTGGTTTTGAAGACTGTTGCCTCCACCATTAGCTTTTAATGAACATGGAGACAAGACCAACACCTGATATACACCTGGTAAACACCTGGTAGAAACTGAGGGACTCTGGCCCAGCTCCACATCCCTTGTTTTGAATTACAGAGGGATTGCCATGATAGAATAGAATAGAATAGAATAGAATAGAATAGAATAGCACTGTTGAATTAGGACTTTAGTTTTCAGCTGTGAATATGATAATTTCCTGGTTTTAGCCACTTGGAAGGCACACTGGGAAGAAATTGTGTCTATTGTCTGAATATTTTTATCAGAGCATTACAAAGCTTATGAGAATGTAAATAAGCAGAAAGTTTGCATCTCTAACTCTTCAGTGATATGTGTTCCATCTGCCACCATTTGTTGCTGCAAGACCACATTGACTTGCTGTAGGTCACATAGCTAGAGCCTGATTTACTGGGTTTGAGAATGTAAGTTCTCTTCTTATGATATGGCTCAGCACTTACTTGCTTTTGTTCTTCATGCTACAGTACTTATATCCAACCTTCTAAATGAGTGATCACCCTGTTTTCAGTTGTTCTCATCCCCCTTTAATTGTGTGATTACACGGAACAGCAATTAACACCACTTGGAGTCATGTAATTTACTGTGTAAAGGTATTTTGTCACATCTCTCAATTTGCTAAGGTCGTATCTTTATTTTAGTCATTGCGAGCACTGTAATAGTTCACAGTGTGAGTTGTCAGAGCACCATTTTATTTTATTGCAACCACTGAATATGAATCTACAAATACTAGAAACAGTTGTAAGAAGTCATAAACTGAATGAACTAAAGGGCCATGAAATGAGTTAAAGGGCTTCACTTTCCCAGCTCAAACTTCCAAGGGGTCTTTTAGAACTAGCTCAGCAAACAGCCTTTAAGAAACTGAGGGACCACAACACAGGGGAAAAAAGGGAATGTGGTTGAAAAACACTGAATAAAAATCCCAAACCAAGAGACGCTTTTGTGGCTTTTCCTGTGCCCCTGAACACAGGCCCATATGGGCACCATGAAGAGAATATCACGTGCTCTGTACCTGAGGTGTGTGACACCAAAGTCCTGGTAGAAAGTCAGTTTTCATGTTGTTGAATTAATGACACAGCAGGTGCAGTGTTTCCTTGCACTGCTCCTGTAGATACCTGTGTCCAATTCTGCACTCATAGTAGACCTCTACACCACTCTTACCCCTGCTGCTCTTACTAGGGTTTCTCCACCTTCTCTAATTCTCCACCTTCTCTAATTAACTGAGGGGATAAACTACTTTGCTCTTGTCTTGAATCAGTTACAGGGTTCGGTGTTGTTGCATCATCTTGTCAAGCCACACCTGCAATACAGTTTTGGTCCCTGCTATGCAAAAAAGATATGCAGAGAAGCCTCACAAAAATGATTACAAGACATGTAAGCTGCTGCATGGGAAAATGCTGGTTTTGTTCAATCTTGAGAAAAGAAAGCTTGGGTGAGATATTCTCACCACTTTCCACTATTTAAAGCATGGCTACCAAGATGAAGACTCCATTTATATAAGCAGTGACATGGAAGAGATGAGGGGTAATGGATACAGGGTAATCCTGGTGAGGAGCAGATTAGGCACAAGAGAAAAAATTTTCACCACCAGAACAACCATCCAGAGGAAATAATCTCCCCAGAGAAGTGGCACAAGGTGCTGGCCATCACACTTTGCCCAAGAAAGGTTGGTCCACATGATCCTTGGTCCAGTATTCTATAATTCTACAATTTGTTGCACCAGCTGGAAAATTTACCAGTTATTGCAGTAGTTCCAGGGAAGGAAAATGAACAGGATTGGACACAGCAAATCCTTGTTTCAATTCCTGTGTGGTCGTCAGGCACAAAGCTAATCCCAGCTCCAAGCACAATGAGTAAGAAAGATCATCTGCTTTTATTCCCATGATCTGCAGTGAACAGATGTTAACAAAGGCACAGGTAATTTGCTTGAAGAGAGAACTCTGTAACTGCTTGCTTCTTCCTTTACTGTGTAATAAATCCCACCAGCCTGAAAGCACAGCAAGGACATTTCTGCTAGTGGAGATCAACTAACTTTTAGGCATTTCTGAATTGTCAGACATTTTGGTTCAAAAAAATACAGCAAAAAAAAAATAGTTGATATATCAAATATTTCAAAATAAATACTCTGAAAAAAACCCAATGCTAAGGTCTGTTCTATATGATGCAAACTACTCTGAATTGAAATCTGTTTACAGACAAGTGAGCCCGAAACAAACTTTTTCACTATTTTCTGTTCTTTGGTCAATTTATTGTTATATGGTTACTGAAATAGAGGGGGAGCTGGTCTTCTGTTGTGAAATAAACCACAAGAGTTTCTTAGGAAAACACTGCAGACACTTTCTGTTTCTCTCTCTCTCTCTCTCTCTCTCTCTCTCTCTCTCTCTCTCTCTCTCTCTCTCTCTCTTGTTTTTTCTTTTTCTTTTTTTTCTTTTCCCAGGCTGAAAGCTAAAAAGTGATAGCACAGGAGAGTGAAGATTCATCTCAGGTAAATTACACATAAAGGGAAAAGAAAAAAAATGAAATCTCTCTGCATGAATGAAAAACAGCAAAACTTTTCCCACTTTAGGCTGGATGTAAGTAAATGTAGTATGGCTGATACATGCCACTTATACCAAATGCCTGCATATTCATGGGGAGTTTTATCCATCTGACAGTGAGAATGTGAGAAAATATTCTACTTAGGTTGGAGGATTCATTCCAAAACCACACAGCACTTTTATGGAAGCTGGGAAACAGGAGGGAGGAAAAACATCACCTGAGAGCTGGTTGATCCATGTTACCCTAAGTTTTACTATAGTCTAACTTATATTTTAACTCTTTGTGAAAATCAGGGACTTTGAGATGAAAATGTACTACTAATCTCAAGCTCTGTGCTACACCTATCATCAACTGATCTGTGCAGAACGATTGCCTAATTTTCCACCTTTCCACCTTCCACCAAAATGTTCTCTTTTTTAAACAGTGACTCCAGCTAAAAGAAGATATTAGTAATACTCTTTTCCAGAACAAGAGGACACAGTCTCAGGCTGTGCCAGAGGAGGTTTAGGATGGAGGTTAGGAGGAGGTTTTACACAGAGAGAGTGATTGCCCATTGGAATGGGCTGCCCAAGGAGGTCGTGGAGTCACCATCATTGGGGGCATTTAGGAGGAGACTTGATAGGGTGCTTGGTTGCATGGTTTAGTTGATTAGGTGGTGTTGGATGATAGGTTGGACACGATGATCTTGAAGGTCTCTTCCAACCTGGTTTATTCTATTCTATTCTATGCTACTCTATTCTATTCTCTAGGGCAGTAGGTGGTGGTCGTTTCTGGCAACTCATTTAACATAATCAACAATTTATTATCAGCTTCTCCTGACCTAGGACATAAAGTAAATCCTCAGTTTTACCCAGGTTCTTGCACTATCAGTGGCTGTGGAGACACACACAAACCATCTTCACATTTCTTGTATGGGGAATGGTCTAGTCAAAGGGAATTACAGAGGCAACTGAATTTCAGTGAGTGGGATGATTATGCCTGTCACAATTGGAAACAGGATTTTGAAAAGCTGTTCTCTGAAACATAGGCTAGACATTATAAACAAACCTAAATGTGTGTAGCAGGTTTTGAAAAATTGGTTTGGCCCTTCATTTATTGAAAATGGTCTATGTGATGCCTGTTTCTGTGAAGCAAACATAACAACTTTTATGTTATATCTGTAAAGTCCCAACTCAAAAAGAATAAAGATTTCGCAGGACTCAAAGGAGCTTTAGAGAATACAGTAATCTTCATTAACCAACTTTACATATGAAAGTATCATGGGCTACTAAAAATAAAAAAAAGAGAAACCAATTATTTTTGTGTCAGAATAGAATAGAATAGAATAGAATAGAATAGAATAGAATAGAATAGAATAGAATAGAATAGAATAGACCAGGTTGGAAGAAACCTTCAGGATCATTGTGTCCAATGCATCATCATTCCTACACCTAAACTGGAGGAATACAAATAATGTCAATAAGGTCTCCCCTGATCCTCCTCTTTGAGCTGGGGCTGCTTAGCGTGGAGAAGAGGAAGCTCAGAGGAGACCTTATTGCTGTCTACAACTACCTGAAGGGAGGTTGTAGCCAGGTGGGGGTTGGTCTCTTCTCCCAGGCAACCAGCACCAGAACAAGAGGACACAGTCTCAAGATGCACCAGGGGAGGTTCAGACTGGATGTTAGGAAGAAATTCTTCACAGAGAGAGTGATTGCCCATTGGAATGGGCTGCCTGGGGAAGTGATGGAGTCACCACTACTGGAGGTGTTTAGGAGGAGACTTGATAGGGTGCTTGGTTGCATGGTCTAGTTGATTAGATGGTGTTGGATGATGGGTTGGACGTGATGATCTTGAAAGTCTCTTCCAACCTGGTCTATTCTATTCTATTCTATTCTATTCTATTCTATTCTATTCTATTCTATTCTATTCTATTCTATTCTATTCTATTCTACTACTGTTAATTAGATGCTTTAATCTTGTTAATGTCTTTTTATCTGAATTTGGTATGAAATTAATTTCTTCTGTAATGTACAAAAAGCAGTTTTATGATTCTTGTGTCCGAATGAAAAATAAATGGAATCTTCTATCCTATCCTATCCTATCCTATCCTATCCTATCCTATCCTATCCTATCCTATCCTATCCTATTCTATTCTATTCTATTCTATTCTATTCTATTCTATTCTATTCTATTCTATTCTATTCTATGTTAGAACCTTGACCTGTTCTGTGTAAGGATTTCAAGACATGAGTGCTAACAAAATCAGTAGATTTACTGTTTCAATGACAGATATGGAAAGAAAAACTGCTTAAACATTCATCTCTCTAAATAAAGGAAGAGCAAGTTACAAGTAATTGGAAGAAAACTTTCTGTCCTTGTAGATTATCTTCAATGAAAAATTGCTTCCTAGTGTTCTTCTCTCTCTTTTGCTCTCTAAGTTCCATCAATGTACAATGAAAATAACTGCAGACAGAAAAGCTTTTAAAATGGAAATAAAATCTTATGAAAAAAACCCCAACAACCAGTTAAGTACTTTCTCCCATCTGCATGGTCAAGAGAGTTCTGGCATTTTAGAAGACCAGACTACTGAGGCATAAGTACTGCATGTCTGAGGCAGAAGACTAAAAGAAGAGATTTCCAACACCTTTATTGACTGCATCCTTTTCCCTCTACCTGGCATGTCTGAATCTCTGTTATAAAAATTAATGTCCTCTTATGATGCCAGTTCTGACTCTAGTGATGGAGATGCCATTCACTCTGGTTCTGGAAAAAAACTGTTTACCTTTTATTTCCTGGCTGTGGTAACTTGGCATGGAGTTGCTAAGGCTACAACCTGCTGTTAGTTGGGATCAGCATCCATTGGATCCAGGTGCTGTCAACCTGCTGTCAACACACATGTTGTGTGCTGGCAGCAGCTCTACATCTGATACTGCAAATCCATAAGGGAATGAGCAGTGAAGAGAAGGGAGAGAGAATGGCTGACCATGGCTGACCATGTGCCCAACCCCTCCTGTTGTGACTGGGTGGGGAAGTGGGACAAATCAATACATCATGTTGTTGGCAGCAAAAGCATATCCTGTGCTGAGTGCTTTGCACTTTCTCCTGTACAGGACAACTGAAAATCAGAGCAGGTTTAAAAAAGTAAAGGTACATGATCTCCTGGACTCAGTGGGATTCAGATGAAGATTTATGGCTAGGAACAGAAGGCAAATCTCTCCCTCAGAGAAAACCCTCTCTCCCATGCCACCAGGCAGCAATCCTCCTCCGTTTGATGAATGCCTTCTGGTAGCTGTGTTCTCTGCTCTTATCAGTCTAAAGAGATTATTGTAGCATCAATAAATAAATATGACAGGGGAAAAAAGGGCCAAAAAAGCAACCAAGTTATATTTCCAAAACTGCACAAACCCAGTTTAACTTTCATTGCACTCAACATCCCACTGCTAGTTTGATTTTTGCATTTTCTGCTTAAGGCTTTTTTTCAGTGTTTGTTCCAATATATTGCATTCATATCTTCCCTCCAGACTACTTTCTTATCATCTGATTTATGGCTTTCTTTCAGCAGAAATATTCTATGGTTCATTTAAAATGGATAATAGCAGTTACAGTGAAGTCTTTACACCACATTGATGCTTTTGGGATTCTTAAAGAAATTTCCCATAAAGACCTCCCATAATCCATAAGTAAATTTCACATTCTTGTCCTAGGTGTTATTTTTGTTCTAATTTGGATGTGATGTTTGTTTTATTAAGTATAAGACACACCAAAAATAATGAAATACAAGATTTGTTGGAACTGTTCCTGTTTTTCTGCATTTCCTAAGGTGAACAGTTTCTGAAAGAGGTAAGATGGCAAGGCTGAAAGAGCTGTATTGCTCTTGGCAGACTAAGTAAAAGTCATCTGCCTGTGCAGCCTGAGAGAACAAAATATGCCTCAAGCAGGCTACCAATTCCTTGATGCAAGTCAGCAAAACCTTTAGGCATTTGATTAACCTTATATGCATATTTATGAACTTGAGAAACAAGCCTGATTATTCTTAGAGAACAGAACCCAAAAGTCATTCAGTAGAAACTTGGATTCCTTCTTACTGACATCCCCCTTTTCTGTTGAAGCCATATTCTTACAGAAATTATTTTGTCCACCTGTAAGTCTCTTATGTGTTGCTCCTGAACTGTAAGAATGGTAGTCCCATTCTTGATTTAGCTACGGTAATTAGAGTTGCTTGAGAAACTGATTGCATATTCCAGTTATATGGAAAGGGAAGGAAAGTGCAAGAGCCAGAGCTGACATACACTGAAAAGTTTCTCTTATGCTTGAATCCAAATCTCTGACAAAACTTATTGATTCCCTCTCTTACCCCTGTGTATTGAAATTAATGCTACTCCCCCCCTTCTAATTTCCTGGCTGTTTTATTTATATATTTATACATTTATTTATTTTTAAAGTTTTATTTAATACAGTATGTCTGGAAAACCCTGCAGGTACTTAAAGCCTGGCTCCTTGATGAACATATCATTGTTGAAAGCTGTGTCTTCTGCCTTATTCCATAAAGAGACAGAAAGCTTCTTTCAGGCAGGTAAGATTAAAATATATTGATTATATTGATGTGACATGAGTCAAAATGAACTTGGCATTCAGAAAATGTTGTTGTTAAAACCTGTCAAGAGACACAAAATGTAGTCTCATTTCAGCAATAGAATCTTTCAGGATGTGTTCTACCTTCATAACAGGAAGGTAGGATAATCCATCATGTCAGAGTACTGAAGTAGAGAAATGTGTTTCCCCTCCACCCCACCATTTATTCTCACCTGCCACCTTCTCAAGGCTCAAGTTCCTCTCAAAGGTGCTGCTTTTGTGCAGATGCTCCTGAATTCTGAGAGGTGGAGTTTACAGAGGCAATTCTACTGCACTTCATTGGAGAGATAATGTACTCATGTTATAGTGTCAACAGATAGAACGAGGAACAAACATTTCACACACACACTCCACATGTATTTTGTGAAGTTTTCCCTATTTGTATATCTTCTGAAAGCGTGCTTCATTAATTATAAGTGTTAATAATAAAGAACTGAGAAAGAAAATCAAGAGGTTTCTGGCTGAAAAGTTAATTCAGAAATTATGGTAACTGTGAAATTATCTACACTTGCTTCAGTGAGTTTAATGTCTACAGTGAAGAAAAACAAGGCAGCAGCATGGGTTAGAGGAGGTGAGGACTGAAATCTACACAGCTGCTCACTCCAGATACCCCTTCAAATGCACACAATATATTAACACCCTTGTGTATCATTGTGAAATAGTATGGCAAATTTAATATGAAAACTCCTCAACTTTCTCCAGCTTTCCTTCTTTAAACACCAACTTTTCTTAGAATCATAGAATCAACAAGGTTGGAAAAGATCTCAAAGATCATCAAGTCCAACCTATCACCCAATGCCTCATGACTACTAAACCATGGAGCCAAGTGCCATGTCCAATCCCCTCCTGAACACCTCCAGGGATGGTGACTCTACCACCTCCCTCGGCAGCACATTCCAATGGCTAACAACTCTCTCTGAAAAACTTTCTCCTCACCTCGAGCCTAAACTTCCCCTGGCACACCTTGAGACTGTGTCTTCTTGTTTTGGTGCTGGTTGCCTGGGAGAAGAGACCAAACCCCTCCTGGCTACAACCTCCCTTTAGGAAGTTGTAGAGAGCAATAAGGTCTCCCCTGAGTCTCCTCCTCTCCAGGCTAAACAATCCCATCTTCCTCATCCTCTCCTCGTAGGGCTTGTGCTTGAGGCCTTTCCCCAGCCTCGTCGCCCTTCTCTGGACATGTTCAAGAGTCTCAATGTCCTTCTTAGATTGAGGGGCCTGGAGCTGGACACAGGACTCAAGGTATGGCCTAACCAGTGCTGAGTACAGGGGCAGAATGACTTCCCTGCTCCTGCTGGCCACACTATTCTTGATGCAGGCAAGTACTGTTGCTATTTTTTTTCTTACTCAGTAACTGAGGACAAAAAATTAAATTGAAGACTCAGTCACACCACCAAAGCATTATTTTTTTACTTTTTGTATAAAATACATTGTTTAGGAGAGTTGGAGATGTTTTTCTGTAAGTCAGGATACAGGTGGAAAAGACATAGCAGTTCTTGCATGACTCCCTGGGATCTATGGCAGAACAGAAAGGGACCCTGTGGAATGATTCCAAGCAGCAAAGCTATTTGTGCTTGCTCTGCAAGCTAGGCAGCAAAGGAGAGTTATGTGTGTCAGTAAAAGGCATGAAGGACACTTTTACAATCACTGAAACAGGATTCTACTTCTCTCTCTTGAAAGGTAACATTAATTTAATAATTCTGTAAATGTATTTTCCATATTCTGAATCTAGACCTCTTATCTCAGGATTCTACCAAAGTTTATTTTTTTTGGTGTGACAAAAGTTATGTGAGTTCCATTTTGTCTGTTAAAACCTAAATGGAGCTGAGATGCTAGCACTTATTTGCAGGCACACAGGTGAAGCTATGTATTGATAGTTGCAGAGATCTGGAAATACATAGAATACATAGAATAGACCAGGTTGGAAGAGACCTTCAAGATCATCGCGTCCAACCCATCAACCAATCCAACACCATCCAAACAACTAACCCATGGCACCAAGCACCCCATCAAGTCTCCTCCTGAACACCTCCAATGATGGTGACTTCACCACCTCCGCAGGCAGCCCATTCCAATGGGCAATCACTCTCTCTGTAGAGAACTTCTTCCTAACATCCAACCTAAACCTCCCCTGGTGCAGCCTGAGACTGTGTCCTCTTGTTCTGGTGCTGGCTGCCTGGGAGAAGAGACCAACCTCTGCCTGTCTACAACCTCCCTTCAGGTAGTTGTAGAGAGCAATAAGGTCAACCCTGAGTCTCCTTCTCTCCAGGCTAAGCAACCCCAGCTCCCTCAGTCTTTCCTCATAGGGCTTGTGTTCCAAACCCCTACCCCTCACCAACTTCGTTGCCCTTCTCTGGACTCGTTCCCGCAATATTAGCTCAATAAGTCCTTGAGAAGAAACCATGGCTTTTGACACCCAAATACAGATGTCTAGTGCTGTTTAAGATGGTATATCTTGCCCTCTAGCTAGACCTCCACGAATGCATGTGTCACCAGTATGGGTCAAGTCTTGTGGATGTCACAGGGTATTAGATTCTTGTTTTGACACATCCAGAAAGAAAGAACTTTGCAGGCACACAAAAATCCACATGGAACGGTGGAACTTAATTTTTCAGAGGCTGCCTGTGGGTATGGTGCAAGCAGGATATATTAAGGATACTCCTAAATCCAAGATCTTAAGCCTGGGTTGCACAGAGGTGACTCATTATTCCCTGAGTCAGTGTTCTCTGCCATAACCTACCTGAGCAGAGTGAGGCTGTGTTAAGTGTTGCAGTGGAATAAAATCTTGCTATGATTTTTCCTGCTAGTAACTGGTAATATATGACACGTGTAAAGGCAGTGGGAGAGAAGGGGGAATGCTTCATATTCATGCTCTGAAAAAAATGCAACTTGTTAAAAGTGAAGTTTCATTGCAGACATAATATACTTTCCTTCCAGAAATGAAACACAAGGCTCCTGAGTGTGTACATTACATAAACTCTTGCAGCTTCATGTCATGTCCTAGAAAAAGAATGTTGTTCAAATAGCTACTGAAATTAAAAGAGGAAAGAAATCCCAGCAGAATAATATTCCACCAGAAAAGAAAATCTACAGAGAGATAGAGAGATGCAAGTACTAATATACCAATTGCAATATAAAACCATTTTTTTTTCCCCATTAAAAAATCTTCCAAGAATGAATGATCTAAGACAGATATCTCAGGTAGCCATTTGAGCAGGTAAATCATAAACCTGTGTGATGGGCTAATGCCTATCCTGGAAGCAGGGTGGGGGGTGGGGTGGGCTTGTGAGAGCATTGCCCTCCCAGCAGGGGTTTTTCCAGTCCCCCTCCCTGCCCAGCAAGACTATAGAAAGAAGGATGCTGCAGCCATTAGCTCTCTTGGGCCCTGCCTTTGCTTGGAGGAGGACTGCTGCTGGCTCCCTGCTTCCCTGCCATGTGGTCAGACCTGGTCCTTCTCCCTGCTACCTCCACACCTCTTCAAAGAGACTGGTTTTGCATTCGTATTTTTTCTCCCATCCATCCTCGTTCCCTACCCTTGTGAACCCTACCTGTTATTGTTACATATATATATATAGAGAGAGAGAGTTTAAACAAAATTATTCTCTACTTCCAAGCTGACTCCAAATTATTGCTTGGTGGATTTGCTCCTTCCCTTTCTTTTTGCTCTCCATTGGGAAAGGGGGGGTTGGGGGGGTGGGGTGGAGCAGGGGAGGGATTCTCATCCTTGTCCCCATCTAAGCTCTTAAGTCCCAGTTAAGGCTCAAACCACCACAACCTGGATTGCAGGAAAAAGAAAGACTGTACACACATACGTTTCCAAAATCTTGCACATGAGCAGTACTTTGTTAACACCTCTCAATTCTTGTTTGATAGACTATGCAGACAGAACTCTAATCCTCATGGGGCTCAAGTAGCAGACTTTGTGAGTTATCATTCTGCTGCTCTCAGAGTGTCACAGCTAGAATATTTGTACAGTGAGTTGTGTTAACAAGTGGTGTGCACAAAGGGAAAAAAGGATCTTAAGGAATTATCAGACTTCTGACATTTTAAAGTCATCATTATAAAAATTATATGGAGACCTTTTTGCAGTCTCTCTACACTTAAAGGGGGCTTGAAAGAAACATGGAGACTTGTGCTAGGTTTTATAGTGACAAGGGGTAATGGTTTTAAATTGTAAGAGGTTAGATTTTAATTAGCTATAAGGAAGAAATTGTTTACAATGAGCATGGTGAGATACAGGAACATCTTGCCCAGAGAAGTTGTGGATGCCCTTCTGGTGGAATTGTTCAAAGCCTGATTGGATGGGGCTTTGAGCAGCCTGACCTACTGGAAGATGTCCCTGCCCATGACAGGAGAGTAGGAACTAGATGATCCTTCCAACCCAAAGCATTCTTGGCTCTATAAAATTGTTTCTATAGCATTGGAAAGCTTAAAAATTATTATGCTCAAGCTGTCAAATCTCTGTTTAGGGTCCTGGTAGAATAGAATGACTTTAAGAAGCACCAGGTTTTCCAACAGGGTGAACGCTTCTGAAAAAATCAGGGCACATATAAAATTCCCATCTGATGGATGAGGTTGGTAGTTATGCTTAAAGTAGTAGTTCTTTGCAATCTCCACTGTAACCTGTATGTACAGGTTTCACAAATGTTGACAGGATGCTATTTTTCACTCTTAGATTTTGCTTCCTTCCTGATGAACTTGGATATGTCTGTGTTGTATTGTTGAAAAATAATTATATTAAAGCTGAGACAGGCTAAAACTCCAGTATTCATATAATTTCAATATAATAAACCTGTTGTGAAGAGGTCATTAAATTTATGAATATGAAATATGAATTATGAAAACAGTATTTTTATTAATTATCAAATTAATAACCAATCACTAACTTATATACATGTGCTAGTGCACGTTCATGAAATACATTCCACAAGTGGCTTAATGTTATGATTAGAACTTAATTGAACTATCTACAGACGATTTCTGTATTTATATAACAAAGGGTGCAGTTCCACCACTTGGCCACTACATGGCCCGGTGGGACGCGGGCGGCTCCTGGCTATGTACAGCAATGATTTAATCTTTCTATGCATCAGCGATTACTCTGCTAGACGCGGATACTCTGAGCTGAGTGCTAGTGCATGGAGAGCACGTGGCTGTGGTGCCGCTGGGTGTCTCGGGCTCAGCGAAGGTCCTCCCTCTGCAGATGATCCTCCAACTGCTTCTCACGATGCAGAGGCTCTCAGTATGCGCGCATGTATGACAGAGGCTAATAACAATAAACTCAATGGCAGAGACTATGGCTCGAGAGTTGTTCTCTCGAGCAAGCACAGAGACAAAGTGAAAAGGGGGGGAGGGGGACAACTTGTTTACCAACTGGGGTGATACTTATAGATTCCTCAAGGCTGGGTTTGACCAATGGGCACTCTCATAAACAACTGGCTTCAGCCTACAGAAAGCGTGAAGCTAGTATTCTGCCCATACTTGGTGCTTGCACGAGCACTGCATGTGCTGGGTGCGTGCTGGCCTGGATAATGCCTTGGCTTTTGTCTTCCTTCTGAAGGAGGGGGAACTTGTCCACATGCTGGGACAAGATTCAATATTTGAGCATACTGTGCCATCACCACAAAACCCCATAACAATTTCTTCATCCAGAAATGGGGAAAAAAAAATAATAAAAAAAATCTGAGTGGCCAGATTAGAGGTTGACTTCTGGCTTAATGATGCAAATAGTATTTACAGGCCTCTGAAAAAGCTCTCTCACTATGTGGCAGATTATTACCGTTATTTGTGTCCTGTAAAAAACTCCAACAGATTGTATCTTGTGATGAAAATAAAAGAAAGAATTATTGCCATCAGCAATTAAAGGACAATATTGGTTACTGCTAGGATAGGAACCACCTGAACAGCTAGCTAATGGGTGCAAATGCAAGCACATCTACAAAGTGGCACAGTGATAGGGTGACCTGGCTTGTTAAAATGTGGTCTTACAGATTAAAAAATAAAACGAAGGAGTTTTCAAAAGTTTTGTTGTTTTTTGGTTTGTTGTTGTTGTTGAAATAAAGAGTTTTAAAATAGAATAGAATAGAATAGAATAGTATAGACCAGGTTGGAAGAGACCTTCAAGACCATCGCATCCAACCCATCATCCAACACCACCTAATCAACTAAACCATGGCACCAAGCACCCTATCAAGTCTCCTCCTGAACACCTCCAATGATGGTGACTCCACCACCTCCCCAGTCAGCACATTAACTTGGGGATGTAGCTCAGTGGTAGAGCGCACGCTTCGCATGTGTGAGGTCCCGGGTTCAATCCCTGGCATCTCCAGAGGCTTTCATTTCTGGAGGTCTTCAAGAGGGGATTGGATGTGGCACTTGGTGCCATTGTTTAGTCATGAGGTTTGTGGTGACAGGTTGGACTTGATGATCTTTGAGGTCTCTTCCAACCTTGGTGATTCTGTGTGATTCATGGCCAATCACTCTCTCTATGTGGAATTTCTTCCTAACATGCAGCCTAATCCTCCCTTGGTGCAGTCTGAGACTGTGTCTTCTTGTTCTGGTACTGGCTGCCTGGGAGAAGAGACCAGGCCCCACCTGTCTACAACCTCCCTTCAGGTAGTTGAAGAGGTAGAGAGCAATAAGGTATCCCCTGAGCCTCCTCTTCTCCAGGCTAAGCAGCCCCAGCTCCCTCAGCCTCTCCTCATAGGGCTTGTGTTCCAAACCTCTCACCAACTTTGTTGCCCTTCTCTGGGCACTGACAAAAACACAGTGATATAACATTTTTGTCTCAGGCAACTATTAAGAATTTCACACCTGGAGACATGGAAGGGCTTCTTTGGTGGCAAAGGAATCAACAGTCATAGAATGACACAGTAGCGGCATTGGCCTCTGATGCCAGGCAATAGATCAGATGAGGATATGTCAAGGTCTCTGGAAGTTCCAGCATTTAGATCTTTCCTGAGACAGTAAAGATGGAATTGGTGAAAAGAGAGAGAAAACTGGTGAAAGGGATGAAGTAGTAGGCAAGGAAAACTTCTTTGCAGTAACATCCTTATTATAGATGAGTAGTCCAAGTTCTGCATTTCTTTTGGTTATTAAATGTATCAAAATATAGCACGGTCATTAGCCTGAGTTGTCAAGGGACAGCCTAAGAAAATTTTAGCTTTGTAAAGTGGGAGAAAGTACCCATTTAAAAGGCAAAATATGAAAAACTTCCCTATCAAAAACTTTAGAAGAAAATAATGTAAATACTTCAGGATAGTGCTGCTTGTGTCATTTCTAAAGGAAAACCTGCATGACATGCTGGAAAATATGTTCACTTTTGTCGTTGGCTTTAATGGAATTGCTGCTTTTGTAAGAGTCTGTCAAAGTGAAAAGAATGGAAATAGGTTGGTCCTAGGTGATCAAACTGAACTTTGAAAAACCAGCCTTCAAATAAAAGCTAAAGGCTCTTTGAGATAATTACTTGTACTAAGTTTTGTAAAGAAGGGATTAATGGTTAGTAAAAAGACATAATGGGCAATAAAATACACTGAAGCAACAGACTAAAACACTGCCTCTGTATTGAAGGAGGCACACATTCAGTGAAACTAGTGAGAATCTAAGTCAGGCTAATAACTGATAAAGGCTGAAGAAACAAAAACCCAGATCTAGATTTTCTACTCCTTTTTTTATCCAACAGATGACACAATTATCTTAATTAAAAACAAGTGCTGATTGCTACTAATAAAACTGTGGTCACAATGCAATGATGCTCTTTAACTGGCAGTTGAATTCTGGCTTCTCCAGATACCAGCTTTGTCTTTTTGTTTTGTTTTTTTCTTCCTTTACCCAGGTTGTCCTGTTCCTATATGCTTCTCTTTTATCTTCAGCTCTCACAGACAAGTGTGATGGGCGCTGATATCTGCTGATGCCTGAAGCTGGGTGTCAAATACTAGTTTTTTGCCCTAACAATATCTAATAGAGGAGTTTGATGTCACTAGAATGGACTCTTTGCTTTACCAACAATAAAGATTATTTGAAGCACACCTCTAGTCCAAGTGTAATACCAATACAGAATCACAGAATCACCAAGGTTGGAAGAGACCTCAAAGATCCAGCTGGCAGCCAGTCATTAGTGGTGTGCCCCAGGGATCAGTGCTGGGCCCCATGCTCTTTAACATCTTTATTGATGATCTGGATGAGGGCATTGAGTCCATCATCAGTCAATTTGCTGATGACACCAAGCTGGGCGCAGGAGTTGATCTTCTAGAGGGTAGAGAGGCTCTGCAGAGGGACCTCGACAGGCTGGACAGATGGGCAGAGTCCAACGGCATGAGATTTAACACATCCAAGTGCTGGGTTCTGCACATTGGCCACAACAACCCCATGCAGAGCTACAGGCTGGGGTCAGCGTGGCTGGGGAGCAGCCAGCTGGAGAGGGACCTGGGGGTAATGGTTGACGATAGGCTGAACAAGCCTGCAGTGTGCCCAGGCAGCTAAGAGGGCCAATGGCATCCTGGCCTGCATCAGGAACAGTGTGGCCAGCAGGAGCAGGGAGGTCATTCTGCCCCTGTACGCTGCACTGGTTAGGCTGCACCTCGAGTCCTGTGTCCAGTTCTGGGCCCCTCAGTTTAGGAAGGATGTTGACTTGCTGGAACGAGTCCAGAGAAGGGCAACAAAGTTGGTGAGGGGTTTGGAACACAAGCCCTTTTCTCTCTCTTTTCACCAATTCCATCTTTACTGTCTCAGGAAAGATCTAAATGCTGGAACTTCCAGAGACCTTGACATATCCTCATCTGATCTATTGCCTGGCATCAGAGGCCAATGCTGTTACTGTGTCATTCTATGACTGTTGATTCCTTTGCCACCAAAGAAGCCCTTCCATGTCTCCAGGTGTGAAATTCTTAATAGTTGCCTGAGACAAAAATGTTATATCACTGTGTTTTTGTCAGTGCCCAGAGAAGGGCAACAAAGTTGGTGAGAGGTTTGGAACACAAGCCCTATGAGGAGAGGCTGAGGGAGCTGGGGCTGCTTAGCCTGGAGAAGAGGAGGCTCAGGGGATACCTTATTGCTCTCTACCACTACCTGAAGGGAGGTTGTAGACAGGTGGGGCCTGGTCTCTTCTCCCAGGCAGCCAGTACCAGAACAAGAGGACACAGTCTCAGGCTGCACCAGGGGAGGTTTAGGTTCGATGTTAGGAAGAAGTTCCCCCACAGAGAGAGTGATTGCCCATTGGAATGGGCTGCCTGTGGAGGTGGTGGAGTCACCATCATTGGAGGTGTTCAGGAGAAGACTTGATGGGGTGCTTGGTGCCATGGGTTAGTTGTTTAGGTGGTGTTGGATTGGTTGATGGGTTGGACGCGATGATCTTGAAGGTCTCTTCCAACCTGGTCTATTCTATGTATTCCATGTATTCTAAGATCATCAAGTCCAACCTGTCACCACAGACCTCATGACTAAACCATGGCACCAAGTGCCAATTTAACAGTAGTAAAATAAGTAAACACAGAGCAATGGTGGGTTTATAAATGGTTCACTACCTCTGTCAAGGGAAACCTAAAATATCAGTGACTTATGAATTAGACTGAACTCTTTGACCAGTCAATTTATATATCAAAATTGGCCAAGGGGATTTTGCGTGTTCCCTCAGGCGGGGAGAGGGAAGTGTTGGGGACCTCTGTGTGTGCTGGAAGGGACTCTGTATGCTTTGGGGTATTTTTTGTCACTGTGCTTGTAGCTTTATGTAAAACACTTGCTGCTTTCCATCACTTTTGCAATCCATTTGTGTGACTGTCATTCTTTTGTCCCTCTCAGGGGCAAGAGAGGATCTGCCTGGCCTCAAACCAGGACAGCCTGTGGGGCAATATGGCCTCTGGGATTTATAAAGGTATGCCTCTCTTGTGTTACAGGTAGCACCCTGATGTCTACCTGTCTCAGAGCCCAGGACTCCTGCTGTTTGGCAAAATTAACTTTCGTCTCTCTTCCAAGTGCCCCGATAAGAACTTGCTCTGACACAATGTCAGAAAGTTAAAACAATCAAATAGCTTAATTTATTAAAGTGACAGGTAAAACATACTTGGGATTGCTGCTGATAAATGCACTGACTGTGTGGGTTAATAAATCCTGGTAAGATCTCACACAGTTGGAGACAGAAACTTTTGCAATGGCTCCAGTATATAATGGAACCACAGCAAAGGCTGAGCCATATGTCGAATGAACAAATCTCACCAAGAAGGTGTCCCTGTCTTGGGTGGAAGAAAAGGAGCACAGCCCACTGACCATCCTCATCTCTGTCTTACCCACTCAGCTGCTGCTGCTGTTGCTGGTGGTGCTGGCCGTACTGCACCTCTACTGCTGGCCTATGCTGGCCCCCAACACTGGTGTTGGTACCAGTGTTCCTGGCCCTCAAAATAGGTTTTGGAGTTGGGTGTCTATGTTAATTTATATTTACGTTAATTTTGCCTTTCCCAAGGAATGATCTGTAACAGTTTTCCTCATGCATACATGTCAAATGGCAGCATTCACTCAGTAACTGCTGCACTTCCTTCTTACTATAGTCTCAGGAAGGTATCTATGAGTAGCCCACACCTATAGGCATGTTGACTAACCTTGGCTGGGCACATAGTTCTCACTCTGGTTCTGTTCCACAGATTTGTTTGAGCATTAGATTTAGTCTGATTTATATCTGCTCTTCCAGAAATACATTTTAAAAAGTGCTTCTAATGCTTTCTTCCTAGGAAGACCAATACCTGCCTTTGCCCTGTTGCTGCCAGGCAAAAGCTTTAAAGAGGTGTGAATACATGGGAAGAAAAATTTGTTTTGCTATTTCACTCCTGGAGGAAGTTTTGTTGAGTACTTCTCTAATTTCTGCCTTGAGCCACTATTGAGAATTATGACTCCATGGCTTTTTGATAATGCATAGAATAAAACAGTGATACCACTGATGCTGCTGCAAAGAGGCTTACAATAGATATCAGCTACCATGTACAACAATGAACCTCTCCTATTATGTACAGCTGTTCCTGACACATCCTTTTTTTCTTTTTCTTTTTTTTTTCTCTCTTCCCCCTCCACCCCCCCCCAGACTATTCTCTCACTGCTTTTGGCATTTTTGCTGTTGTGTCATTATTTTCCACTAGCTGATTTTCATGCTCAGTTTTCAGTAACTGCCGTGCTTTAAAGCTCATCCTGGTGTGTTGCCTGACTGATAATCACCTATTCTTGTCTTGATAATCTGTTTTTTTTCAGGCAAACATGGAAATAAGCTCTGCAGCAAGGGTTTGTGCTTCTTGGTACATATTTTACTTCAGGTAACACAGCCTTCTGGGGTGCAGAACAGTCAGACCATAATTGCTTTTCTCAGTTTGCCTGTGGTTGCTTTGCCTCTCAGACTGAGCAGTCTGCCTTACCTCCCACTTCTTCAGCTAGGTAGATGGGTAGCAAACGGTGCTTTCTCCAGCTGTTTGTGTGCTCCAAGCTGATGTGACAAGCTCAGAGGTATTCCTAGTAATAACTGCTACTAGTCCCTGGAATGAAAATCTATTCCAAGCAGTTTTTGGGGTGCACACCTAGAAGCAGTGCTTTTGCTTCTGCACAGACACTGACATCAAGTTGTCTCTATGCATGTGCACAGGTGTCCTTAGGCTGTTGGAAAAGACATCATGTAAAGGAATGGGAAGCAAATACGGGCAAGCAACTTGAAAATTGGTGAGGTGTGGACAGGAGAGGATGGAGTCTCCCTCTGTGTATTCATATTCAGCCTCTAAATACCATGTTTGCTTAGATACCGCAGAATAGGTTTTCAATAGGAAACAAAAGTTCTTTTCTTTCACTCTCCCACATTTCTACAATTCATTTCCCCATTTCATTGCAGTTAGTACTTGCTGATGGCTTTGCCCCAACAGACATTTTAAAAAAGCCTTTAGCATAAACTCCACTCCTGTGCAATGATAATAAGATTATTTTTCTCTGTAGTTGCTTTTCTCTCTCTTGTCTGTCACCAAAATTACACCTCAGTTTCTCTGTTCAGCTACCATCAAACTGCAGCTTAATGCTATAGTGCCTAAGAGACCTATGACAGTGAAATGGAAAGTGATCTAGGTCATGAAATGAAGAAAAATTATTACAACATTTCAATATAAAGGAGTGATATAAAAAAAGCAGAATTAGATGATGTCAACTTCTTTTCTCCCTCAGTCCCCTGCTATAACACGTGTTGGCAATTACAGCATCTGTTATCCTGATGGGCTGGGATGTACCAACATCAGTTAGGTGATTTTATGGATTTCATGCTGTTTAATAACAGGGACTCAAAGGACACTATTAAAATGGAGTGTAAATGAAAACTCTTCTAAAAACTGCTTAATAATAAGCAAGGGAAAACACACTGAGTTTACTTTTGTTATATTAGCAATTGGGCAGACTGCTCCAGTTTAGACAAAACAAAATGCCCTGAACTTTTTTCATCCTCAGGAGCTTCTAGATCTGCAGTTTAAATTACCACAAATTAAATAAATTCAGCTAAGAAGAAATGGAGATATGGATGGAGAAATGGAGAAATCTCCATCTACTCAATTGGACCCACAAGACTAAACAATTTCCTATTTTTCATGGTATTAGACATATGACAATTTTCTTTCTTGAGTCAGAGCCCTAATTTAGTTTGTAATTTGAGGCAGAATTTGCCAAACTATGCATTTCAAAATTAGCCACTAGGAAGGGTAAGGAGCAGAAACATTTTCCTTGAGGTGATCTTCACATGTGTACAAAGTACTGGAACAAAACTTTAACAATGCATTTTGGGTTAGAATGATAATTACAGATTTTACTACTTCACAAGCTGTCCTGTTGTAACCTCTGCAGCCCCATCCTCGTTAGAACAGCATGACTTCATATGGCCCTTGGTATTTAGCAGCTGTGTTGCACCAAGTCTGCCATCCTGGGCAACTGCAAAAGCAGTTTTATAAAATGCTAAATGAGTAGAAGTGAGTGGAAAGGAGAGATAAGTTTGTACAGACAAATTGCCACTTCTTTCAAATAGCAAGACTGATAAGAAGAAGCTTTGTTGTAACACCTTCCATGAACATGTACTTATCCTGCAGCCTCAGCACAATAAACCTGTAAAGACATCTGAAAAAATGAGTGACTTCTTGTTTCAGAGATCCCATAGTTTTTCCTGGGTTAAGGACGTTTTCTACAAGTACAAGGGAGACAAAGAGAGGGCTGTGGAGGCAGACAATAGCTGAGCTCAATACAGTTACTTAATCGTTGCTGTTGGCCATGTTACAGCAGGGAAATAGAGAACATGCAAAGATTAAGTGATTTGTTTCAGGTAAATTAGAGTGTGTTGAATAGGGTGTCAGAAGTATTTGCATATTAAAACAATGTGTGATAAAGCCAAGGCCTCAGTCTGCTAAGCATATTGTCTGCTCTAATTTTCACTGAGATAACATTTCTGAGCTGCCTTTTTCAATCCAGCTTTTCTTTTTAGCCTGTCCCAGACTTACCTGCTAGGTTTGTGCTGTTAACTCTGATGAAGAGGCTTTACTTATTCATAAAAGATCTGCAAAATCCATAGCACTGGCAGATGAGCACATCAGTGCCAATGGCTCAGAAAGAGCACAGCAGGTTCCCATCCTTCCATACACTGGTAGTCATTTAACGTGCAAAATCTGTATCTCACCTCTAGATAGTATGTGTGCTATTTGATCTTAAAATACACACTTCTCTAGCATTGTACAAGAGCTGCTGAATGACTCCTTTGCATCATTTTTGTGGCCTTCTTCTGAATAATAATCACAGAACCACACCCAGCTTGGAAGAGACATTCAAGGTCTTCAAGTCCAACTGGACCATGGTACCAAGTGCCTCATCCCATCTTTTCTTAAACACCTCCAGGGATGGTGATCCCACCACCTCTCATTGCAGCCCATTGCAATGGACAAGCACATTGTGAAGAACTTCTTTCTAAGATCAAGCCTAAACTTCCCCTTGCACAGCTTAAGACTGTGTCCTCAACGAAGTTGGTGAGGGGTTTGGAACACAAGCCCTGTGAAGAGAGACTGAGGGAGCTGGGGTTGTTTAGCCTAGAGAGGAGGAGACTCAGGGGTGACCTTATTGCTCTCTACAACTGCCTGAAGGGAGGTTGTAGACAGGCAGAGGTTGGTCTCTTCTCCCAGGCAGCCAGCACCAGAACAAGAGGACACAGTCTCAGGCTGTGCCAGGGGAGGTTTAGGCTGGATGTTAGGAAGAAGTTCTCTACAGAGAGAGTGATTGCCCATTGGAATGGGCTGCCTGGGGAGGTGGTGGAGTCCATCATTGGAGGTGTTCAGGAAGAGACTTGATGGGGTGCTTGGTGCCATGGTTTAGTTGTTTAGGTGGGTTGGATTGGTTGATGGGTTGGACACAATGATCTTGAAGGTTTCTTCCAACCTGGTTATTTATCATTTATTATTATCATCATCATCATCATCATCATCTTGTTCTGGTGCTGGTTGCCTGCAAGAAGAGACTAATCCCCATCTGGCTACAACCCCCCTTAAGGTAGTTGTAGATGGTAATAAGGTCTCCCCTGAGCCTCCTTTTTTCCATGCTGGAACCACTCTAAAACACATTTCCTATGCTGGAGACTCGGAGCTGGTCACAGTACTCCAGGTCAGATCTCCTGAGAGAAGAGGGGCAGAATTACCAGCCCTCATTTTGTGCAGCCCAAGGTACAACTGGCTTTCTGTGCTGTTGTGTGGACTTGATAGTGTTAGGTTACTTTTTGGACATGATGTTCTTAAAGGTCTTTGCCAGACTAAAGAATTCTATGATTCTATGATTGTTTGGCTGTTAGCTCATATCCAATTATTTGTTCACTAGCATGCTCAAGTCCTCTCTACAGGGCTGCTCTCCACCAATTAATCTCCAGTCTGTACTGATATGAGGGATTTCCCTGACCCATGTGCAGGACCTTGCACCTGGCCTAGTTTGCCCACATGGCAAGTTCTCTCAGGATGGAATCCCTTCCCACTATATCATCTGCAGCCATAAACTGATGTCATTTCCAGACTTGCTGAGAGTGTGCTCAGTTCCACTATCTAAATCTGTAATTAAGATATTATTATGTTATCTGAAACATAATTTGATATCAAATGATAATGGCTGACATCAATTGAGAATTGATTTACCAATTTATCTATTGATAAATCTCTGGGAATGGAGTAGCCTTCAAAAATTGAATTGTCTAAACAAGCAATTGATGCAACTAAATTTTAAAGCCTTCCATGAAATTGTTGCTGCTTCACCACACACCACAACAAGCTGATGTAATTAGGGTTGTATAGCTATATAACCAGTAATAATGCCACTAAGGAGCTTAACTATTACTAGGTCATAATGCCAGTTTTAAATGTGTAATCAGCACTGATTCATTTTAAGCAGCCCCCCAGATGTTATCTCTTCTGCACTGTCATTTGCCTCACCCTCAAATTCCAATGCCCCATACTTGTGCAAGGGCAACTGGGAGGGTGAAGGCAGCCAGGAGGGGTTTCCCTTGCCTCTCCTAACAGGGATCCATATCCATTTCCCCTTGTTTCTTGGGTCTCTTTCCTCTGCTAGGGTGGGCTGCAGAGCCTGGTTCCATTAATCTAACTCCTTTTCACACTCCCTTATGTGGTAGTTTTAGGCTATGCCTTTAAAAAGTAGAAAAGTATAAATAAATCACTATTGGGTGTGAAAAAGAAACCAAAGATTATTCTAAACGATTCCATTGGAGAGATACCTGCCACAAGACTGCTTGTACCAAAACATTCTGGGGGGGTTCTCTTCTCTTTGCTCACTTTGCTCAGGAGAGAAGCACTAATCTGCTTCTGCCTGATCCCTGCTGCATTGTTTTCGTGAAGTTCTAACAGCTACTTGCCCTCTTCCCTGCTCCTTTCTCCCTATTGGACAGGGGGTGGGCAGGCAGAGGGACAGCTCTCCTGCTCTTTGACCAGGGGGGGTTTCATGCTGTTTGTTGATTGTAAATATCTGTAAATATTGTAAATCCTGTACATTTTCTATGTATTCATTGAATTCCATTGCAGAGTGTAATTTTGCTTGTAAAGACAGCTTCCATTTGCTTCCAACAGAGTTAGTGTGCCAAATTTAATGCTGGGGGGAAATTTCAACCCATCACAAGTCCTTAAGTCTTGTCACTTCTTCTGCCACCCTCCATTGCAAGTGCCAGGCTCTGGCAGTCTCTGCAGCCAAGGGTCTGGACACCTACTGTGTGGCCTCTGCCTGAGTACCCATAGTTTTTCTAACAGCAGCTTTCAGCTGATCTGTAACCATGGCTGGGTCTCTACAAACCACTGACCTTGCAGGCTGCTGGGATTTGCCCAGGTAACTCACCCTTGATTGGCCTTGCTTGGTGCGTGGGGATCTGGGTAGTTTAAATAGCCTGTGGTAGCTGGGGCTCAGACCATGTTTGTCCCCACTTCTCTTGCAAGAGAAACTGGAACCTGGCCAGAGCTGCCCACTTCTCTGAGCTTCCTGGTTACAGAATTCCCACATTGTCGCTGAATTAAAAAACCACCGATTTCCTGGTCTGCTGCTAGGCCTGTGTGGTGGTTTGAGCCTCTAACGGGGACTTAAGAGCTCAGATGGGGGCAAGGCTGAGAATTCCTCCCCTGCTCTCCCCTCCTCCTTCCAACAGAGAAGAAAAAGAAAGGGAAAGAGCAAATCTACCAAGAATTAATTTGGAGTTGGCTTGGAAGTAGAGAGGTAAACAATTTTCTTTAAAACTATATATATATATAGAGAGAGAATACTATACATATATAGTAATGTGTATATATATTGTATGTATATATATATTGTTTACTATATATTTATGTGTGTATATATATATATGTATAACAATAACAGGTAAGGTTCACAAGGGCGAGGAACAAGGATGGATGGGGGGAAAAAGCAAAACAAGAATACAAAACCTGTCTCTCTGAAGAGGTGTGGAGGCAGCAGGGAGAAGGATCTGGCCTGGCCACATGGCAGGGAAGCAGGAAGCCACCAGCAGTCCTCATCCAAGCAAAGGCAAGGCCCAGGAGAGCTAATGGCTGCAGTGTCCTCCTCTTTATAACCTTGCTGGACAGGGGAGGGGGAGTGGAACAGATTAACTGTTTCCCAGCAGGGAGGGCAATGCTCTTACAAGCCCTCCCCTGCTGCTTCCAGGATGGGCATTAACCCATCACAGCCTGGCTGGTTGCAGTGGTGGTTACTTGGCTGTTCTAAGCAATTGATCACATATAATTCTTCTGTATCTTTAGCAGTGGTTGATATACCAAGTTCCATGTTGAGTCATGCTCACAAATCACAGAAATGTCTTAATTATTTACACACTGGTGCATTTCCATTTGACTGCATAAAACAGATCTATAGACAATTTGAATAAATACTGTTTTGCCCTGTAAAACATCACAGGTTAGGTTAGTTAGACTGGGTTCCTATTGATTTGAGTTTTAGTTATTTCTTAATTCCTCTCTTGCCATGACTATCAAATTGGTAGGGATGGGCTCTGGGAGAATGTTACATTTCCACTATTTGAATCTGGCTATTAGTGAGCACAGCTGAGTTTAGAGCAAATAAAGGGCTCCCAGTGATGTTCTGTAATGTAATGAATTTAAATTAAAACATCTGTTATCCAGCTGTGTACCACATGTGCACCTAGTTCCCAGGAAGGATCTAACTTGTACCTTCCGCAGAATGGAGACAAATAAGTGCTTATTGCCTACTCTGCTCACTGTGAGGGGTGGTGCTGGACAGTTCATTTCACTGGCATAATTCAGGGATCCAGCTATGGCAGATTTTAGAAGGATGCATTGGAATAGCTTCAAAAGAATATTTACTTTCCATCTACAAAACCCGACTAAGAAATATTTTCCAGCTTTAACTTAGGATTGAAATCGAAAAAAAATTGTTTATTTAAAATAAAATGTCAGTCTCTAAAATTGACTCCTGTTTAGCTATAATGCTTTCAGATTTTTGCAAAAAAGCTTGGACACCCCTCATTCCCTGTTGAGTTAGCATATGGAAAATGTTGAGACAGATTCTTTTCAATAAGTCACACTTTAACATTTTAATGCATTAATTGAAATCACAGGTGTTGGTGATCTATTAAATTTTCCACAGTATGAGGCTCACTTCAGATGATGCTCCTTTAATCCATCAATCCAGGATGCTACGAAAATGTATCACTGTGGGAAATTAGCCCTATGCTTGCACTGTCTCCTCCATCCCATTCTTTCAGAGTCATTGTCCTGAAGGGACAAACCCCAAAATATGCCCTAACCAGACAATGGGTTAAGCACCTGTGAATAGAATAGAACAGAATTGAATAGAATAGAATTAACCAGGTTGGAAGAGACCATTGAGATCCTTGAGTCCAGCCTATCATGCAACACCATCTAATCAACTAAACCATGGCACCAAGCGCCCCATCCAGTCTCTTCCTAAACACCTCCAATGATGGTGACTCCACCACCTCCCTGGGGAGCCCATTCCAATTGCCAGTCACTCTTTCTATGAAGAATTTCTTCCTAACATCCAACTTAAACTTCCCCTGGTGCAGCTTGAGACTGTGTCCTCTTGTTCTGGTGCTCGTTGCCTGGGAGAAGAGACCAATCCCCAGCTGGCTACAACCTCCCTTCAGGGAGTTGTAGAAAGCAAGAAGGTCTCCCCTGAGCCTCCTCTTCTCCAGGCTAAGCAATCCCAGCTCCCTCAGCCTCTCCTCACAGGGCTGTGCTCCAAACCCCTCACCAACTTTGTTGCCCTTCTCTGGACACGTTCTAGCAAGTCAACATCCTTCCTAAACTGAGGGGCCCAGAACTGGACACAGTACTCAAGATGTGGCCTAAGCAGTGCTGAGCACAGGGGCAGAATGACTTCCCTACTCCTGCTGGCCACACTGTTCCTCTTACAGGCCAGGATGCTATTGGATTTTTTGGCCACCTGGGCACACTGCAGGCTCATATTCATCCTACTATCAACCAATACTCCCAGGTCCCTCTCTGGCTGCTCTCCAGCCACTCTGACCCCAACCTGTAGCTCTGCATGGGGTTGTTGTAGCCAATGTGTAGAACCCCGCACTTGGATGTGTTAAATCTCATGCCATTGGACTCTGCCCATCTGTCCATCCTGTCAAGGTCCCTCTGCAGCGCTCTCAAATGTGCAATCCTGGACATTTCCTTGGGTCCGTATGGTCCAGGTAAATGTGTAGCACGTGTAGTTAACCATGTACCACACCTGCAAACTCTGTATGCCCCTGGCCATGTTTGGTTATGCCCCTGCTTCAGTTACCAGGTCTCTGTTACCAAAGGGCATTAATAGTCTTTGGACAGTGTTTAAACCAGCTAAGGTAGGAAATTTGCCTTGATCTTACCCAGAAAGCAGCAAGAGCTGAATGCTGCCGGTGTTGCAGCTGAAAAGCTTGCCCTAGCAGGCAAACCACACCAGAGCCTTGCACCTGGACCAAGGCAACTAACACTCCGAGAGCCCTGTACAGGAGGCAGAAAGGGGAAAAGCTCAGAGAGAACTGAATCCCACAAGAGCTGTACTGCTACAGCCTGTGAACTGGGCATGAGAGGAGAGAGGCCCCTAAGCCCTCTTTGAGCTACTGAAAGCTACAGCCTGTGAACTGGGCACCAGAGGAGGGACAGCCCTTAGCCCTCTCTGAGCCAAGGAAAACCTACAATACAGCCCAGTGACAGGGCGCACGAGAGGAGAGGGGCCCCTTAACCCTCTCTGAACCAAGAGCTGCTTGAATTATAGTTACAGCATCTGGAAAGATACTGGGACAGAGGAGCAAGCTGTGAGTCCCCAGCTCATTTGCTATAGAATCCCCGCTGTGGGAAACCATAAATTGTGGCACTTTTATTTCCAATTTGGCTCTCTGTATTGGAAATTCTCAGATCTGTGCCTAATTTGTTTAACTGTCTTCATATTCCTTGTATGTGGACTATATCACCCACAACTGGATAACAGAACCTGTAAATATTCATTGTAAATAAGTTATGGCAGTGTCTGAAGATACCACTGCCCAAAATATTGTATCTAAAATATAAATAAATATTTTATTAAAGTCATAACTTTTGGTTAGAAAGTCTCTTATGTGTGTTATACAACACCAAAATAAAATAGAATGTAATGCTTAGGGTGCCAGTTTCAAAATAGACAGATGTTTATCAATAAATGTGAATGAATTTATAGAGGAGAATCTGTTCCATGCAGAGGAAATATCACATACCTTCTATCTTTCATTGAGGGATTTACAGTAGAAGTTAAAATGCAGTGTCACCAGCAATGTCAGAGGCAGACATGTATCCTCTGCCACATGAACTAAAGTAGTTTTCAAAGCATGCAGTCAGCAGTCATAGTATCATAGTATCAGTCAGGGTTGGAAGGGACCACAAGGATCATCCAGTTTCAACCCCCCCTGCCATGGGCAAGGACACCCCCCACTAGATCAGGCTGGCCACAGCCTCATCCAGCCTGGTCTTAAACACTTCCAGGGGCGGGGCCTCAACCACCTCCCTGGACAACCCATTCCAGGGCTTCACCACTCTCATGGGGAAGAACTTCCTCCTCACATCCAGCCTGAATCTCCCCACCTCCAGCTTCATTCCATTCCCCCTAGTCCTATCACTACCTGCTATCCTGAGAAGTCCCTCCCCAGCCTTCTTGGAGGCCCCCTTCAGATACTGGAAGGCCACAATGAGGTCACCTCGGAGCCTTCTCTTCTCCAGACTGAACAGCCCCAACTCCTTCAATCTGTCCTCATAGGAGAGGTGCTCCAGCCCTCTGATCATCCTTGTGGCCCTTCTCTGGACACCTTCCAGCACTTCCAGATCCCTCTTGTAATAGGGGCTCCAGAACTGGACACACTGGCTAGAGGCCCTTGCAGTGAAGACTGAGGTAAAGAAGTTATTGAGTACCTCAGCCTTTTCCTCATCACTTGTGACCATTTCACCAGTTTCCTTTCTGAGGGTGCCCACACCTTCCCTAGGCTTCTCCTTCCCATTGATATACCTGTAGAAATTCTTAGTGTTCCTTTTAACCTCCCTGGCTAGATTCAATTCAAACTCTGCTTTGGCTTTCCTAACCAGGTCTCTTGCTGCTCAGGCAGCTTCCTTATATACCCCCTGTTCTAGCTGTCCTTCCCTCCATTTCCTGTAGAGTTTCCTTTTAAGTAATAGTGTGTCCAGTAGCTCCTTGCTCATCCAGGCAGGCCTCCTAGCATTCTTTCCTGCTTTTCTCTTTGTTGGTAAACTTTGCTCCTGGACACAGTCCAATATTTAAGAAGTTATGTGCTGAGGCACAGCTCACTCCTGGGGAGGAAGAAATTTCATAGTCTATAACAAGGGTTTAGGAGACAGATTTATGAAGCTAAACTACTGAATGTGCTGAATTAATTTAATTAATCAAATTATGGACAGGGATTTGGTGGCAAAAAAGGCATGTAAACACACACTTTAAATGGCAATTTAAATATCAAACCCAGATTGCACAAACCATAGAATATAGTTTTGTAACTGTTATTATGTTATACATGGTGAAAGAGATTCCAGAATCACAAAAATCACAGAATGAGGGGCTGGCTATGGACCTCTGGAGATCATCTAGTCCAAACCCTCTGCTTAAGCAGGTATGTCTAGGTCAGATTGCACAGGAATGCCCCCTTGCAGGGCACCACTGAGAAAAGCCCAGCCCCATCCTTTTGACCCCCACCCTTTAGATATTTATATGCATTTATAAGATCACCTCTTAGTCTTCTCTTTTCCAAGCTCAGCCTCTTCTTGTAAGACAGATGCTCCAGCCGCCTCTTCCTTAGTTTACCTATAAGGATGTTATAGGAGATAGTGTCAAAAGCCTTGCTGAAGCTGAGGTAGACATCTGCTTCTCTCCCTTCATCTGTGCAGCTGGTCACACATTCATAGAACACCATCACCTTGATCAAGTATGTGTTTTTTGTTTGTCTGTTTGTTTGTTAAACACAGATACAGATTAAAGCAGAGACTTGAACTTGTGTGGTTAGCTGCCTTACGGAGAACCCTAACCACAAGAACTATCCTGAGTTATCCTGAATTCATTATCTTGAATTAACTCAGAAAATGGTCACAAGGAATGCTGAAAAGTGAAAAAAAGGGCAGAAAGATTAATTTTGGTTTTGATTTAACACCTTTTTTTGTGAACTTTGTTTAGCTGAAAATGTCTTGACTAGTTTTGCCTTATCAAATTACTTTTTTTGCCACCGTTGCTGCAAAACCTGTGTAGGTAATTTTGATGTATACTGCCATCAAGTTCCTCATGAATTAAATGCTTCACTTCATTCTTATGCTATACACAGAAGAAGATGACTAATAGCCATATAAATTTAGGCAAGTACCTTAGCTGTTGGACTGCTCTTCTGCTGGAATTTCCTAAAGCAAAACAATCAACAGTTGGCAGTGAAGATTTCTGTAAAGAGTGAAATAAAAAAGAATTATTAATTGCAGTTCATGATGTAACCTCATTTTATTTTCAAATTAATTTTAAATGGTGTTATGGTTTAAAAAAAAGGATATTATTTTAAAATCCCTTTTATTCTATTCCATGAATCTGAATAATAATATTATTCTGATAGATGTTAAAGAGACACTGGAAAAAATTACAACTAGTAGAATAAATAAATGAATATAATTACTGACTTAGGGCTTTATATTTCTCCATCTTTACAAGTTTCTAAATGAATAAGTAGAATAAACCAGGTTGGAAGAGACCTTCAAGATCATTGCGTCCAACCCCTCAACCAATCCAACACCACCTAAACAACTAACCCATGGCACCAAGCACCCCATCAAGTCTCCTCCTGAACACCTCCAATGATGGTGACTCCACCACCTCCCCAGGCAGCCCATTCCAATGGGCAATCACTCTCTCTGTATAGAACTGCTTCCTAACATCGAACCTAAACCTCCCCTGGCACAGCCTGAGATTGTGTCCTCTTGTTCTGGTGCTGGCTGCCTGGGAGAAGAGACCAACATCTGTCTGTCTACAACCTCCTTTCAGGTAGTTGTAGAGAGGTCACCCCTGAGTCTCCCCTTCTCCAGGCTAAGCAACCCCAGCTGCCTCAGTCTCTCCTCATAGGGCTGTGTTCCAAACCCCTCACCAACTTGTTGCCCTTCTCTGGACTCACTCCAGCAAGTCAACCTCCTTCCTAAACTGAGGGGCCCAGAACTGGACACAGGACTCGAGGTGCGGCCTAACCAGTGCAGTGTACAGGGGCAGAATGACCTCCCTGCTCCTGCTGGCCACACTGTTCGTGATGCAGGCCAGGATGCCATTGGCCCTCTTGGCTGCCTGGGCACACTGCAGTCCAATGAAGCTTCACTCTTCTCCATTTGCTGGACTGATAAAAGGACACGTTTTATTTCTGTCCCATTCCTGTTTGAAATTTAAGTATGATAATTTTGAAGAAATAAAAGAGAAGGAAGCAAGGATGGTAGGGATGCAGGGCCCAGAGCAAGACAATACTGAATAGTGTAACCATTCAATGTATTAAACTGGAGAGTAAAACTTATTTAGGCTGTGGACCAGAAGTTGTGATACGAGTGAAATGTGAAGCAGCCTAAAGTGTTTGAGAAATGTCACTTTAATGGTCTTCTAAGTAAAGAGATTTCTGGAGTTCCTTGGAGAATTAAGAAAACGCCTCTTTTATTTTTTTCCCTCCATATAATGTTGACTTCTTGATTTAAAACAGAGTCTCAACAGTTTTCTAGCTTCCTCTTTATGACTTTTTTGCTGCTCCTTCTGGAATCATTAATTTGCTCAAGGTTCCTATATCTTGTTTTAATTTGCCAGAAACTAGAAGTGAAGAGCATCCAACAGTCACATCACTAAAGACTCATGCTCTGGAGAGACACAGTCTCAAGCTGCACCAGGGGAGGTTTAGACTCGAGGTGAGGAGAAAGTTCTTCACTGAGCGAGTCGTTCATCATTGGAATGGGCTGCCCAGGAAGGTGGTGGAGTCACCGTCCCTGGAGGTGTTCAAGAGGAGATTGGGCGTGGCACTTGGTGCCATGGTCTAGTCGTGAGGTCTGTGGAGACAGGTTGGACTTGATGATCCTTGAGGTCTCTCCCAATCTTAGTTATACTGTGATGCTGTGATACTGGAGCTGCCCTGATGACAGAACTTACTTTCCTGAATCAAGGCCACACACAGTCTTTAAGATCCCCACCTTGCTGGATGGCTGTAAAGTGCAATCTAGCCCAAGCATGTTGTCTTTAAACTCCATTCAATTAATCTTTTAAAAAGTGAGTAATTAATTGTAGCTCAGATCCAGATTACTGGAGGTGAGTTACTCTGCATAATTTAACATGGAAAGTAGATGCACCATAGAAGCACTTACTTATGTTACCTAGGAGCATTGTGTGTAGATGGGAATGGATAATAAATTGCATTGCTACCATACTTCTCAAAAACTAGCATGTCAGAAAAAAAACTAACATCTCATAATGTGGCTCCTGCTAGAAAAAAAAAGTTGGGGAAACCTGCTTTTATTAAAATCCCTAAGAGTTCTCCTTCAGTGGAGGGAAGAATGGACTTTATTCAAATGTCTGAGCTCTTAAAACATGTTTGACGCCACAAATGTATACTTTCTTAAAGTGATTCTAGCTTCATTTGGGGAGTTAAACAAATCCATGCTTCAGCAGCTGTTGTATGGGTTATGTGCAATGGGAAGCCAAACTCTTATATTCAGCCAGAAACATGGCAAACTCTCTGTGTGCCATCCGGTTGGCCTTCCCTTCAAGTTCTTCCTGTATTAGAGAAGACAGGCTTCAGCCTTATGGCTCAAGAATATTTGAGTTTTAACTCTCATCTGCATTTTAACACATCCTGGCCTCAGAAGCAGATGCAATTTTATTTATTTCCTGCCAGACATAGGAAGAGCTGTATGATAACAGTATCTGTCTCAGAATTTGATTTCCAGTCAAATGAAATTGGATAGGTAACAAGTCCCACCCCAGCAAGTCCCATCTGAGCCAAAGCAAGTTGCCATGCTGTTCACGTAAATAATTTCCACAACTAATACAAAAAGTTAGGGATGTGAGCAAGATGTTAAATGGTTTTAAAGAAGAACTGATAAATTCTGCAAGTTTAGGAGGAGACCTGATAGGGTTCTTGGTGCCATGGTTTAGTTGATCAGATAGTGTTGGTTGATAGGTTGGACTCAATGGTCTCAAAGGTCTTTTCCAACCTGGTTAATTCTATTCTATTCTATTCTATTCTATTCTATTCTATTCTATTCTATTCTATTCTATTCTATTCTATTCTATTCTATTCTATTCTATTCTATTCTATCCTGTTCTGTCCTGTTCTGTCCTGTTCTGTTCTATTCTATTCTATTCTAACAAGGCTGGAGAGGGGCTGTGAGGAGAGGCTGAGGGAGCTGGGGGTGTTTAGCCTGAAGAAGAGGAGGCTCAGGGGAGACCTTATTGCTCTCCTCAACTACCTGAATGGAAGTTGTAGCCAGGAGCGCGTTGGTCTCTTCTCCAAGTCAACCAGCACCAGAACAAGAGGACACAGTCTCAAGCTGCCGCAGGGGAAGTTTAGGCTGGAGGTGAGGAGAAAGTTCTTCACAGAAAGAGTAATTTGTCATTGGAATGTGCTGCCCAGGGAGGTGGTGGAGTCCCTGTCCCTGGGGGTGTTTAAAAAAGGATTGGATGTGGTACTTGAAGCCATGGTTTAGTTAGTCATGAGGTGTTGGGTGGTAGCTTGGACTTGATGATCTCTGAGGTTTTTTCCAACCTTGTTGATTCTGTGATTCTTTGAAAGTTCATGACTCAGCACTATGATCAAAAGAGGAGTTTCTTGGTTCATCATTGCCATACCTTGAAAAGGTATTTACATTCTTAGTTTCTGATTACTTTAATTTTTTTTTTTAAATTTTTGTTTTATTTAACAAATTTCTAAGAATCCAGAAGTCACTTTTTGAAAATGCAGGCCATTGAAGTCTGAATAGATGTCTTCAATCTATCAAGAAGATAGTTTCACAATTGTCTTTGCTCTCAGAATTGCACCATTCATTCTAGCCTCCACTGTACACAATACAGTCCTGTATGCTCTCCATGTTTTGTAAATAGAGGGTACCACATAGAGCATTGTGAGAGACTAAAGCTTGTCTCTCCTGATGTGACTCAACAAAGATAAAATCACCTTTGCTGCTTGCGCAGTCAATAGCTGATGTGTATTGGGCAGAGCCACTGGAATGACTCCTAGGAAGTTGCAAAGATAACATTGCTCATTGGACCACAGCTGGCCTGACAGCGATGGACTGAGGCCACCTTCAGGAATATGCATAAGACAAGATAATATCCACCCTTCAGGTACCCCAGAAAGGGAGGATGGTGAGACAATGGATTCACCCCCTGGCCCCTGATTTCCTGAGGGACAATGCTTGGACACATACCTAAGGACTAAAAACTGTATAAAAGATTTGAGCAACTACTGGCTCAAGAGAACCAAAAACACAGGAGAAGGAAAGCACAGATGAAGAAAAACACAGGAGAAGGACAATGCTGCTGAGAAGGAAAACACAAGAGAGGGAAAAGCCTGGGGCAATGCTGCTCTGAAGAAAAACCAGGAGAGGAAAAATGACAGAGACATCACCATAGAGCCTGGAAGAAGCAGAACCCTCTCTCTATGTCCGTCTGCTGCAACTCATGGAGCTGAAGAGGCTGCCCAGAGGACCACCTCTCTTCTACAGCCAAAGCCTCAGCACCCTTTCTCTACAGACCCAACATCTCCTGCAGCACCTTTCCTCCACAGACTCAAACTGTCTGGGGGGTGTGAGTGGTGTAGTAAAATGATTCCTTTCCTCTTCTCTCTCTCTATTTTCTCTCTCCCCTTCTGATCCATCCACTTTATTTATGTAATAAATAGCCTAGCTGTTGATATTTTGGCCTCGTTTGTGCCTCTGATTTCACAACACGGGAATATTCAAAAGAACTGAGTCTCTTTCCCTCTCCGGACCAAAACAAGCATGCACCACCCTACTGGTGAAAAAACAAGCTTCAAATTGGGCATGATTTCTTCATCTCTAATTTTTTAACTTGCCCTTCTGTCTCTCCTTTTGGTCTTGGTAGGTGCTGGGAAAAAAATTCCCATTTATGAAAAGGCGGAAATATCTGCACTCTGCTGAAGGCTGTGATGAGATCATTTCCCCTGCACTTCAGTGCATTTTTATTCTTTACTTTTTGTTCTTTACCTTGAGGGGAAAAATATTTTAGTGGTTTTATATATTAAATCTGTGTTAAGCATATCAGCAGAAATAAAAATCTTTATTTATTTGCATATTAATCTATTTGCATATTAATCTATTCCTAGAATTCAGAAATACTGAAATTTCTCAGCCTTTATGTTCAGTTATTTTACTCTAAACCATGTAATTTGAGATTTAGATTGCAAAAACATTAGCTGCATTAGTTCATTGTTTCGTTAAAAAAAATTAGAATCTAATAGAGTCTCTTTTCTTTATAATATGGAACCATAGAATCATAGAGTGCTCTGTGTTGGAGGGGACCTCCAAAGGTCAACTAGTCCAATGCCCTTTGCAGTAAGGACGAGTGTCCTCAAGTGGGTCAGGCTGCTCAGAGCCCTGTCTTGGTGTTAATTCTGACATGTTGAAATAGGTTAACGCACGGTGAATGGACTAATATGTCTGCAGAGTGAGGGAATAGTAACACACAAAAATTTCTGTGTTGAGATAAAAAGTTGAGATTAGAGTTTACTGAATAAATGAGAGAATAATAGAAAAACACAATTATCTTAGCCTATTTGCAGAAAAAGCACAGCAGAAAGCAGCAGCAAGCAGAAGCAAGTGAGCTAGCTAAGAGCCCAAGCCAGGTTGCTGCTCCCTTATCCCTCCCTGTCCTTCTGCCATCTCAGAAGAGAGCCAGCACCCCAAAACCCCAGAACCCAAAAGCAGCAAATAGAACAAGAAATCTCTTAACTTCAGGCCCCATAATACTTAGCTCCAGACAGCATTTTCATTTTGAACCTGGCACAACAGCAGCATAGTATGAATAAAAGCAGCAAATATTCAACTTAATTCATGACATGCATCCTCCCATGTCCCCTCTGCAGGTGTACGTGCATGCATACATAAGCAAATTACAACACTAAAATCCCCACTAAGCTCACAGCCCAGGTATTCTAAAAGACACTGAGAAAATGTCTTCCTCTGTCTAACAGCTGCATTTGTTCTTCCAGCTCCCTGGAAGATGTTATTTAGAGTGAACATGTTTGCTCTGAAGTTGTCAGAAGACTGAGGAAATACCTTGGAAGCAACTGAATTACTTAGTTGCTGCTATGAGGTTTGCTCTCCAAGTTGACAGGAAACTGCATTTAATTACAAGGTACAGGTGGTGAGGCCTCAGCAATATGCAAAGAACTTTTTTTGATCTTCAGCAGACCATTGGAGACACTTCTTTCAAATATTCCTGCAGTAGCTCTACAAATGTACTCCCTCTGAATTCTGTGATTTGCTCAAGTCCTTTTAAACTGCCAAAATTAATAGCACACTGAACTAGAACCTCTTCTTACAGGCTCCCCAGGTGCTCTACACTGGCAGGAAGTATGCGTTTCCACTTGTCTATGTGGGTTTGCTCCAACCATTCTTTGTGACACTCTCCCATTTCAGACTGGGAAATTTTGTGTCCAAATGACTTCAAATCAGACAAGAATCAAAATGACTGTTTTGCTCCAAGGATCTCAACTGCAGTTTTCCTTTATCTCACAGCCTTCGTGCACATTTTTATTGTGGTTAAAAAAACAATTCAGACTCCTCTGATTCATTACCATGTATCAGTCCTGGAAATATCCTCTAAGTAGAATAATGTGTTCTTTGCTTCAGGGCCTGGCAAATGCACTTGTCCAGGGCAAGTGCATCCGTAACTGCCTTCATCTGTTGTGCAATTAAGTTAATCAAAGTACTTCACCAGACAGATAAATGCTCTCGTTCATTCTCCTGCATTTCCCTGTCTTATCCATAATGAGTAGTCTCAAAAAGCTTCCTCTGTCAGAATGTCTCAGCAATCATTTGGTTTTAAGACAAAACCAAACCAAACCAACCTTGTCCAAATCAAGGCTCATTGATTTCCTATGAATTATTTGTATACAAACTATTTCCTTTGAATGTCAGCTAGAGAATTACACAGCTACAACTTATCAGAATACAAGGCATCACAGAAACACAGAATCAACCAGGTTGGAAAAGACTTCAGAGATCATCATGTCCAACCTATTACCCAAAACCACTTGACAACTAAACCATGGCTCCAAGTGCTACATTCAATCTTTTTTTTGAACACCTCCAGGGACCGTGACTCCACCACCTCCCTGGGCAGCACATTCCAATGGCCAATTACTCTTTTTGTGAAGAACTTTCTCCTCACCTTGAGCCTAAATTTCCCTGGTGCAGCTTCAGACTATGTCCTTTTGTTCTGGTGCTGGTTGCCTGGGAGAAGAGACCAACCCCCACCTGTTTACCACCTCTGTTCAGGTAGTTGTAGACAGCAATAAGGTCTCCCCTGAGCCTTCTCTTCTCCAGGCTAAACAACCTCAGGTCCCTCAACCTCTCTTCATAGGTCTTGTGCTCAAGACCTCTCACCAGCACAGAGTGCTGCTGTCCAAGCTATGGGCTGACAACTTGGCCAGGAGTTTGCTGTGGGGGATGGTGTCAAAGACCTTGCTGACTACATCCACAGTCTGCCCCACATCCACCAGGTGGTCACCTGATCATAGAAGGAGATCAGGTTGGTGAAGCAGGACCTACCCTTCCTGAATCCATGCTGGCTGGGCCTGATCCCTTGGCCATCCTGTAAGTGCTGAGTGATTGCACTCAAGATGACCTGTTCCATAATCTTGCCTGGCACTGAGGTCAGGCTGACAGGCCTATAATTCCCTGGCTCATCCAACCGGCCCTTCTTGTGGATGGACACAACGTTGGCCAGCTTCCAGTCTTCTGGGACCTCTCCAGTGAGCCAGGAATGATGGACAATGATGGAGAGCGGCTTGGCCAGCACATCTGCCAGCTCTCTCAGCACCCTAGGATGGATCCCATCTGGTCCCATGGACTTGTGGGGATCCAAGTGGCTGAGGAGGTCTCTAACTGCTTCTTCCTGGATCACAGGGGTACTACACTGCTCCCTGACCACATCTACCACTTCAGGAGGCAATATAGAGGCAAAGAAGATATTTAGTACCTCTTCCTTTTCCTCATCTTTAGTTACAGTATTCTACTACAAGTCCAATAAAGAGAGGAGTTTCTTCTTGCCCTCTTTTTAGCATTAATACATTTATAAAAATGCTTTTTATTGTCTTTCACAGCAGTGGCCAGTTTAAGTTCTAACTGGGCTTTTGCCTCTCTAATTTTTCTCCTACATGATCTAACAACATGCTTAAACATATCATGAGTTGCCTCCCCTCCTTTCCAAAGGTGATACAGCCTCTTTTTTCCCCCTTAATTCCTTCAAGAGCTGGTTGCTCATCCAGGCTGGTTGCTTCCCCTGCCAGCTCATCTTTCAGCACATGGATACAGCCAGTTCCTGTGCCTTCAAGAATTCCTGTTTGAAGTAGGTCCAACTGTCCTGGACCCCTTCGTTCTTACGGTCTGCTACCCAGGATGCTCTCTGGGTTAGTTGCTTAAATAAGCTGAAGTCTGCCCTCTGGAAGTCCCGGATAAGGGTTTTGTTGTTGCTCCTCCTTGTTTCCCTGCATATTGAGAACTCCACTATCTCATGGTTGCTGCACCTGAGACAGCCTCCTACCATCACTTCTCCCACCAGCCCTTCTCTATTTGAGAACACCAAGTCAAGCAGGGCCTTGCCCCTGGTAGGCTCACAGAACAGCTGTGTCAGGAAGCTGTCCTCCATACGCTCCAAGAACCTCCTGGACTGCCTCCTCTCCTTTCACAGTATCACAGTATATCAGAGGTTGGAAGGGACCTCAAGAGATCATTGGGTCTAACCTCCCTGCAGGGTCACTTAGGGTAGTCTGTACAGGAATGCATCCAACTGGGTTTTGAAAGTCTCCAGAGAAGGAGACTCCACAACATCTCTGGGCAGAGTTCCAGTGCTCTGTCACCCTCACTGTAAAGAAGTTTCTCCTCATGTTGAGGTGAAATTTTCTATGGTCAAGTTTGAATGCATTGTTCCTTGTGTTATTACTATGCACAACTAAAAAGAGCTTGGCCCCATCCACTTGGTCCCCACCCCTCAGATATTTATATATTGGGCCCCTCTATTTAAGAAGGACATTGAGACTCTTGAACATGTCCAGAGAAGGGCAACGAGGCTGGGGAGAGGTCTTGAGCACAAGCCCTATAAAGAGAGGCTGAGGGAGCTGGGACTGTTTAGCCTGGAGAAGAGGAGGCTCAGGGGAGACCTTATTGCTGCCCAGGGAGGTGGTGGAGTCACTGTCCCTGGAGGTGTTCAAAAAAGGATTGGATGTGGCACTTGGTGCCATGGTCTAGTAGTCATGAGGTCTTGGGTGACAGGTTGGACTTGATGATCTTTGAGGTCTTTTCCAACCTTATTGATTCTATGATTCTATGATTCATACACATCGATTTTTGTGGAACCCTTTGTGTTCCAGTTTGTGTCCACTGCTGCTTGTCCTGTCACTGGACATCACTGAGAAGAGTCTGGCTCCATCCTGCTGATACTCTGTGGTGAAGGCACATTATGCCCAGAAACTGAATCCTGTCCCAGCATGTGGGCAAGTTCCCCCTCCTTCAGAAGACAAAAGCCAAGGCATTATCCAGGCCAACACGCACCCAGCACATGCAGTGCTCGTGCAAGCACCAAATATGGGCATAATTCTAGCTTCATGCTTTCTATAGGCTGAAGCCAGTTGTTTATGAGAGTGCCCATTGGTCAAACCCAGCCTAGAGGAATCTGTAAGTATTACCCCAGTTGGTAAACAAGTTGCCCCCTCTTCCACTTTGTGCTTGCTTGAGAGAGTAACTCTCGAGCCGCAGCCTCTGCCATTGAGATTATTGTTGTTAGCTTCTGTTATACATGCTCGCATACTGAAAGCCTCTGCATCGTGAGAAGCAGTTGGAGGATCATCTCCACAGAGGGAGGACCTTCAGTGATGCTTTGGAGCGCAGCGTCACCACAGCCAGTCGTACCCACTGGGAGAGCCCACCGTGGCACCAGATGACTGGACCAACCCCTGAGGGTAAGACCTGCCCAGTTGCCAGGGAGAAGGGACTTGATAGAGACCGAGTCCACATATGCCTAGCCCCGCCGTAGTGGGAGAGGAGCCGCCACGTGTGTTGCTCTGAGCCCTGTGAACCTCAGGGAAAACCAAAGCATTTTTCGTGCCTATACTGCACCGAACCCGGAACCACTCCAAACGTCCTGCTGTTTCTTTAAGCTCAGTTAACGATAAGCCGCCGCCTAATGCAGCCGCATTCTCTCTCCGAGGCTGTTTACCTCAGCTGCGAGAATCGCTGTATTTGGGCCAACCCCGCAGCTTTGCCTGCTGCCGTGTCCTCCGAGCCCACCTACCGGCAACCGTCACCCCGCCCTGTTGTGCTAGCCGACTCCCAAGGGCCAACCCCACGGGCCGACCCCGACCAGGACCGATCCCTGTTGTCTGGAGGGAATTGACTGAGTCCTGAAGGGAACCTGCTTCTGAGCTAAGCCCAGGTTCCATTATTCCCTCTCCATTGCTGCGGAGAGAGGAGACAGTAACCCAACACTGCCGTCCAACTCGACTAGGAACCAGTCCAGCGACAGTCGTCTGCCGGACCCCCACTTTGCTACAAACTAACAGCTACAGAGTATCTTCTATGTGCTTTCCATCCACTAGCACCCAGTTCAAAGTATCCGTGTCTAGCAGAGTAAACGCTGATGCATGGAAAGATTATAATACTGCTGTATGTGGCCAGAAGCTGCCCACATCCTGCCACGTCGCCGTCTAGTGGCCAAGCGGTGGAACTGCACCCTTTGTTATATAAATATGGAAATAGTCTATAACCAGTTCAGTTAAGTTCTAATCATAACATTAAGCCTCTTGTGGAATGTATTTCACGAATTCACTAGAACATGTATATAAGTTGGTAATTCATTGGTTATTAATAGTTTGATAATTAATTAAAATAATATTTTCATAATTCATATTTCATATTAATAACTTTAATAGCCTCTTCACCACATACTCACCCTTCAAATATATATAAGCATTAATTAAATCCTTGCTCAGCCTCCTCTTCTCCAGATTAAATGGACCCAGGTCTCTCAGCGTTTCCAGCCCTTTCCTGGAAAGATGTTCCATCCCCCTCAACATCTTCGTGGGTTTCCACTGGACTCTCTAACAGCTTCTTGTCATTTATGAACTGGGGAGCCCAGAACTGTATGCAGTATTCCAGATGTGAGGCCTCGCCAGAGCAGAGCAAAGAGGGAGGAGAATCTTCCTTGGTATGCTGGTCACACTCTTCTTAATGCACCCCAGAGTACCTTCTGTCTTCTTGGGTGTAGGCTCATGGTCAGCCTGTTGTCCACGAGGATTCTCAGTTCCTTTTCCTGACAGCTGCTCTCCATAAGGTCAGTCCCCAGACTATTGGTACATGGGGCTCTTCTCTAATTGCAGGACTCTACATTTATCCTTGTTGAATTTCATTAGGTTTTTCTGCACCCAACTCTCCATTTTGTCTGGGTCATGCTGAATGTCATCACAGCTTTTTGGCATATTCAGCCACTCCTCCCAGCTTTGTATTGTCAGCAAACTTTTTGAGGGTATGCTCTGGCCTGAGAGAGAAAAGGTTTCCTGATGGCAGTTTGCACAACATATGTATAATATTCTTGCAGTCTCTTGACTTCCTGGCCTGGAGATGAAACTAGTTAGTTATTGTGAATCACTGTGCCTAATTGTTTCCCCAGACAATTGTCTGTTGCTTTTCGAACCTGTAACGTATCTTGTCGTCAACAATGCATTGTGGCTGTGTTTTTCAGAGCTGAATTACATGATATATGCAAATTGGTTCTTCCTTCTGCTGCCTGATAATAATTTTTATTTTGGTTTACAAGACAAGGCATAGTTTATGTAGTTTCTCTGTTGTTTTTACAGGCTGTGAATTTATAGAGTCAAACTTTTTGACTGTTTCCCCTCATTTTAACAATATTTCCTTGTAATTAATTGCCGGCTGAAATGCTACTTATGTTCCTCTTTATTTCTTTTCTTTCTTCCAAATAGATATTGAGGCATTTATACTTACACTGTGTAATAAAAGAATGAAAAGTGTTCTGTAGGGATGCTTAAACTGTAATAAATATTGAAGAATGCTGTTACGGCCGAAAAATTCACATGATATAGAAATGATTTGTGCTCTGGGGTTAGTTAGGTCAAAACCAAAGCCAGCCTTTAAAATTATTATCTGCCTAAGTTCTATTGAGAATCTCAGACTTCATTTCCATCAGTCTTATGTTAAATTTTTGTCTTATTGAAGAAATTGAACTGTATGCCAGCATGATGTATTTAAAGTTCACAAAGGATGTTACGGCACAGGAATACGTAATAATTCTGCTGTGTGCCTTAGAATATTATTGAGGATTTTAATGTCTTCATTTTTATGATTTATTCTCACATTAACAGGTAATTCCCTGTTTTTCATTTTATATTTCTTCCTAATTTTTATGAGAGCTCTAGGTCACAGAGCACTCAACTTTCTCCACTCTCAGATTGTTTTAAAACTTTTTAACCTTTGTGATTTTAAAGAGAAATTTACTTTCCTATATTTACACAGTAGGAATAGAAAATACATTACCATTTTGACCTGCAAGTGTTGATTTTTCATATTCAGTAGCTTTACTTTCTGGATGCTAACATGCTTTTTCTATCAGCCTCAACAAGAATCCTGTTTAGGCAACTTCTCCTTATCTGGAGACTTTCAAGACCCATCTGGATGTCTTCCTGTGTGACCTGTGCTAGATTCTGTGGTCCTGCTCTGGCAGGCCAGAAGGAACAGGGAGGTCATTCTGCCCCTGTACACTGCACTGGTTAGGCCACACCTCGAGTACTGTGTCCAGTTCTGGGCCCCTCAGTTTAGGAAGGATGTTGACTTGCTGGAATGTGTCCAGAGAAGGGCAACAAAGTTGGTGAGGGGCTTGGAACACAAGCCCTATGAGGAGAGACTGAGGGAGCTGGGGTTGCTTAGCCTGGAGAAGAGGAGACTCAGGGGTGACCTTATTGCTGTCTACAACTACCTGAAGGGGGATTGTAGACAGGCAGAGGTTGGTCTCTTCTCCCAGGCAACCAGCACCAGAACAAGAGGACACAGTCTCAGGCTGTGCCAGGGGAGGTTTAGACTGGATGTTAGGAAGAAATTCTTCATAGAGAGAGCGATTGGCCATTGAATTGGGCTGCCCGGGGAGGTGGTGGAGTCACCATCATTGGAGATGTTCAGGAGGAGACTTGATAGGGTGCTTGGTTGCATGGTTTAGTTGGTTGGGTGGTGTGGATGATAGGTTGGACACGATGATCTTGAAGGTCTCTTCCAACCTGGTCTATTCTATTCTATTCTATTCAGGGGGGTTGGGGTAGGACTTGATGATCTTTGAAGGTCCCTTGCAACTGCTAACAACTTATGATCCTATGAACTAGTGACAGATAATTTCACAAGCTCATAGGCAATGACTCACTGATGTGTGAACCTGCTCCTGGCTTTACCTGTGAGTCCCTGGATTTTATAATTTTAATTTATTACATTGAAAAATCTTACCTCTCATTGAATGCTTGCAGATACTGGCAAAGACCTTCATAAAGGTGGTCATAAAGTTACACATCTGTTTTAACAGTAGAGCTATTAAGGTGTATCTATTACTCTTTAGTTTTCCTCCAGTTTTATGAGACAGCCTTTACCTTGCAATAGCCTCTTTGGTCTCAGTGAAACACCTCTTTCAAAGCCCTAACTTAGAAAAGAAGTTTAGTACCTGAAGAGTTAATTGTTGAGCTTAATCAAATGCCAAATGATGTGAAACTTCTATAAATAAAAACATATTTGGGGACTCATCTCTTGTAAAGCTTGTGGCAGTTTAGGCTGGGTGCTTCCTGTTACTGCCACACCAGTCACACCTGCAGTGCATGAAGTGTCCACCCCAGAAGGTGGACGCAGGAAACAATGTATTTCATACCTTTAATATACTGTGCCCTGTAAGTCCATCGGCAAAGTAATTCTCTTCCTCTTTCTTCCCTCTCTCTTCTCATGAGAGATGCTCCCTATTGGGTAATGGTAGGGGAGTATCTCAAGGACTCTCAGGCCTGTCTAGGCCTAATGCCAGGGGGAGGAGGGTGGGATGCAGTCGCATATCTGGCCAGCCTCAGACTAGCCTAGCGGGGTGGGGGTGGTGAACCAAGAGCCCTGGAGGTTTTGGGGAGATGGGAAGTGTTGGGAGGCTTTTGGGTGCGCTGTAGGGGACTCTGTATGCTTTGGGTTTCTTTTGTCACTATGCTTGTATCTTTCTGTAAAACACTAATTGCTTTTCCATTTAAGCTTTCCATCACTTCTGCAGTCCATTTGTGTGAGTGTTATTCTTTTGTCCCTCTCAGGGGCAAGAGAGGATCTGCCTGGCCTCAAACCAGGAGAGTTATAATCTTTGTAATTGGCTATTTCCAATTTATTTGAGTTTCTAGGTAGTGAATCATTAATGACTTCTAGGTGTCTTCAGCTTAGCATTTTTAATGTTATTAAACACTTCTGTCAGTCTTAATAATAATAATAATTAAAAAAAAAAAAAAAAGGAACCCCTGTCTTGTGCTTTGATGATCTCTGAAGATTTTCTCTGATATCAGTACAGGCATGTATCATAATTGTTTATATGTCCAGTGTTCTCTGCTGTAGAATAATGTTGCTGAGTTTTGTTTTGGTTTGATTTGGTGGTTGAGGCCCCATCCCTGGAGGTGTTTAAGACCAGGCTGGAGGAGGCTCTGGCTGGATGAGGTGTCCCTGCCCATGGCAGGGGGGTTGGAACTAGGTGATCCTTGTGGTCCCTTCCAACCCTGACTGATTCTATGATTCTATGATTTTTGTTAAAAAGAGGGAAAAACAAAAAAGCAATGGCAAAGAACTTGGCCTCCACAGGGTGAGAGCCATCTGCCTGTAATCTGTTCTGATTGTTTACATTTCCTTTGGAATTTGTCCTTTGTACATATAGGCTGAGCACTTCCCACAGAATACCACAAGAACTGATGTTTTCTGGAACCTTCTCAATAGTGCCATGTTTGGCAGTGCAAATGAGGTTGTGTGCAACAGCCCTGACATTTCTTATGGCTGAATGTCTCAAAGGGTAAGATTTGTTACTGCAGTCCCTCTGCAGGGACTAAGGTATTTCATAGCAAAGTTCAAATGAGCTCCTATTTTTAATAGTTATTTAATAGTGTATTTGCCATTGGAGCCTTGGTGCTTATTACTGCAGTGAAGACAGGTTTTAATGTCATCTTAGTTTCACCTCATAGTCTGTATATTCCAAAACTAAAGAGGATGAAAACAGAAAAAAAGAAAAGCTCTATGAAACTTTTTCAAGTGTTAGAGACACTACCAAACATATCACTTTGCAACTGTACAATGTCTGACTCCTTGAGGACAAAGCTGTATAGTTTGATAGAAAATACATGAATGATGTAGCAAAGTACCTTTCAAACTCTGTGGAAAATAAAACTATCATTCTTTGTTTCGGTTGTTTGGTCCTGTTGGCACCTCATGCTGCCTCCATTTCTCTGCCCTGCACCAATGCTGCTCTTGCCATTCGGTGGATGAGTGCTGCAGATGCCTTTCCTCCCCTCAGGGTGCTTCCCTTGGGCAGGGGGATGGGGGGTGCCAAGCAGCCCCCTCCTTGCAGCCCCCACCACAGGGAGGGATGAGCCCAGAGATCTAGTGCAAGTCGGGACTGCCCTGCCACCAGTGGCTATGCCTGGTACTGCCAGTGTGTGGCCGCTGGTTCCCATCACAGCCCTTAGCCTGGGGCGCCACTTCTCCAGGACCACCATAACCTGATACCACCACCAACCTCTGCCTGCCCAGCCTGATCATCTTGCACTTGCTTGTGCCCCTGGGGCTGCTGTTCAGTCTCCACTGCCTCTGCTGCTCCTGGCCTCACATCTTTTGGCAGCTGCTGTGCTGCCTCTCCAGCAACTACCACAGCAAGGCATATAGCAGCCTCAGGTGGTAGCACCACTTCACCATCAGCTTCCCCCTCAAGTCTGGTTTTGGTCATCATCGGCATCACCCAGGCCTTCATCTTCCTCTCTACTGCCTCAACAGCAGAAGATGACTGATGGTCAGTGCAGGAAGAACCTACACTGTGACCAAGCTGCCTCAGGTTTCCTGGTGGCCACTTCTAGCTTGGTCCATCTTCTCCAAAACCGCTAATTTCTGTGAGCTCTAACTTGGAACTGAAATGTCTTAAGCATCAAGATTTTTACTTCTGCACATGTTCACATTAAGATGTAAACTGGGAGGGATGCAATTGAAATGAGTCATTCTGATCCCTGCATACCCAGGGTGAGGTTGAGGTTTCAGGGTAATTTTCTGCAGTGGGATGAAAATGTAAATGGCCATTTGCTCACTGAGGCAAGCCACTTCTGAGCCTGGCATATTCACCTGCCTGTTGCCCATGTGGAGCTGTAGGTCAGTCTGTTCACACCCTACATGTTACTTAGGTGCCCTCCCCTGTCTTTGAGTCTCACAGGGAGCTCCAAACCTATGCTGGAAAGGCACCTATGTACTCCAGCCAACGCCTTGTTTAGCCAGAGTCAGGTTTTGTACCCACACTAAGCATAGCAAAGGACAAACATTTTTCTTACCTGTACTTTATCATATTACTGTGTCAAGTCCTTTGTGCATCAAGCCTACTCTGCATTGACCATAGGCAGTTGATCATAACATTATGTTTTAATGCACATAGGGGATGGAAAATTAACAGGAAGATCTATGTTTCTGATACAATAAAGAGAAAGTGAAATAAATCTATCAAGGGAAAAAATAATGCATTTAAGTTCATACAAACTATGAAATCTATTAAAAAGATTAGAGCCCCAGGATATTAACAGAATCATAGGACCATTCTGGTTGAAAAAGACCTTTAAGATCATTACGTCCAACCATTATCTAACTCCTGGAGGAGCTTATCCCAGAGTCTTAGAACTCTCTCGACAAAGAATTTTCTTCTAACATCCAATCTAAAACTCCTCGAGTGCAACTTGATGCCATTTACTCTCATTCTATGTCTTGTTACTACAGTGAAGAGATCAACCCCCATCTCACTACAATCTCCTTTCAGAAACTTGTAAAGAACAAGAACGTCTCCCCTTAATGCCCTCTTCTGAAGTCTAAACAATCCCAATTACTTCAGCCATTCATCATAAGTTTTGTTCTCCAGATGCTTCACCAGCTTTGTTGCCCTTCTCTGGACACACTCCAGCACCTCAAAATCTTTCTTACAGTGAGGGCCTCAAAACTGAACACAGTAGTCAAAATGGTGCCTCACCTGTCCTGAGTACAGGGAGAAAATCACTTCCCTGGCTCTGCTTGTGACAGTGTTCCTGACACAGGTGAGGATGCCATTCACCTTCTTGGACAGGATGCCATTGGTTTTCCTGGCCATCTGAGCACACTACTGGCTCATGTTCAGCCTACTACCTACCAGCACCCGCAGGTCCCTTTCTGCCTGGCTGCTCTCCAGCCACTCTGTCCCCAGCCTGTAGCACTGGTTGAGGTTGTTGTGGTTGGAGGGTGTGTGTGTGTGTGTGTGTAGGACTTGGTTTTGTTCATTCATTATTCAGTACTTTGTTTTGGAAGCAGGGAGGGGAAAGTAGCATTGTCTTATCCTGATGATGGGAAGAGAAACAAAGAATTGGCAAAATTGCTACAGAGGATGTTTGCAATGCAGAGTCGCTCAGAGACTTCCCTTCTTGGCAGTCTTCACTGCTTCTTTTACTTATGTTACTGTTCACTTTCCTAAGCAATAAAGAAAGATGACCATGTCCTTTTTATCATTATGATAATTTGAAAGTGTCACAAATAGCCACCCAGGCTGGTTTCAGCTTCTCAAAGAATCCATCCAGCAAAAGTGTTGCATCATGTCAGTTAGACTAAATAACAGGAAAGTTGGCTTGGCTTTAGAGCCTCTGACCACCCACACAGTGTAAAATTTCAGCTTCTTCAAATGGGGGTCATCTGCACTCACTGTTCAAAACACCTTTCAGAATATGGCAGACATTATTGCCTCTTTTTGCAGCTCATGAAGGACCCATTATCATGAAATGTGAGACACTTAAAGAGACATTGTTAAGAAGTGTTAAGTACTGGTGATCTCGATTTTTCTGCTGAGAAAAAGAGGTGACTAATGGAATATGATCCTTTGTAAGGGACAGTTGAAAGATCAAAGATAACGATTCATAGTTGGAGTCCCTAATGGAAAATACACAAGCAAGGGCTACCAAGGCTCTTAAATTTCTCCAACCAATGCTTAGTTACATCAGGTAAATTCTTTTCTATGCTTAACAGCCCTCCTCTGCTGTCTGAGCTGGGAACAGAATATTTAGAATCAAAAACCATCTATGCTTTATTTGTCTAATATTATATGCACTTATGAGCAGAAATGCTTTCATGTTTTAAAGTGGAGCATTTAAGCCCTTTAAGAAAACATAATTCAGCAGAACATTACTGGTTTATGCAGTGAAACAAGAAAAAGAAACTCATGAATTTTGTTTCTCAAAATAAAAATGCTTTCGAGTTTATCTTTTGGCTGAATCAGCTAGCAAGCAGAATGGTAACATGGCTCTTTTGTTTTAACAGCTCTAGTAAGAGCAGCAGCACTCATCCTCACAGTGTTTAGTGAAGTAAAAGCCTCAAAGAGTCTGCAAAACAGTGATGTTAGTTATCACTTCACTAATAGAATCATTTAGGTTGGAAAATACCTGTAATACCACTGAGTCCAAGCATAAACCCAGTGCTTATGACCACTCACTAAGTGCTACATCTGCATGTCTCTTAAATATCTCCAGGGTAAGAGACTACATTTCCCTGGACAGCCTCTTCAAAAGCAGTAGGAAAGCTGAAAAATATTATTTAGGTTGATAACTGCACATACATGTAATTTCCAAGTGTACTGACTCTGGGTGATGTGATGATAAAGCCTATGTCTCACAGTATCTGTTCTATTTTACTAGACATAGTCTTGCAGGATATCAATAACACACACTTGCTGGTTCTATCACAGATTGCAGCATTTTGCATAAATGCTTGGTTCTTCGATGGCATTCAAAAGAGATGTGTAACTATATTTCATCTGAAGACTTTTGGCTTGTCAGTTCAGCCTATTTGTGATTTGTTTTAATGAAATGTATGAAAGCTGTTTCAGTGTTGCAGTTTGAGCTGGGTGCCCCCTGCTGTGTTTAGTTCCTGTGTCCACAAGTCCAGCCCAGAGGGTGCACACAGGAAATTAAGTATTTCTTATCATAATTCTTTGCACCACTATAAGATCCAGTGTGGGGTCTAGCACTTCCTCTTTTCTCCCTCCTCTGTCAGCCAGTAACTGGGGGAGATGTCACAGGGGATGGGCAGTCTCAGATCTGGCCAGCTGAGACTAGCCTAGTAGTGGGGAGGAGGGGAGGGGGGGAAGAAGGAGCCCTGGGGGTCTTGGGTGTACCCTCAGGTGGGGATGGGATGTCTCTGGTTCTGTTTTGGGATCTTTGTCACTGTGCTTTTGGCTTTTCTGTAACCATTCACTGTTTTCTATTTAAACTTTCATCACTTTTGCAATCCGTTTGTCTGAGTTGTTTATTTCTGCCTGTGGTGGGGAGAGGGGCTGCCTCAACCCAGCACAATCAGATATTTTCACCTGCTGCTATCTTCAACTTTTGTGTTAGGTTAGTTTTTCACTTCAGTTATCACACTCTAAGAGTTACTCAGTCTTGTTTTCCTTCATAAATACTTCTGAGATGTAAATGAAGCTTTGTTGTTCCCAGGCAAAGTTGCATGAATCACAGAATCATAGAATCAATAAGGTTGGAAAAGACCTCAGTGATCATTAAGTCCAACCTGTCACCCAACACCTCATGACTACTAAACCATGGAACCAAGTGCTACATCCAATCCCCTCTTGAACACCTTCAGGGATGGTGACTCCACCACCTCCCTGGGCAGCACATTCCAATGGCTAACAACTCTCTCTGTGAAGAACTTCCTCCTCACCTCCAGCCTAAACTTCCCCTGGTGCAGCAAGGGACTGTGTCCTCTTGTTCTGGTGCTGGGTGCCTGAGAAAAGAGACCAACTCCCACCTGGATACAACCACTTTTCAGGTAGTTGTGGACAGCAGTAACGTCTCCCCTGCGCCTCCTCTTCTCCAGGCTAAACAACCCCAGCTCCCCCAGCCTCTCCTTGTAGTGCTTGTGCTTGAGGCCTCTCCCCAGCCTCTTTGCCCTTCTCTGGACACATCCAAGAGTCTCAATATCCTTCTTAAATTGAGGGGCCCAGAACTGGACACAGGACTCAAGGTGTGGCCTAACCAGTGCAGAGTACAGGGGCACAATGACTTCCCTGCTCCTGCTGGCCACACTATTCTTGATGCAGGCCAGGATGCCACTGCCCTTCTTGGCCACCTGGGCACACTGCTGGCTCATGTTCAGCTGGCTGTCAATCAGTACCCCCAGGTCCCTTTCTGTTTGGCAGCTCTTCATGAGCTTCTTTCAAGTCCATGAGAGTCTGCTGAATCGAGCTCTTAAATGTTGAGTGGAATCACATTAATTTTGCTTCTGAAAAAGGCATTAATTTATCTGCATTTGTAATATATCAAAATAAAAGAATTTTTGAAATTTTCTGTTTTATATAAAGTATCTAATAAGCAATTTATGTAACAGATGTTAGGTGTTCTACAAATAATCCTGCCTGTGCCCAGGCAGCTAAGAGGGCCAATGGCATCCTGGTCTGCATCAGGAACAGTGTGGCCAGCAGGAGCAGGGAGGTCATTCTGCCCCTGTACACTGCACTGGTTAGGCCGCACCTCGAGTCCTGTGTCCAGTTCTGGGCCCCTCAGTTTAGGAAGGAGGTTGACTTGCTGGAACGAGTCCAGAGAAGAGCAACAAAGTTGGTGAGGGGTTTGGAACACAAGCCCTACGAGGAGAGACTGAGGGAGCTGGGGTTGCTTAGCCTGGAGAAGAGGAGACTGAGGGGTGACCTTATTACTCTCTACAACTACCTGAAGGGAGGTTGTAGACAGACGGATGTTGGTCTCTTCTCCCAGGCAAGCAGTACCAGAACAAGAGGACACAGTCTCAGGCTGCGCCAGGGGAGATTCAGGCTGGATGTTAGAAAAAAGTTCTATACAGAAAGAGTGATTGCCCATTGGAATGGGCTGCCTGGGGAGGTGGTGGAGTCGCCATCACTGGAGGTTTTTAGGAGAAGACTTGACGGGGTACTTGGTGCTGTGGGTTAGTTGCTTGGGCGGTGTTGGATTGGTTGATGGGTTGGACGCGATGATCTTGAAGGTCTCTTCCAACCTGGTTTATTCTATGTATTCTATGTATTCTAATCAGAGCTGTGCTTATCAGTCATTTACACCAAAAAGGATATGTCCTTTTTGTCCAATACATCTGCTTCTTCAGATGAAGCTCGTGTAATATTCTACTGTTGTGGGCAACATAGAGAAGAGTTTTTATCCCTAGCAACACACTGCAAGGGTATTTAGTGACATTTTGTGCTAGATGCCTGCAAGCTGCATACTCCCTCTTGAAAATCCATTCTGAACTTCCTCTTGTTATATATGCTATGGAATTGTAAGACTCTTACACATGCCTCAGAAATACAGTGAAGTCTTACAACTTCCAGGAAAATACAGATAGCCTAGCTACTTTCTGTATTTACAGAATTACAGAATATTAGGGGTTGGAAGGGACCTTGAAAGATTATCTAGCCAAACTTCCCCATCAGAGCAGGGTCACCTATACCAGATCACACAGGACTGCATCCACGTGGGTTTTGAATATCTCCAGAGGAAAAGACTCCACAACACCCCTGGGCAGCTTGTTCCAATAAAAATTTTTCCATGTGTTTACAGGGAACTTCCTTTCAAGCAAGTTGTGAAAATATTGTGATTATTCAATTATTATAGAGTCCAAAAGTGTGTAAATGTGCTGTTGATTCAACTTCACTGTCCATTTCAGTGATGCTGGAATAATAGATAGTATACAAATATGGCAAAATTACAGATGCTATAGCTGGTTACCATGTAAGATGCTCTGCTGGGCTAGTATAGAACATTAGTCACTTGGTAATGTTTAAGCAACTAATATCTAGTGCAGAACAAGCTATTATCATCCAAGACAGTTCAGAGATACTCATAAATGTCAGAATCTATCAATAGCTTAGAAAACTGCTCACTACATCCCTAGGTATTGCCTACTTAATTCATTTATGTCCCTTCTCCCCTGCCAGAAAGGCTTTTTTCTGAGTAACATGTGAAAGAGTAGGATTCTGATATCTATCTATCTATCTATCTATCTATCTATCTATCTATCTATCTATCTATCTATCTATAAATGAACAATCTGTAATTAAAGTGCTGAGGGAAGGTGGGAAGTCAACAAAACCCAAAACAATCAGCCTTAACAGAATTGAAAATCATTATCATTCAAACTCAGTTCAGACAGGTGTCTGCACAGTCCTTGGTCTTAACCTAGAACAATGTTCAGATTTGAAGTTAACCACATAAGATTTCCCCTATTGCTATCCAGCTTCATTAATGCCACATACCACATTTTGTAGGAGGTGAAAATCAGATCAATATTAAAGTTCCTAAAGTTCATAGGAGAGGTATTCTTTAGTCCCTAAAGCCTGACACTGAGCCAAAGGTGAGAGAAAAATTAAGCGTAAGTTTATATTTCATATGGTCTCAAGAGAAAATAGTTACATCACACTGTTGAGTGATATTTGTATCAATGATAATTGCTATCATGATATGTAATGAATGAACTATTTCTTGTGGTAGTCACATTACACTCACAAAGAGGTATACATCAGTCTTCCGGGCTTCAGTGGGGTTTTAAGTTCAGACCAGCTGAGAGTATTAATCATTTCAGGGCTTTGAAAATGTGCCTTCCTGCTCTACCTCAGGTTCTGGAGCCATAATCACATGTGTATTTTAACTTAATCTACCTGCATTCCATCTCTTTACCATATTGTCTGTGTGAAGAGCAGGCGAGGCCATCAGCATCAGTCTCAGACCCATCCCTCTGCTGCCTTCCACAGGCATGGACATCTTGCCATGAGAACTTGAAGAGCCATTGTTTATCCAGCTACTCGTTATCAGCTATGTGTGCTAGGGGTTTGCATCCCCAGTAATGTCCTTTTGAGCCCACATGACAGTGCAGAAATGTGTTAGTTACACCAATCTGAACACTGATGGATCCTTTGGTTTGGTGATGCATTGCAGTGCTGTGTTGCGTACATTACTGCAATACCTAATCCTGTGTTCTTAGCTATAGTATTGATTTCTGTCATTGAGAATTACCAGTTTTGATGGGAAAAAAAAATAATTACTTCTGTGAAAAAACACACAAATTCCTTCCGTGCCATCAGGAGTGTATGACATTTCTGGCTTGCTCATGGGTGTTTGCATGGTGACGTTCCACTGTGCTTGTAGCATTTCTATTAAGGTGTTGTTGCAAAGGGAGGAAATGGTTTCCATCTCTCCTATAACAAATCATTGTGATTACTGAAGATGTCACTGTTATTGAAGATTCTGAGTAGAATGAGTTCTGCACAAGCTGAAGTAAATCCAACCTTTGGTTTTTTTTTCCTTTCCTTCCTTCATGAATAGGTTTTCCTTTCCTGAGATAAACAATATTGTGGTGTCAAAGGTATTTCTTCTAAAGAGAAAAATAGTGTAAGGAAGTATCTCCTGTGTATCTTTATTTGTTGAGGGAAAAAAAAAAAGAGAAAAAGTTATGCCAATGCTCTGAATCACTTGTTTTATTTGAAAGCAACACTGCCTGGTGAATCTCAGGATGTATCTTCCTTTGCAATACATTCCAAAGCTGAGTTTAGTCTGTATTCAGTATCACATAAAAACTTTCTTACTCCTAGTGTGTCATTTTGTAGAGTTAATTATGTTTGCTTTATTCTCAGAACAAAATAGTGTCATTCATCTCTAGGAGAAAGGTCTTCATGATGGCCCTGTATTCACTGAGGACATTGAGATTTTAAACACGTTTAGCTCAAAGATTAATGCTATACAGAAGTGATAAAGAATCCTACACCTGGAGCACATTATGGAGAACATCCTTCTTCAATTTTCCAGAGTCATACCTTGTTCTGGCAGCTTCATTTTCCCCATCAGTCACAGGCAGAATGTGAAGTTAAAAAGCAAATAACAAGCTGAAAGGATGACTTAGATGCTGCACCATTCAGCATAGCAACACTGGGGTCTGGGGAGCTGGGGAGCTGCTAAATGGATTGAGACTTTAATCTCTAAGCCGGCTAACTTGGCTTTCTCTGTAGTGTGGACACTGAGCAAGGGAGCCAACCAGTGACAAGAAAATGCTGCAGGCATCAGCAGGTGAGATGGCCTCAAATGCTTTTGAGCTGAATACTTTGACAATGTTAAAATTTGAGGGGCAGTTTGAAAGTCAAAGCCTGAGTTTAGTCTGGAGCCCAAGGTCTTTCTAAAACAGAGCAGGCTAATTTGCCTTACCTAATGCAGAGGAGAACAGCAGTGGCAGAGGCAGCTGCGTGTTCCTGAGTGATACATCACTGTACAGTCCTCCAGACAGTAATTGGAGTAGGTCTTGCTCCATGGGGCTCTGTCACTTTAATTTATTTTGGTTATGGAGGTGTGCAAAATTCCTATCCTGTTGTCCCCAAAACTGTGGCATGCCAATTCACAGAAACCACTCAGTTCAGTTACTTCCTTCTTTGAGTGAACTATTAATAATTCCAGCCTTAACCACAATCATTTTTGGATGTAGCTAGCCCCAAGGCTTGGCATCTGAATATACCTCTCACCCAGCAATATGTTCTGCTATTGCTAGGGAACAAATGCCCATCAAGTACATTCAAGTTACATTAAAATTCAGTTAGATTTACAAAGGTGATTTTAACACCTAAACCATCAATTTAACCAGGGTAAGATGAAATAAAAATTAAAAGAACTCAAATAAAAGTTATAAAAGTAAAAAATTATAAGAAGAGAAATTGTGAATAAAATGTACCTCCTATATTAGGAGGTGAGTGGACCAGTGGTGGTAAGTAGTTACCAAAAATGGACCCAAAACATCCAGTGCAGGGTAAACCTACAATATGTGCAATCAGAAATTTTCAGTACTGGAAAATGAGGGTTAAATGACAGTTGTAGTGATTACAAAATGCATTCTTCATGACAAAATAATAAATCTTCTATACACTTTAGACTTCACCTTAAGGCTTGCAATTTTCATTCCTGTAATACAATCCAGGCCTGAGATATTGCCAAAAGTCTGGGCCAATATTTCACATGTGGTGAAGCTTCAGGTACCACTGTGAAACCCTTAATTGCTTTAGTGTACAGCCCTCGTTTTTTATGTGTATTTACATAGAAAGTTGTTGTTTATGTACAGAAATGAACACACAATACTAAATTTAATGGTTTGTTTTCCTGATCTCTAAACTTTACTTGGTCTATAGCAATTACATTTCTCACCAGCAAGTACAGTTTCTTAAGTTAATTGTTTCTGTGGGAGCTCTACGTAGTAGTTTCAGCTTTGGTTAAAATAGATGAAGTGCCTTGCATTAGAGCAAAGCTTCCAGCACCCTTCTTTTACAATTAATTTATTTTGTAGAGGAATAGCTTAATTCCCAAATTCCATTGTTTCTCCTTGGAGCTCCTCTCAAACTGATTCTTTACATAGTTTTGGAGATCTTGCAGCACCAAAGAAAATAATGTAAGAGCAGCTTCCTTGCATCATTTGGGTAAAAAATCTGCAAAACACTACCTGCTTCCTTCAAAATTTTAATGGGATTAAGAAGCCTGGGAGAAAGCTCTGTCCAAAATGGCAACTACATCATTCTGTCCTCCACATTTCTGGACCAGATCAGTCTTCAAGACACTGGCTAAATCCTTTTTTCTTCTTCCAAAGGTTTTGTTTTGAGGGCAGTATCCCCCTGGTTTTGATTTCAGTGCAAGAAATCATGAATGTACTGCGCTCTCTTCTTGTTTGTCTGGTTGCATCTGTTTCTTCTGTTACCTTTGGGAAAAGAAACAAGAACTTTTCTCTTAGATCTATGCAAACTGATCTTTTCATCCTACATCATCTTCTCTTTCTGATTTATATCATGTTCTCATCAAACCCGCTGGGGGTGTTCAGGGCGAGGCTTGACAGGATGCTTGGTTGCATGGTTTAGTTGATTGGGTAGTGTTGGATAATAGGTTGGACATGATGATCTCGAAGGTCTCTTCCAACCTGGTTTATTCTATTCTATTCTATTCTAAACTCTGTATCATTTACACATGGGAATTTTCTTGGCTGCTGTTATATCAGATAACTGACTTCTGAGAATTCCACTTGCAAGAGCTTGGAGTTGCACATTTGGGTTTATCTGGGTAAATGCACTGACCACCTTTGTTGTAATGTCTCTATTTTAGGTAAACCAAGTAGCTTTCCTCCTATCAGTGACTTTTAGTATACTAACAGGTTAAACCCTGAGAATGGTCTCACCTGCCTGTTTCCCTACAACACAGAAGTGAGGGAAAAGTTACACATGCATAGAGAAATTCTGAATTGAGAGAAAGAGAGTTGAGAGAAAAAGCTTTAATGGACAAAACAGGTAATAATAATACAATATGCAATCACCTTAGCTAATAATGCACAACTACCTTAGCTTAACCTACTTGCAGAATTATTTGACTAGATTAAATTAATGAGGTGGGAATTACAAGAATATAGTTATCCTTATTTTTCCCAAAAGTCCCACCCCAAAATTAGTTATAAAACTTACTAGATTATTTACAGGATCTATTCAGTAACCAATTCTACCAGGATGCTTATGGGCAACTTTAGTACAGTTTAGAGAATTCATAAAATGGAAAAGGCTGAGCCACAAAATAGGTTTAACCCACTTATAAAATCAGAGGCAAGCCAGGGCTTTGGGAAAGCAGATGAGAATGCCAGGTTGTACTCATGAGAATGGAGCAGGAATTTGGCATCGGTCCCTAGGTCTCTCCTCAGTTACAGGCTCCAGAAACTGCAGGTTTTATAAACCAATTTGTGGACAGCACAATCCAAAGGATAAGGGACACACCAGAACAAAGTGTCTGCAGACAGAGCTGCAATGAGGGAAAACTTGTGAGCAGCAGCACTGTCTGAACACTGTGAGAAAGCCGCAACTTCACAGCAGGCAGGGTTACTTCACGGCAGGCAGGGTTGCTTCATGGCAGGCAGGGTTGCTCCACAGCAGGCAGGGAGCAGAACCCCAAGGAAGGCAGGTCTGGGGCGAAGCCAGGTTTGAGTGGAGCGAACAAGATGAGGGCAAGAGTGAGATCAAGAGCAAGAGTGAGAGCAGGAACAGGAGCCCTGGCCACTTTCTGGCCACTCTATTTAAGGCGTTTCTAGACAAAGTGTCAAAGGCCAGTGTACAATGGGCACAAACTACACTGCTAATTATAGCTCCCAAAACCAGCGGACTTCCCCATTAGGGAAGAAACCTCCACCCTGGTGGGAAGAATGGGCACTAATTACTTGTCCCCAGGTGAAGGGGAAGGCAATTTTGCACCTTGGAAGGCAATTTTGTGCCTTTGTCTTTCCCCATTCAAACCTCTGTTGATGGAGACTGGCGAAGAGGGGTTTGGAGCACACCATAACACAGAAAAGGTGCAGTGAAATTATGGGAAGGGAAAAACAAACCGGCATAATATAGCAAACCAAAGCCATCATGCTACTCTACTCCCACCCATACTACTGCCATGCCTGTAGAAAAGAGCCAACACTCTAAACCCCGGACCCCAAAAGCAGCAACCAGAACAGGAAGCCACTCCTGTTACAATTTGAACTTCAAGCCCCAAAATAGTTTGTTCCAGCCAGCACTTTCATTTTGAAGCTGGCGTGATAGCAGCATGGTATGAATAACAGCAGCAAATATTCAACTTAACCCATGGCAGGCATGTATTTTGTATTTCATTCTCCAGCCCAGCAGATCTTCAAGAGATTTAAAAACTCAAGTTAATCTTTCAGAACCTCACAAGATATTGTGGAGCTTCATTCTTGTAACTATGAATTTCACTAGAACAGGAAAACAGCAGGTTTATACATGAAAAAGAGGACCCTCTATTACCAGTGCCACAGGCAATCTTCTCCTTCACACAACACTTTCAGAAACTTTCCTGATGTAAATTCCAATTATTTTTAAACTGAAGAAGTATCTGAACCTAAGATTACACTCTAGTTAAAACTCATATATGTCACTATGTGTCATATATATGTCATATATGTCACTATGTTTAGCCTGGAAAAGAGGAGGCTCAGGGGAGACCTTCTTGCTCTCTACAACTACCTGAAGGGAGGTTGTAGCCAGGTGGGGGCTGGTCTCTTCTCCCAGACAACCAGCACCAGAACAAGAGGACACAGTCTCAATCTGTGCCAGGGAAGGTTTAGGCTGGATGTTAGGAAGAAATTCTTCATAAAGAGAGTGATTGCCCATTGGAATGGGCTGCCTGGGGAGGTGGTGGAGTTGCCATCACTGGGGGTGTTTAGGAGGAGACTTGATGGGGCACATGGTGCCATGGTTTATTTGATTAGATAGTGTTGGATGATGGGTTGGACACAATGATCTTGAAGGACTTTTCCAACCTGGTTAATTCTATTCTATTCTATTCTATTCTATTCTATTCTATTCTATTCTATTCTATTCTATTCTATTCTATTCTATAAACATAAGCCCTGTGAGGAGAGGCTGAGGCAGCTGGGATTGCTTAGCCTGGAGAAGAGGAGGCTCAGGGGAGACCTTATTGCTCTCTACAACTACCTGAAGGGAGGTTGTAGCCAGCTGGGGGCTGGTCTCTTCTCCCAGACAACCAGTACCAGAACAAGAGGACACAGTCTCAAGCTGTGCCAGGGGAGGTTTAGGCTGGAGGTTAGGAAGAAGTTCTACAAAGAGAGAGTGATTGGCCATTGGAATGTGCTGCCCAGGGAGGTGGTGGGTTCACCATCATTGGGGGTGTTCAGGAGGAGACTTAATAGGGTGCTTGGTTGCATGGTTTAGTTGATTAGGTGGTGTTGGATAATAGGTTGGACATGATGATCTTGGAAGTCTCTTCCAACTTGGTCTATTCTATTCTATTCTATTCTATTCTATTCTATGCTATTCTATGCTATTCTATGCTATTCTATGCTATTCTATGCTATTCTACTACTGTTAATTAGAAGCTTTAATCTTGATAGTGTCTTTTTATCTGAATTTTGTATGAAATTAATTTCTTCTGTAATGCACAAAAAGCAGTTTTATGATTCTTGTGTCCATTATGAATGAAAAATAAATGGAATCTTTGTTTTTCTGACAGAGATCTATTTGCAGTGTAGTACAGCTCTACTAGTACAGTGCACAAAAAAGACCAAAAAAATCGAGTTGACTCTAAGTATATATTTTTTTATTTCTGCCTATGCATGACTATTTTTTTCACCATTCAAAATTGACTATAAAAGATAAAATAAATTAATACCTGTGAAAGATAAATAGGCAGTCCTGCTTAACAAAGACATTTGTGGTTTACAGTTAATTTGCCATACACAGTGACTTAGCTTCAAAATATGTGGTATGAATCTGATGTCACTTTTGGGAGGCAGAATAAATTTTATGCACTACAAAACACAATACTGGATGAACTAGTTTTAGACAAAATCAAGTTGCTGACATATTCAGACATGTGCCTTACCTGGAGAAGCACCTTCACACCTCTGCATGCTGATGCCTGGGCATTTTGAGAGAAAGGCGAGGGCATGAGGATGAAGCAGGCAAAGGGCCAAGCTGGCAGACAGATAACCTTTATTAAAGGCACCAGAAGGAAGGAGGGAAAGAGTTTTCAGGCACATCAGAGAATGGCTGTTTCTCTTTTTTAAAATATTGATAAGGATTTTATCCAGAGAAAGGTAAGTAGAGAACAGTAGACTTAGAAGCACTTTTCAGGACAGTGTGTCTGCCAAAAGTGGCAGAATGAACCCAGCAGAGACCAGATAGAAGCCAGTGATTGACTACTGCGGTAGCAAATGGCATTGTTGGGCTTTGGGCATGTTTTAGATGTGAATGCTGTCCATGTACAGAGCAAAATATCTCTGAGATGATTTTTCCTATGATCCTCTGGGCTCCTATAACACTGAAATCTTCAGGTCTTTAAGTTAGGTTAAAATTAAGATGAAATAGATGCTTTAAAAATTCTGTCAAAATGGTTAACCCCCAAGTTCTTAAAAAATACTGAGAGAATCACAGAATCACAGAATCACCAAGATTGGAAGAGACCTCAAAGATCATCAAGTCCAACCCATCACCACAGACCTCATGACTAAACCATGTGCATGTCCAATCCCCTCTTGAACACCTCCAGGGATGGTGACTCCACCACCTCCCTGGGCAGCACATTCCAATGACTAACAACTCTCTCTGTGAAGAACTTTCTCCTCACCTCCAGCCTAAACTCCCCCTGGCGCAGCTTGAGACTGTGTCTTCTTGTTCTGGTGCTGGTTGCCTGGGAGAAGAGACCAACCACCTCCTGTCTACAACCTCCCTTCAGGTAGTTGTAGAGAGCAATAAGGTCTCCCCTGAGCCTCCTCTTCTCCAGGCTAAGCAATCCCAGCTCTCTCATCCTCTCCTCATAAGGCTTGTGCTTGAGGCCTCTCAACAGCCTAGTTGCCCTTCTCTGGACATGTTCAAGAGTCTCAATGTTCTTCTTAAACTGAGGAGCCCAGAACTGGACACAGGACTCAAGGTGTGGCCTAACCAGTGCAGTGTACAAGGGCAGAATGACCTCCCTGCTCCTGCTGGCCACACTATTCTTGATGTAGGCCAGGATGCCATTGGCCTTCTTGGCCACCTGGGTGGAAGGTAGTCTAAGGAAAAATAATGCAAGTCTATACGAAAATCCCAAACTGTGATGTCATAACAGTCAAACAACAGCAAGAAAATAATTTTATAATACTGAAAACAGGAGGGAGACACTGAAAACATGTACTTCAACTCTACTGAACTGAATTGTATTGAATTTCACCATCCTTCATTTTTATAAGCATAGCAGTGAAATGAAATAAATATGAAAGCAATCCTTGATGAAAACCAACATCAATCTCACCATATTTGACTTGACAAACATAAAAATCCTAAATATGATCATGAGGATGTTACTCATAGTGTATCTAAGACCCTAAGAATATGGGAAGGGTATGGTTTGCCTCCTTACAGGATGAAACTGGGAAATTGAAAGCCATGTTACTGTAAACATTTCTACAGAAGCCTGAACACTTAGATCTTAAGCAAAGAGTACTCTTCCCTGAGAAATGTTTCCCAGAGGAGGAGTTTGCTACCACCCTGGGAGACCCATGTTGACTGCAACAGACTTCTAAGTACCTATATGACTGTGCCTTATGAATTTGTAAGTACTTAGCTGATTGTACCTTATGTATGCTCATGAGATGTTTACAAAGATGGTTCTGTGCCACTGCTAGATCTTTTCAGAAACATTTAAACCCTAATTGCAATCCTCCCTAAATCTCTATCATTCACTTCATAAGAAATTCAGAGTGTTCAAGAAAGGCTCTAATCCAAATTAATAATAAATATTAAAATGTGGTGTTTTTTTAAAAGCAAACAGTGTTATGTCTTTACTTCTTTTTGTTCTCTATGGTAACAAATAAATAAAATTAGAAATAAAACCAATCAGATTTTATATTCTGTCTTCAAACTTCTTGGAATGAAAAATTTCATATTTTAACCTTTTACACAAAGCATGCTCAGATTGTATTATTTTCTACCACTAAAGTGAGAAGAAGCTTTTATTTCACATTTCCTCCTACCATCTGTTTCCCAAAGCATTACCAAACCCCACATGTTCTGTTTATGTGTATCACACATGAACTTTGAGAAAGGATGGAAACATCAACCAGAGCCTCCAAAGGAGAGCTCTGTTCTCTGTGTTGACAGCAGGAGGCCAGTGCTCTGTTCATCCTTGGCACAGCTGCAAAAGCTCTGTTCAAGCCTGTGAAAAAGTAAATCTGCTTTTGAATTCTGAATTTAGACACACCCTCTTTTGAAATACCTGAGCAGTCAAATTAACACTCACAAAGGCCCTTTTCAGCATGCCTGTTTTCAAACCAGATGACATAACAGCTGAATTAAAAACCTTATTTAAAGTCATTGTTAAGAACACAGAAAAGATACTTACTGTACTTCATGCTGAAAAAAAATATTTCAAAGAAAGAAAATTAAAACCAGCTGTGTAATGTTCCCAAGAAACTCACTGAAATATGCAGCTAAATGCAAGAACTCAGGAATATGCCCTGAAATCTTTTGCAAAGCGGTGGCAGATATTGGAATAAGTCTTTAGGTAAAGAAAGACCTTATTCTAGAATTTTCATTCTCTTTTGGAAATAACTGAAAATGGCTTTACATCTGAGTTGTTTCTTCTGAAGTATGCCTTAGATGACTCAGCTTAATCCCCTAAATGTATGATTTCCTTACCTGCAGGTTACAACCACAATTTTCTGTGGCATATATAGTGGATGCATGTGGCAGGAAATAAATCCATCTATTTAAAATAGCTTCACTTCCATCCTAAATCTCTACTCAAAAAGGCACAGCAGGTTTTGTTAACCTTTTTATTACGTTCAAGATACTGAGATTTATAGTAATGAGTTTATCTGTGATTTTGACCTGCTGCTTTTTCCATTATGAGGTGATAACGATCTAAAAATAGACCAACTCCTGTTCTTCAGAAATAAAAAAGTTACACTGCTGCCATTGGAATTAAAAAAAGATAATTCTTTAATAGTCAGAGCACTTAGCACCAGCATTATTGCATGATTTTTTTCATGTAGTCTTCAGTAACTTCAGAAACTACCTAAAAATTTCTGCAACCTTATATAATGAGGATGATTGTATATAGCGAGGGTGATGGTTCTTTGTGTTCCTATTCTTTAAATCTCTTTTGAAGTCCCACCTTTCACAAGAAATAAATAGTCTGACTTCGAATGTCAATGTTATCTTTTCATGTTCAATTCCTCTAACTCTGCAGCCACTAATGCAAATGGTAAAAGTTACTCTTAACACAACTTCGTGATTTAGTCCTTTTGATACAGAAATCCTCCATGAAGATATGACAGAAATGCTGAAGAAAGAGGAGACAGATGTTAGTGGATGTTTGCTTTCATCACAGTTTGATAAGTGAGACTGAATAGGAGTGGGTGGGCAGTTTGGAAAAGGGAGACTGAGACTGACTTAATTTGAGGTACACAAATCTGTTCTTCATGGGGTGGTGTGGAGAGATATGGCAGGCCTCTTTCTGCACCTCAGTAAGGAAGTTCAGCCGAAAGCTGGCTTAGTAATATAACCACCTTAAAAAAAACAGACTGAGAAGAAGAATATAGATAGTGAGTCAGCCTCATGTCACTCCAGACAGCAGGGAGCATCCATTTGTGCAGGTAGAGCCTGGGTGGCTATTCTCAGGGCAGAAAATTCTCCAGCACCTCCTTTTGTTACTATTATTATTTTCATTTTGTTAAGAATGTGTGTACACACAGTTGCACTCCTAACTCTTTATTGACCAATTCACCGAAATAGCTTGAAGAAGGTGAGGACTAATTTTGCACATTTCCATTCTCTTCTCACGCACTGTGAAAGAGAGGAAAGGTATACCAAAGATATTCTTTCAGGATGTACTCCCTCATCTGATCTACACAGGACAGATTTGTATATATATATTTACTGAATCTGAATTTACATGCTAAAATGTGTAGGAGGTGTCCTAGTTTAGAGTGCAACAGATGTTCTATTGATCCAAAAACGGGCAAAAGAATGACACTCACCCAAATGGGTTGGAGAGTCATGGAAAGTTTAAATGGAAATGCAACAAACAGACTACAAAAACTGCAAAGCATTAATGGTGAGCATATCCAAAGCATACAGAGTTCCTTGGCACCACACCCAACACCTCCCCCCCCAAGCCCAGCGCTTCCCTTCTACCCACCTGGGGTGCATCCAAAACACCCAGGCTCTTTCTTTCCCCCCCAACTGCTAGGCTGGTCTCAGGCTGGCCAGGCCTGAAACTGCAAACCCCTTCTTATTCTGGCATTACGCCTCAACAGGCCAAAGATGTCTGAGATACTCCCCCACCATTACCTGATAAGAAAGCATCTCTCACAGGAGCAGAGAGGGAGGAAAGAGAAAGACAGTGCCTTTGCAAACAGAGATATAAGGGTGCAGGATTTTTGGGTAGAAATGTGCTATTTCCTGTGTCCACCCAGTTGGCTGGACACTGGACACTAGAGGTGTAACGCTATGGCTTCAGTTTAGGAGACACGCATTCTGAACTGCCACAGAAGGCTGTGCACTAATTAATACCTTTTTATTTTCATCTCTTGGAGAACAGGTAAATTATTTATGGTGTCCAGCTTTCCAGATGTGGTCTATTAATGATGTAGTAATTCTTTCTGCCTTTGTATCTAATACACATTGAACTAAGCAATATTAATAAAAAAATATTTCATTGGCAGGTGTTTATATTATTTGGTAAAAATTAATTTTTCATCTTTGAAAGGGACAAAGAGATAAAGAAAGTAGAATCATAGAATGGTAAGGTTTGGAAGGGACCTCCAGAGATCATTGAGTCCAAGCCCCCTGCCAGAGCAGGATCACCTGTGGCAGGTCACAGCAGAACATGACCAGGCAGGTCTTGAAAGTCTCCAGAGAAGGAGACTCCACCAGCTGCCTGGGCAACTGTGCTAAAGGGTGCATTATGCCCTGAATTATGCCCCAAACATCGCCAAAACATGTCCCTACCTGTTTTGATCAATCCCCACTTTCCCATCCTTTTTAGAGTGGCTACTCACCCCAGAGCTGAGAAAACAAAGGGCCAGTGCAGTGGCTTGAGCCTTAAGTGGAATTTAAGATCTCAGATGGTAGGAAAATGAGAATTCCTCCCTGCTGCCCCCTTCCCTTTCTCCTGATAAGGTAAAAAAGGGGAAACAAAAGGGGAAAAGGAAAAAAAAAGGGGTAGGACAAAAGGGAAGGAGGTAAATCTACCAGAAGATAATTTGGAGTTGGTTTAGAAGTAGAAGAAGAAATTTTTTTTTTTTAAACAAAATTTGTATATATATATATTAAAAAAAAATATATATATATACACACAGCAGTAAAAGGAAGGGTGTACAAGAGTAAGGAATAAGGATTAATAGGAAAACTGGTTCAAAACTATGAAACTGTTCCTTTTATGGAAATTATACTCATAATCATACATTAGAATCTGCATATATACTGTGAATAAGTTATTAATATTTTATAATATTTAATAATTAATTATTATTAACCATGACACAGCAGCCTGCTTTGGGTCTCCATCACCCTCACTAGCTTGAAAAATGGACAGGTTTCATTTAGCTCCTTCACAATCATCTGCTACAAGAAATGAGAGATCTGAGATCTTAAAAGACTTTTGAACTGAGTCATACCACAGCTCCACCCATCATAGTATGCTGTTTCCAACAACAACCTACAAAGATTGATCAGAAAATTATGTACAATAAGGTTAAATTCCCAGTTTCCCAAGTGAAATCTTATTGAATCTTGGCAACATTTCCTTAACATACTGCTGAAGACAAGGAATAAGGACTCAGATATTTTCCAACATTTAAACTAAGGTAGTTATGGATCTTAGTGCTCTCTCTTAAGATAACTACAACACAGAGAAGACTTGTTGTCTTAGAATGGAATTAGAATAGAATAGAATAGAGTAGAATAGAATAGAATAGAATAAACCAGGTTGGAAGACACCTTCAAGATCATCATGTCCAACCTATCATCCAACACCACCTATTCAACTAGACCATGCAACCAAGCAACTATCAAGTCTCCTCCTGAACACCTCCAGTGATGGTGACTCCACAACCTCCTCAGGCAGCCCATTCCAATGGGCAATCACTCTCTCTGTAAAACTTCCTCCTAACCTCCAGCCTAAACCTCCCCTGGCACAGCCTGAGACTGTGTCCTCTTGTTCTGGTGCTGGTTGCCTGGGAGAAGAGACCAACCCCTACCTGTCTACAGCCTCCCTTTAGGTAGTTGTAGAAAGCACTATGAATGGATATGAAGAGATATTCTTAGCATGTGGATGGGACTTCCTGGTCACTTGATTATACAGAGTACAATGAGGGTCATCCTGTGAAGATCTCTGATTTCAAAGAAGTAAGAGGTAATGAAAGATTTTGAAGGATCTCCATTATGTGGCAAAAATGCAGTGTCAATGCAAGGGAAGAGTAAAGCCTTCCCCCATTTAAAATTTCTAGAGTTTTGGCTGGAAAAAACATGAATATTGTACTAAAGTATTACTTTAATTTATAAATAATGTAATATTATTTTAAAAAGCAGCTGTAAAAGAACAACAAAATTATCTGGAGGGAAGGATGGATAAGGGAGAGCAAAAGATTTGAGAAAACATGACTTTTCTGTTCAGTTGTCACTTCAACTAGTAACATTGATTGTCACATATCTTTTCTTTCCCCTGTACAATTTAAAATGTGATGGGAAAGTTTTCCCCAGGAATCCCCCATTTAGGAGGGAAGCTTCTCAAGTGTTCCTGTAGCAGCATAATTTGTTGCAAACATCATGAAGCACAGGATAAAGGGGAGTGTTTTCATTTGTGTCTTTGAGACAGAAATTCTTCCTTCTGCAGGCATTTAGATATCTGCTTTGAAGGATATGAAAAATAAAGTTACTTGCTAATGTGCCTCCCTGGTTTTATTGTAATAGCTATCTAAGAAACTGTTTGTGGTTCTTCTCACAGGGCACATTACGGAAGCAGTACTTCATTCTCTCCTTGTTTTCACAAAAAGGAAGGGTCCCTAAAATTGCTGTTGGTTTATTTTGTCTTGGAAATGACTGCAGCTGAAGGAAAAATATGCCTATGCAGTAAGGATTGAATTAAACTAGCCCTTGCCACTTAGCCGAGCAATCTTGACTCCTGAGGTTGGATGCTTGGAAATTATTGGATGAAGACAGCCTTAGACTTGGAGGATTCCTTTAAACTTTGCCTTTAAAGTAAACAAAGATAAAATAAAAATTAAGCACATTTAAAAATGTCTATTTTTTTTTCTTCATCAGCATTTTGGATTCCTGAGGAAAATCCTGATAGAATGTTCCAAAGCACAAGTAGAATATGAGAGATACTAAAAGTTTAAGTGACCACGAGGATAGAAAGTCCAAAATGTCACCTCGTGTTATAAGACGTTACAGCCACAGAAAATTGACATTATAACAAAATGTAATTTAAAAAAAATGAATATTGACATTGACCTTTGTTGTGAATTAGAAAGGTAAAGTCTGATTTTCCACAAAGGTCAGGGAATACTTTTCTCACTTTAAAATAATTCCTATTGAATAAATAGAATAGAATTGGAAAGAATTGGGTAGAATAGAGTAGAATAGAATAGAATAGACTAGACTAGACTAGACTAGAATAGAATAGAATAGAATAGAATAGACCAGGTTGGAAGAGACCTTCAAGATCATCACGTCCAACCCATCATCCAACACCACCTAATCAACTAAACCATGCAAACAAGCACCCTATCAAGTCTCCTCGTAAATACCTTCAATGATGGTGACTCCACCACCTCCCCAGGCTGCACATTGCAATGGCAAATCACTCTATGAAGAATTTCTTCCTAACATCCATTCTGAACCTCCCCTGGTGCATCTTGAGACTGTGTCCTCTTGTTCTGGTGCTGGTTGCCTGGGAGAAGAGACCAGCCCCCGCCTGTCTACAACCTCCCTTCAGGTAGTTGTAGACAGCACTAAGGTCTCTCCTGAGCCTCCTCTTCTCCAGGCTAAGCAACCCCAGCTCCCTCAGCCTCTCTTCACAGGGCTGTGCTCCAGACCCCTCCCCAGCTTTGTTGCCCTTCTCTGGACACCTTCCAGCAAGTCAACATCTTTCCTAGACTGAGGGGCCCAGAACTGGACAAAGGACTCAAGGTGTGGCCTAACCAGTGCTGAGTATAGAGCAGAATGACCTCCCTGCTCCTGCTGGCCACACTGTTCCTGACACAGGCCAGGATGCCATTGGCCTTCTTGGCCACCTGGGCACAGTCCTGGCTCATGTTCAGCCTACTATCAACCAGTACCCCCAGGTCCCTCTCTGCCTTAAAAAAAAACCACTTTTAAAGTGTTCCTTTAAAATGTACTTTCCCCCTTTCTGTATCTTTTTTTTCCTCCTAGAATCTTGAGGAGATTTTGTTCCAACTTTTAAATGATGTCTGATTGTTTGTTTTTCCCTTATTCAGAGAATTTTGATTTCTGAAATTCTGCTTTGTGGCAATCACAAAGATTTTTGGCTTTGATGCTTGAACTTTTTTCAAACTGATTTAACATGTATAATGTTTATAAACAGAAATTTCAAAGTGTGTTTCTACCCACCACCCCTAATCTTTTCACATTCAAAAATGTAATAAAACCTAAGAAGGGTTTGGAATTGCAACTCTATATGTGAAAAATGAATTTCCAGCCACTCCAAATTCTTAGCTATCATCCTAGAGGGCAGCAGAGCTCTTTGGATACTATGGTCCCACTCTGCTGTTAAAATGAGGACATTTGAATGCTTGACTTGATAGAAAAATAAAAATACCTGGGGTTGGTTTTGCACTTTTATCCACTTTGGACAGAAAGCCTCCCACCCTTCATTAGAATAGACATGCATATGAATAAATACTCATGATAGGAGGAGGGTTTGGGTTTTTTTAAGGAAATGTAGAAAAAAAGACAAATGTGAGGTTAGAGACAAGGTGTGAAACCTGGGGGTGGGCAAAGCATGAAAAAAAAAAAGGTAAAAAACCAAAGCACAATCACAAGAGAGAGAAAAGAGAAAGAAATGTGAAGATGGACAGGAGCAACAGTAACAGCCTTCTCAGCTGGGCTGGGAAAAAAGACAGATGGCAAGAAGAAGAGAGGGTGGGGAGAGCTGATAGCAGGAGAGAACAGGCCATATGAGTAGCAGTTGATGGAACTGGGGTTGTTTAACCTGGAGAAAAGGAAGCTCAGAGAAGACTGCCACTAGGTACAACCACCTGAAAGAATGCTACAATGAAGTTAGTGTATGTCTCTTCTCTCAAGTAACAAATGATAGGACAACAGGAAATCAGATGGTGTCAGGTGGAGGTTTAAATTGGATATTAGAAAACTTTCTGCTTTGAAAGGCTTGTCAAGCATTGGAACAGGCTGCCCAGGGATGTGGTTGAGTGACCATCCCTGAGTTATTTAAAGGACATGTAGTCATGGTGCTGAGGCATTTGGTTTAGTGGTTGATTTGACAACACTGGTTAAAGATTGGACTGGATGATATTACATATCTTTTGCTGTCTAATAATTCTACAGTTCTGTGAAGAGCTCCAGGACTACTCCACTTTGGCCAGCCCTGGGAACTTTCATGTATGGGACCTAGGAAGCCTGTAAAGATTGCCATAATAGCTGACCATGCAGAAGTCTAAAGCCGTTGTGTTTTCATGTAGGGCTTGGTGTGTAATTTTCACACCTGAAATCAAAATATTAGATCATCAAGGTCCAGCAAGCCAGATAAAATAACAGTCTTAGCAACAAAACTCTTGAAGGCGCAGGAACAGGCTGTGCCAATGCGCCGGAAGATGAGCCGCCGGGGCAGACGGCCAGCCTGGATGGGTGATGAGCTTCTAAAAGAACTAAGGGAAAAAAAGAGGGTGTATCATCTTTGGAAGAAAGGGGAGGCAACCCATGGAATGTTTAGGGATGTTGCCAGGTCTTGTAGGAAGAAAATTAGGGAGGGAAAAGCACATTTGGAGCTTAGACTGGCCTCTGCTGTGAAGGACAACAAAAAGTCCTTCTATAAATATATTGATAGCAAGAGGAAGGGCAGGGACAACCTCCAATCCTTGGTGGACATGGAGGGGAATGTTGTAACAAAGGATGAGGAAAAGGTAGAGGTACTTAACACCTTCTTTGCCTCAATTTTTACTAGCAGGACAGATTATCCTCCAGACAGCTGGCTTGCAGAGCTGGCAGAAGGAGTCAGGGAGCAGCATAGTTTTCCTCTGTTCCAGAATGAGATAGTTGGTGATCTGCTTAGCCACTTAGATCCCCACAAGTCCATGGGACCAGATAGGATCCATCCCAGGGTGCTGAGAGAGCTGGCAGATGAGCTGGCCAAGCTGCTCTCCATAATTTTTCAGCAGTCCTGGCTCACTGGAGACATCCCAGACGACTGGAAGCTGGCCAGCGTGGTGCCCATCCACAAAAAGGGCCGGTTGGATGAGCCAGGGAATTATAGACCTGTCAGTCTGACCTCAGTGCCAGGAAAGATTATGGAACAGGTCATCTTGAGTGCAATCACATAGCACTTAGAGGATGGCCAAGGGATCAGGCCCAGCCAGCATGGATTTAGGAAGGGCAGGTCCTGCCTGACTAACCTGATCTCCTTCTATGATCAGGTGACTGCCTGGTGGATGTGGGGCAGGCTGTGGATGTAGTCTACCTGGACCTCAGCAAGGCCTTTGACACCGTCCCCCACAGCAAACTCCTGCCCAAACTGTCAGCCCATTGCTTGGATGGGAGCACACTGCGATGGGTTAGGAACTGGCTGGAGGGCCGAGCCCAGAGAGTGGTGGTGAATGGTGCCACATCCAGCTGGCGGCCAGTCACCAGTGGTGTGCCCCAGGGATCAGTGCTGGGCCCTGTGCTCTTTAACATCATTATTGATGATCTGGATAAGGGCATTGAGTCCATCATCAGTAAATTTGCAGATGACACCAAGCTGGGGGCAGGAGTTGATCTGCTGGAGGGTGGAGAGGCTCTGCAGAGGGACCTCGACAGGCTGGACAGATGGGCAGAGTCCAACGGCATGAGATTGAACACATCCAAGTGCCGGGTTCTGCACATTGGCCACAGCAACCCCATGCAGAGCTATAGGCTGGGGTCAGAGTGGCTGGAGAGCAGCCAGGTGGAGAGGGACCTGGGGGTACTGGTCGACGGTAGGCTGAACATGAGCCTGCAGTGTGCCCAGGCAGCCAAGAGGGCCAATGGCATCCTGGCCTGCATCAGGAACAGTGTGGCCAGCAGGAGCAGGGAGGTCATTCTGCCCCTGTACACTGCACTGGTTAGGCCGCACCTCGAGTACTGTGTCCAGTTCTGGGCCCCTCAGTTTAGGAAGGATGTTGACTTGCTGGAACGAGTCCAGAGAAGGGTGGCAAGGTTGGTGAGGGGTTTGGAACACAAGCCCTATGAGGAGAGGCTGAGGGAGCTGGGGTTGCTTAGCCTAGAGAAGAGGAGACTCAGGGATGACCTTAGTGCTCTCTATAACTACCTGAAGGGGGGTTGTAGTCAGGTAGAGGTTGGTCTCTTCTCCCAGGCAACCAGCACCAGAACAAGAGGACACAGTCTCAGGCTGCACCAGGGGAGGTTTAGGCTGGAGGTTAGGAGGAAGTTTTACACAGAGAGAGGGATTGCCCATTGGAATGGGCTGCCTGGGGAGGTGCTGGGGTCACCATCGCTGGGGGTGTTCAGGGTGAGGCGCGACAGGATGCTTGGTTGCATGGTTTAGTTGATTAGGTGGTGTTGGATGTTAGGTTGGACATGATGATCTTGAAGGTGTCTTCCAACCTGGTCTATTCTATTCTATTCTATTCTATTCTATTCTATTCTATTCTATTCTATTCTATTCTATTCTATTCAACCAAACCAAACCAAAACAAGGGTATGAACTAGATTAATGAAAAAAAGAAGATCTACAATGTTTTGTTTCCAAATAGATACTTTTTTCCATTAAAAAAGCAGTCTAGATATTTAGCTTCAAAAAGGTTTAGCTGTGGGTTTGTTTTGTATGTGTTTTCTGCTTTTTCAGAATCTTGTACTGTCAAGCTTCTGGTATTTTTGTCACAATGCTAGGTAGTTGGTAAATATTATGGAACACTCCCTGGGCAGCCTGTTCCAATGCCAGATTATCCTTTCTGTGAATAATTTTTTCCTGCTGTCTAACCTGAACCTCTCTTGATACAACTTGAACCCATTTCCTCTTGTCCTGTCACTTGTTGCACGTGAGAAGTGACTGACTCCCAACTCACTCCAGGCTCCACTGAGGTAATTTTAGAGGGCACCAAGCTCTTCCCTCACCCTCCTCTTCTGAAGACTAAACAAGCCCGGTTCCCCCAGATAGTTCTCATAGGAGTTGTGTCCAAGGCCCTTCAACAGCTTAGTTATTCTTCATTGTACATGCTCCAGCACCTCAATGCCCTTCTTTCAGTGAGTGGCCCAAAACTGAACAGAGTATTCAAGGTGCAGCCTCACCTGTGTTGAGCATATGGGTACAATCATATTCATAGACCTGCTGGCCACACTGTTCCTGAGACAAGCCAGGATGCTGTTTGCCTTCTTGGCCACACTGCTGCCTCAGACCAACTATCCAGTCTGTCCAGGTCTCTCTGCAGAACCTTCCTGCCCTCCAGCAGATTTACATGCCCACTCAGCTTGGTGCCATCTGCCCTTTGTTTGTCCTTTCTGAAACAGCTGATAGGCAAACTTTTTTCTTTTTTTCCTGAAAAAAACCAGGTAAACATGAAAAGAAGTTCTAAAACTAAGCAGACAGCAGAATAGAATAGAATAGAATAGAATAAAATAGAATGGAATGGAATGGAATGGAATGGAATGGAATGGAATGGAATGGAATGGAATGGAATGGAATGGAATGGAATGGAATGGAATGAACCAGGTTGGAAGAGACTTTTGAGATCCAACCTATCATCCAACACCATCTAATCAACCAAGTGCCTCATCCAGTCTCCTCCTAAACACCTCCAGGGATGGTGACTCCACCACCTCCCTGGGCAATCACTCTCTCTATGAAGAACTTCTCCTATCATCCAGCCTAAACATCCCCTGGTGCAGCCTCAGATTGTGTCCTGAGAAGTGTTCAATACAATAATAGCAGAACCTGAAGTATAACTTAATCTAGGGCAGTGTTCAATCAACCATAGAACAGTTTGTATTGGAAGGGACCTTCAAGATCATCTAGTTCCAACCCTCTGCCACAGGCAGGGGCATTGCCCACTAGACCAGGTTGCTCAAGGCCTCATCCAGCTTGTCCTTGTACACCTGCAGGGAGTTTATGTTAACAGCACAAAAGCCTCCAAGTAAGTGCAAAAGTCTCAGTGATCCTTAGGGAACTTACAGAAAAGGCAGTGGGGAAATAAAGAGTCTGGATTTTGGAAATTGAAACTACAGTGATGTAGAGGAAACAATAAAAGGAACATTGTTTAGAGGATGCATTTCTTGTAGGGGTAATAGGAAAATTTATTTATTGCACAGCATAAGCAGGTAAGACTAGAGACTAGAATCTTTGCCTTCTGTACACTTGAAAAGAATTTATAATTGCTTGCTGGGGTGCTAGAACTAGTGTCCTAGGCACAATTCATATTTAATTGTATATTCAGTGTGGAATACCTCGACTCAAAGGAGAATAGAAAAAAAATTGAAATACATGAAATGATTCACTGTATGAGATCCCCATTTTCTGCTTAACAAATTCACTTTATTACATAGCTGTGTTCTACCAAATTCACTTTAAATGTTGAGCATCTTTTAACTACAGAATAAAACACACCTACCTGTCCTTACTGTTTGCATTTCTTAAAATGTAACATGAGATCATTAAATGCATTTGAAGATAAAACTTGAATTTGTATCATAGGTGGAGGAAAAGCCAAGAACAAACTGTTCTGCTGCTGGTTAGTCTGAAAATAAAGTACTGCTGAGCATAGGAGGCATTTTTTTTTAGAAAACACCACTTTCCCTTGGAAGCTGAATTTTAATCAGTTTACAACTCAGTAAAACTTTGTGTTTCTGTGTCTACACGGCGACTGATATTGGAGGCTGGACTGATGGGCCGAAGAAATCCAGTGGTTCTTCCTGTGCTAATAAACAATGGTATAAATGGTGTTTGTAACACTCAACGTCATCGTAAGCTTAGCCATGGGTTAGGTGAAGGGGTGTCTAATGCACAGTGGATATTGCTGTGTCTTTGTGCCCTTCAGGCAAGCATGTGTGCACATCCTCATTCCCATTCCAGATAAGGTAATTTCCTTTATGTACTCTAGCAGGTACCTCAGGCTGAGGCTGAAAGGGTTGTGAGTCTTACCCTTAAACCAGGAGACCATGTAAATATGAAAATCAGGATTGTCAGTCAGGAGATGATACATCAGAGGAAAGGAAACTCACCTGAAAGAGGAAATCATAGTATCATAGTATCAGCCAGGGTTGGAAGGGACCACAAGGATCGTCTAGTTCCAGCTCCTCTGCCATGGGCAGGGACACTCCACACTAGATCAGGCTGGCCAGAGCCTCATCCAGCCTGCTCTTAAACACCTCCAGGGACGGGGCCTCAAGCACCTCCCTAGACAACCCATTCCAGGGCTTCACCACTCTCATGGTAAAGAACTTCTTCCTCATGTCCAGAAATGTGATTGAATCCTTTGAAATTTCTATATTTAATCTTTCCCAGGGCAGTGCACTCAACAGAGTCAGGCTCCCACGGATCTATTCCTTTGATGTGGCCTTTATATTATTTATGTTTATATTTATGTTTGTATTTGTATTTTTTTATGACAGAGAATTCTAATATCCAGTAATTGCTGGTAAATACAGCATGAAAAAAGTCAGAATTTGTGGGATGCCTGGACATATTTCAATATCCCTCAATATCAATTGAGAGTGGTCAGTGGACAAGAAAAACTCTGTGTGTTTATGGAATACACTTGGGCTTTATTGCTGTGTTGGGATGTTTCAGTGCCAGATTAAAATATCTCAGACCCCAAGAAGATCATCTGCAGTTTTCATTCTCTTAACTACAGACAAATATCCATCTGTATCAGGCAAAATTAGGGAATCAGTTTCTGTATTTATCTCATAAGAATGTGAGGCTCATACTTCAGACAAAGCAACAGGAGATGAGAAACAGCAGCTGGAAATTATGTTTACATCTGGGCAAATATTTTACCTACACCAGACTAGGCATGCTTGAGCGTGTGTTAAGGTTTTAAAATACACAACTTGTGATATGAAGGTTTTAGAGCTTGTCCTCTTGCTCAACCAATAAATCCCAAGGCGAAGAGCAACAGGAAAAGAAGTGACATTCACATACAAGTCTTTGACACATGTCTTTCCCCATAGTGTGTATGAGAAACCTACTCCACAGATGTTGTGTGACTGCTAGAATCTCAGTAGGCAACCTTGCTTCCCTAGCTGAAACCACAGGAACTCTTATTATGTATTTATTTTCTTTAAGTGACAAGAGTGTCCTAGTTAATCCCACAGTGTGTCAGTCAAGACAGCAGTTGTCACAAAGACACAAGTGAAGACATGTCATAGATGTTCCTCTCAGCAGAGCCTCCTACGTTATTTGGACTCTTTCACTATTACCAGTCGTACATCTATAAGCAGGAATGGGAAATCATATCACAGAACAAACTACATCCCTGCACAGGCCATGAAGAGGCCAACCATTTCTGAGCTGTGTTTCCATCATCTTTGTACTCTTCAGTCTCTGCAGAGTTCCTGTGCTATCTGTTACCAAAGAAATTAATTGACTGTTTTCATGCTTTATTAGTTTTCTGTCTGCCAATAGCCACATAGGACCTACTTCTCATTTTCCTTTGACATGCCTTCTTTTCCCTCTTCAGAATGCAAAGAAGGAGTCAGAAGCTGACACTTTGTCAGTTGTAAGGGATGTTCACTTGCAATGGATGCTCAGTGTCTGATAGCACTTGGCATAGGTGCCATGAAGAGAGAAGTCATTCCCACTAGGGAAGCTTTCCATCCTTCTGCTGTTTCTCAAGAAACAATATTCTTTTATAGAACCTTTTAACTCTTGCTCCTCTTCTCTCCCACCCCTCCCAAGAACAAGAATCTCACTACATTGGAGAATAAAGGTAAAATTCAGGTCTTCATTCACACTTTGTAGGTCAGTTCTAATGATTCCAGTATATAGTTCTCCTATAACCTACTTTATTTACAATGGTATTGTTTCATCTGGAGGTTAAATGTTCCACCATTTCCAGAGGAACATATGGATATTTAATTGCATGAGACAACTTCCTTAAAATCAGATGAAATTCTGTAGGAATGTACCTTTGTCTCTTCTGACAATGAAGGGAATACTGAGAGTGTATCAGGTGTTTAGCTTCCTGATGGTTATACCAAGACATCACAGGTCTTACTGGGAAGCAGAAAGTTCAAGTTTGAAAGGAAACTAGAAAGAAATGTTTTCTTTCACTATCTCTACCAATGTTTCATCAGAAACAAGTGTCCTGTGTTGCACACAGTTCACTTTTATTGTTGAGATAGTAGCATTTATTCCAGGGTATTACTTGCATTCACTGATAGTTCCTAATTTTTTAATAAATATTTACACTGACAATAGAAAAGGCAAAGTAGGCTAAAAATCTCAGGGTGGTTTTGTTTCTTTGCTTAAAGGTAACTATTTGAAGATGTTCTTTCAAATATTATGTAAGGGCAGTAAGGCCATTAGGAAGGAGGGGGTGCTTGACTGAGGACATGATAACAAGGGCATTTCCTTCCCCTTCTGCACACAAGTAAGTTTTGGGGAGCTGCCCCTGTGGCTGCAGAGTAACTGGGCATCTCCTGGAGTGGCACGTTGCACACTGCTGCAGGGATTGATGTTGGAGATGTCTGTGGGTGTCGGGAGCACAAGCCCCCTGAGTGAAGAACAGGGACAAGCAGGTGTCAGAAACACAGCAGGGCAAGCTGCTGCCCAGCCACCTGTCCCTCACTGCTGTACCAATTAGCAGCCTGTTAATTAGGAGCACTTGTAATGACCAGCAGCAGTGAAAAGCACCAAAAAGTCCAAATCTCCCTGTGCTGTCTTTGCTGCTTCCACTCAAGTCTTGCGCATCATCCTCATGTCCCCTTGTGTGGGAGCCACTTGTGTTGTGTTGACCCAGTTCAGGGTCAGCACAGGGGCACAGCCACTGCTGCTTCTCACTGCAGAGTGTAAATTGTTTATGAATGGCTTCCTGGACATATAAAAATCAGCAGAAACAAAACATTTCATCCAGCAACTTTGCTACTTGCTATGTGGCAGCAAGCAATTTTTCAGTGTGACACTTCTCTAAAAAACAAAAGCAACCTCCCCACCAAATCCTCATCTTCTCCTCTGACATGTTAAAGCTTTTTACACTTGATGTTTTTGCCATATTTTGGTGATTGATGAGTTCTGCCTTTAGAAGCAGACATGAATCTGAGCTTGATTCTAATTTTGACTCAATTTTCTCACTTTCTTACTATGAACTTAAAATTGTTTATGTCCTTCCCTGAGGATTTACCTCAGATAACTTCATCATGAAAAATCCCAGTCTCTGAAATTTTGTCTTGATCAACTTTGTACCAAATAGCTCTAAAAACTCTTTTAAAACTATTAAGGTAATTGATGATCCAGATTATTCCTTTAATAAAGTCTGCTCCCTTTAGTAGCTCACCTTTGCTTTCATTCTTCTCAGAGATCCAGAGTCCCTTCCTGCTCTCAGATGCCCAGGTTATTTCCAGCAAAGTTACTGGAAAGCATGAGGCATAAAACAACCAATTCTGTAGATTTTGTGAAGCTCACTGCAAACATAAAAAAATATCATCATAGGTGTTTTTAAGACCAAGAATCTATGACACATGGCGGGGAGACCAAAGCCAAACTTTATTTTAGAGGTGTATTCTCAAAATTAATAGTTAGACTGAAGAGAGATATAAAGGTTTGCCATTGGTGTTTTTGAGATGGATACAATTGTGTACTTGTAAGGCAAGGCCAAGAAGGGAGCTGCCAAGGAATGAAATTCATTGTCATCACTAAGCACCTAAATCGATGGACAACATCCTGTTTTAACTGCCCAGACTTTAGCACCAAACACAACTTGTGGTTGCAGCTCACACTGCAGCTTGCAGGGGCAGGGTGCAATTACTCACCACAGTGCCAGCCAGATTGTTCCTGTAAGAAAGCACCCAGTTACAGAGAAACTTTTTCTGGGGCCTTTTTTGATCCCTCTATTTTCAGTGGGTCAAAAGTTGGAAAGCTAAGGCTGTTGTGGACAGAGCTTTTAGCATGGAGCAATTCTTAGTTTGGTTTTTTTTTTTTTCTGTTTTCCTAAGGCAATAATTTTTCATTTTTTTTTGGAGGCAATAATTTTGCACAATTTATACATATAAGCGGATTGATAAGATTTGGAGTGAGTAAAGAAGGATGACTAAAATGCAAATATTTTTGTCTCTCTGTTAAAGGTAACAGAAGTTGTAAATCACCCATGTTGTTCAGATATGAAACATCAGTCACCAGTCTTAGGTGCTTCGAGCATTTGCTACATAGTTAAAAGGGAGGTTGGATATGAAAGGAACCCTTCTGTGCACTGGCCTCGGTAAGAGAGAGCCCTGATGAGGTGGTCCATGACTCAGTGGTGACTGGTACTCCCAGTAGCCACAGCAGGAGACACTGAGAGACACAAAGCTGGAGAAGGGAAAAGATATGACATGGGAAGTAGTGAGCTCATGCTGGAAAGCACAAGAGTGCTTGCATTTTCCCAAGCATGGTGATCCAGTCACACTGTGATAACAGCGGAACGAGAAATGTTCTCAATCTCACTAGGCTGTACCACTGAGGTGACAAAACAGTTCCTTTTGCATAGAGCAGCCTGTCCCCATCTCTCTTGCATTTCTGAAGGTGGGCAGCCAAGACAGAGTTTCTCTTCCCACTATTTACTCTCTCAGCTAAAATTTCCTTGGAGAAATAAGTCCAATTTTAGATCAAAAGACAGATGAGAGAGAAGAGTCTTTTTGGTAGGTGGCAGTACGTTACAAAGAGAAAAATGAGAAATGCTTAAAAGGTTCATGGATTTTGTATATTACTAATACTTTTCTTACCTCTTTGACTCGAAGAGCAGACTGAATTGTACCACAAGCAGGCTTAATCTACATGAATTATTTTGGCTTGTTTGACAACAATTCATATGAACATTTTTATCCTGTAGCCACAGGCAGGCAGAGGGATGCTAATGCAGTAGCAGGATGCTCCTGTTGTATCTCTGGCTCTGTCTGCATTCTCAGTGTTAAACACTTTTCTCCCAGTTTATTCATTGCTGATAAGGACTTCTGGGATTTCATGCTTTTCTCTGGTGGCAGCTTAAACATGGTCAAGAACATACAATGCCTTAAAAAAAGACATGGGGGGAAAAAAATAAAGAAGACTTTTTATGTGCCCCAGCAAAGTATAGTTTCTATTTCACATGCTGTCAGAATTTTCAGCTCCACAAATGAAGGAGAGATTCTCTGTTCTTGTGCTTCTGAGAAGAAAGCTAAATTTCTTCTGAGAGGAAAGCTGAATTTTGTGGGAAAATTGCTAATTGCATTAGATGCTCGTGATGTCCTTAGGGCAGGGAGAGAAGAAAAAGCAGACTGAGATCTTGCAGAAAATTCTTTATTAACTCAGCTTAGGAAGGCAATTTAGTTGTCCTTCAGGCACTCTCAGTGCTAGACTGCCATTTAAAACAAAGGTGGAATTCCAGAATGAGTAAAAATTATTTCAAGATCATTGTGAATAGAGCGTCTTCCCACTTGCTTGATGCAATCTTTCTGTCAGGTCACAGAAACAACAAAACTGACATTAAAACACATATTGTACATGAAATAAACAGGTCAATTAAATTAGGTTAAACGCTACCTTGTGGTTTAGTGTAGTTCCCTCAACTGGCCTGCAGAAATTCAAGTAGCTGAAAGGCATTGTGGTTTATAACATACCTGTACCAAAGACACACACTCAGAAACCAGTTGATATTCAATACAGGCAAATGAAAGTCAGCTTCTTGGTTCTCCCTTAACTCTATAAAAGGAAAGCTAAGAAAAGTGGAATCTGATCATCGAGATGATCTTGTTGGCTGTAATTGAAATGGCAGTTCAAGTCAGCATCTGCTGTGCTCTGAGAAACAAGGGTCAGCTCTTCGTAGTTAGATAAAACCAACTAACCAGACAGTCTTAACTCAGAAGAGTCTCAAATTTCTTTTGTAAAATGAAAAGGGGAGCTAAATCATTTTGTCCATATTTTGTTTCTAAACAACTCCAAAAACTGCTTAGGCCTTAAGATTGTTCAATTCATTTAGTTGGTTTTCCTTAAACAAGGTGAAAAGAAACATTGCTAGAGGGTATTGCTAAAAATACAAATAGGTTTCTTTTTAATACTATTTGTTGTTGTTTCTACCAAATCTGTAACAGCTTCAAGATAATCTAATGTAGCTTTTTAACAAATAAAATCTATTGTCATTGTCAATTAAAAACTTTTCCTGTCTCCATGTCCTGATGGACAGGTTGAAGTGGGAATCCAATCTAGTAACCACCTTAGATCTTGTTGTAAGTGGGGGTAAAGAGAGGAAAAGATGCTTGTAAGTTTTATGGACTACAGCAGACAACCAAGAACGGCATGAGATTGAACACATCCAAGTGCTGGGTTCTGCACATCGGCCACAACAACCCCATGCAGAGCTACAGACTGGGGTCAGAGTGGCTGGAGAGCAGCCAGGTGGAGAGGGACCTGGGGGTACTGGTCAATGGTAGGCTGAACATGAGCCTGCAGTGTGCCCAGGCAGCCAAGAGGGCCAATGGCATCCTGGCCTGCATCAAGAACAGTGTGGCCAGCAGGAGCAGGGAGGTCATTCTGCCCCTGTACACTGCACTGGTTAGGCCACACCTTGAGTCCTGTGTCCACTTCTGGGCCCCTCAGTTTAGGAAGGATGTTGACTGCTAGAACGAGTCCAGAGAAGGGCAACAAAGTTGGTGAGGGGTTTGGAACACAAGCCCTATGAGGAGAGGCTGAGGGAGCTGGGGTTGCTTAGCCTGGAGAAGAGGAGACTCAGGGATGACCTTAGTGCTCTCTACAACTACCTGAAGGGAGGTTGTAGACAGGCGGAGGTTGGTCTCTTCTCCCAGGCAATCAGCGCCAGAACAAGAGGACACAGTCTCAGGCTGCACCAGGGGAGGTTTAGGTTGGATGTCAGGAAGAAGTTCTATACAGAGAGAGTGATTGCCCATTGGAATGGGCTGCCGGGGGAGGTGGTGGAGTTGCCGTCATTGGTGGTTTTCAGGAGAAGACTTGATGGGGTGCTTGGTGCCATGGGTTAGTTGTTTAGGTGGGTTGGATTGGTTGATGGGTTGGATGCGATGATCTTGAAGGTCTCTTCCAACCTGGTCTATTCTATTCTATTCTATTCTATTCTATTCTATTCTATTCTATTCTATTCTAACCTATATGGGCACCTTGAAAACTGTGTATCTATTTTATTTTTTTTCAGCTTTATTTTGCTTTAAAATGAAGGCATTGAGCAGATTTGGGATGCATGATTAGTCTTTGGTCACATAAGTATAACTAAGAATATTAGAAACAGAAAACCAAGACTGATGATTGTTTAAAAGATTAAAACAGGTCAAATATAGCTGAAATGACAATATGGTTTTGTGGTGGTTTGTTCCTGGCTAGGGGCCAAATGTCCACCAAAGTTGCTCTGTCCCTCCCCTTGTTAAATGGACAGGGGAGAGGGAAAAATATAACTAAACCCAGTAATAAGATAGAAGCAATTTAATAATAATAAGTAAAAGCAATAGACTGTGCAGAAGTGAAAGCAGAAAGGGAGATGTTGATCTCTACTTCCCATCAGCATAACGATGGTCAGTAAGGGGAAGCAGGGCTCTCTAAGCTGGGTGGCTTCTCTGGACTATAGATGACATGGACATATCTCCCCCTTTCTTCTTTCACTTCCTTCTTATATCTGAGCTGAAGTCACATGGCATGGAATACCCCTTTGTCCAGTTTGGGTCACCTGGCTTGGCTGCATCCCCTCAGTGTACTCTTGAGGTGGGGAAATGTTGGAAAAGCACAGCCTGGGTGCTTGCTCAGCAGTAGCTAAAACATTGGTGTGTTATCAACACTCAGCTACAGCACTGCAAAGCACAGCACTGGAAGAATGCTTTAAGGAGAATTAACACCAGCTAAGCCCAAACCCAGTGCAGGTTGCAGAAGTCGACTGCTAAAATGTACCATGAGGTCAAATAGAAATAGCCTTGTACTGAGATAAACTATAGTTCCCAGATCTGGATGAAGCAAAGGTGTGCTTTGAGGGGTGGCTAACTGGGGTACTCCTCTACACGCTCCTGAGGCACATGCTGCTTAAGGTAGGCTAAGGGAGGATACTTTAAAATCCTTCAAATACCAGATTCTGTTTCTTCCTCTCAACATCTTTTTGAAGAATGCAAAACTCTGAGTCATTGTAAAATTGGAGGAAGATAACAAAGAGTATAAATGTGTATACTGAGAACTCTAACACCAAAAAATATTTCTCTTAGAATCCTCTAATTTTTTCCTAAAGCAATGCTGGAGCAGCAAAAATAAACGACAGTAGACAAAAGGAACGTATGACTATAGACTAGTGGTGCAAAGTTTCAGTTGGAAAGTTTCAGGTCATAGAGGTGGGAATAACAATGCTGTGTCTTTAAAGATTTTGTAAAGTCAAAAGAAGTTAAATTCCAGAAGGAGGAAAACAAAGCTGACTTTGTGTATAGTAGAAGCCCCAAGGCATAATGTTAATGCACCAGGAGGGCTAGCTTTCTGCTGTGCTAAAAAATATACTGAGTGCACATCACAGTGGCAGACTGAAAAAACAGCACAGCTTCTATATAGCAATAGAGAATAACCCCTTCCTTCCCCCAAACATCTTCCTATCTATCTATCCTGTCCTCTTTAGAGGACACAGTCTCAGGCTGCACCAGGGGAGGTTTAGGTGGGAGGTTAGGAAGAAGTTCTATACAGAGAGAGTGATTGCCCATTGGAATGGGCTGCCCGGGGAGGTGGTGGAGTCACCATCACTGGAGGTGTTCAGGAGGAGACTTGATGGGGTGCTTGGTGCCATGGTTTAGTTGTTTAGGTGGGTTGGATTAGTTGATAGGTTGGACGCAATGATCTTGAAGGTCTCTTCCAACCTGGTCTGGTCTATTCTGTTCTATTCTATTCTATTCTATTCTATTCTATTCTATTCTATTCTATATCTGAGGTGGTATTTAGCAGATAAATGGTAAAGAGCTCATCCCAACAATGTGCTTAGCATTGTCTAGTTCAGATATCCCCAGTGATCCTAAACTTGCTTACTGGCTCTCAGACCCCAGCTGTGTGTCATGGTTATTAATAATGAAATAATAATGAATAATAATGAATAATGAATAATTAATAATAATAATAAATAATAATAACAACAACAACAGCAGCAGTATACACAGATTCTAGTGCACAGTCGTGGATGTAATTTCCATAAAAAGAACAGTTTAATGGTTTTGAACCAAACTAGTCAACAAGAGAACTAGGGTGCCATCTGCTGCTTGCCCACTAGGGGTCGACGCGACAGGTACCTGGCTGTTGAAAGCAGCAGTGAGGCTAGGAGTCAGGTACATACAACTAAAGAACCTTTTAAAGAGGCTGAAACTAATTTTCACTCACAAGTTGTAACTCCAGACATTGCTGAGGCACCTGCTTTATAATTCACAAGCTACAATACCACATGGGCTAAAGCGTGGGGATTTTGAACAGAACCAAACATGGTGTTAAACATGTGAGCACTGGAAAAGGTACAGTTTCACTGCTGAAGGCTTGTTGCTAAGACATTTGCTAAGCTGGTCTCTGCCAATGCTCAGGGGGCTAGGCGGGTGCCGTGACTAGCTCCCAGGGGCAGTCCATTCCAGACGCGGTAGAGGCAGCTTTGTCCTGATGCTGTGGGCGTGTGGCTTGAGCTCAACTGGGATGTGCTGGAGGCTGCTGAAGGCAGATTCACCTGGAACAGGCTCTTCGGTGGTTCCCTGGTGCTGGCAATGCTGTGGAGTTTGCAGGGCACTGTGAGGGAGCAATTTCCCTCCCAATGTGGCTGGAGAGTGTGTGGGGTGGCAGGGCATCATGGAGTGGCTTTTCCCCTGGCTTAGCTTGGAGTGAGCCAGCATTGATGATTCCTCTCAGTGACTGCCTTTCCTGGGGCTTCTTCTCAGGGCTGTGAAGTGCTGTGGCTCTGAGAGCAGCTCCTCTTTTCCCAGACTTGGGTGACTCCTAGGTCTCTGTGGACTGGGTTGGCGGTGAATGGGTGGCAACTCTTTACCTGTGGCTTAGCAGCTGGCAGAGGTTGCCAGGCTGGGCACAGTTCTGGCTTTGAGGGCAGGCACACAGAGGGTGGCTTTGGCTCTCAGGGCTGCATCACACTCAGAACTGCCAAAAGGGATTCAGGGAAGATCTCCCTGGTTGGCAGGGGCATAGATACTCTCGCAGCTCAGGTGAGGTCCTGGTTCTTCCTGGAGCTTGGCCAACAGGTCTCTGACCCTTCAGGGTGTGGTGGAGTTTCTTTCTACTGTCAGGACTATGGGTACGACACTAAGCTGGTTGTAGTTTCAGTGCAGCTTAAGCAAAGGACTCTTTGATGGTTTCCAGGTGAACTGAGGCACAACAGCACTTCCCAGGTAGCATGGCTTCTCTCCAGACTGCAGACAGGGCAGAATGTGTGCATGAGGACAGAGCACATGCAAGGGAGCCAAGGACAAGTGCAAGAGAGCACACAAAAGCAAAAGAGCAAAGCTATTTACAAATTTGGGTAGTATCTATAATTTGCTTGAGACTTGGATTTGAGCAATGATAATTGGTAAACACACATTAACCTATGGCAAAGCATATAACCAGAATATGCCCAAACTTGAAAGAAGCACAAGCACAGCACAAGCATCCCACAGGGTGGGTGGGTGCTCTTGTTTATGCAAACAAGGCAGGTTGGGTTGTTTACCCAGGCTTGTTGATGTTTGGCCCTTTTTTTTCCTCAGCTCTGGGCTGACTAGCTGTTCCAGAAGGGAAGGGGAAGGGGGATTTGAACAATATGTCTAGGGACATGTTTGGGGCATTTTTGGCAATATTTGGGGCATAATTCTGGGCATAATGCACCCTTCACCGCACTGTGTGCTTCTCAGTGGTGGTGGAAGAGAATTAATCTGAACTAGCAGGGTTTAACTAAGCCATTCTTCCTTTTTTTTTTCCTACTAAAACTGAATCTGGAAAAACTCTGATGGATGACAAAAAACAGTTACTGGTTAATTTTCTAAAAACCTGAAATGAAATATTAATTTTCTGAACATCCATTTTTCATCTTAGAATAGCCTCTTTTTTAAGGACAGGTGACACCAAGGGTCAAAGTGAAGTTAATCCTGTTCTCATTTGTAATGCAAATAATTGGTTAATTACTAAAAGGACACACCCTAACCCTAACCCTTTTTGGTCAAATTTAATGAAAACAAACAAACAAATAGAAACCAAATATTTTTTCTTCATTTCTCAGCAATAAGAATGATTTCTCATTTCTGCATTTCTGCCCTAAAGCCCATATTTTAGAATCAGAGGTCCAATCTTCCAGTTGTATCTCCTTGTTCTGCCATATTCAAGGCAGATAAAATATTGATATCAGCAGGAATGTCTGATCACTGAACTTTGTGGCTAAAATAGAATCAATCATCATGGCTGGCATGTTCTCTATTCAAAAGGCAGTGACAAAGAGCAAGGTAATACTAGATGTACAAGACAGTAGAATGTCCATCTCGCTGTGATCTTAACTTCCAGGGTAATTGAAGTGCTGGCAAAGAATTAGATGATCAGAATATTTGGGACAACATGTAGATTCAATAGAGATTTCCATCACACAGGAAAGGAAAGTAAGAGAAGATATTCCTAGTCTGCTGCTTGTTGGGAAAAAAGCTGGCCTCTGAGAGATGGGAAACTGGGTTCTAATTCAGTTATAGACTAGACTAGACTAGACTAGACTAGAATAGACCAGGGTGGAAGAGACCTTCAAGACCATCGCGTCCAACCGATCAACCAATCCAACCCACCTAAACAACTAACCCACGGCACCAAGCACCCCATCAAGTCTCCTCCTGAACACCTTCAATGATGGCGACCCCACCACCTCCTCAGGCAGCCCATTCCAATGGGCAATCACTCTCTCTGTGTAAAACTTCCTCCTAACCTCCAGCCTAAACCTCCCCTGGTGCAGCCTGACACTGTGTCCTCTTGTTCTGGTGCTGGTTGCCTGGGAGAAGAGACCAACCTCTGCCTGACTACAACCTCCCTTCAGGTAGTTATAGACAGCAATAAGGTCACCCCTGAGTCTCCTCTTCTCTAGGCTAAGCAACCCCAGCTCCCTCAGCCTCTCCTCATAGGGCTTGTGTTCCAAACCCCTCACCAACTTCGTTGCCCTTCTCTGGACTCGTTCCAGCAAGTCAACATCCTTCCTAAACTGAGGAGCCCAGAACTGGACACAGTACTTGAGGTGTGGCCTAACCAGTGCAGTGTACAGGGGCACAATGACCTCCTTGCTCCTGCTGGCCACACTGTTCTTGATGCAGGCCAAGATGCCATTGGCCCTCTTGGCTGCCTGGGCACACTGTAGGCTCATGTTCAGCTTACCATCAACCAGCACCCCCAGGTCCCTCTCTGCCTGGCTGCTCTCCAGCCACTCTGACCCCAGCCTGTAGCTCTGCATGGGGTTGCTGTGGCCAATGTGCAGAACCCGGCACTTGGATGTGTTCAATCTCATGCCGTTGGACTCTGCCCATCTGTCCAGCCTGTCGAGGTCCCTCTGCAGAGCCTCTCCACCCTCCAGCAGATCAACTCCTGCCCCCAGCTTGGTGTCATCAGCAAATTTACTGATGATGGACTCGATGCCCTCATCCAGATCATCAAGAAAGATGTTAAAGAGCATGGGGACCAGCACTGATCCTTGGGGCACACCACTAGTGCCTGGCTGCCAGCTGGATGTGGCACCATTCACCACCACTCTCTGGGCTCGGCCCTCCAGCCAGTTCCTAACCCATCGCAGTGTGCTCCCATCCAAGCCATGGGCTGACAGCTTGGCCAGGAGTTTGCTGTGGGGAATGGTGTCAAAGGTCTTGCTGAGGTCCAGGTAGACTACATCCACAGCCTGCCCCACATCCACCAGGCGGGTCCCCTGATCATAGAAGGAGATCAGGTTGGTCAGGCAGGACCTGCCCTTCCTAAACCCATGCTGGCTGGGCCTGATCCCTTGAGCATCCTGTAAGTGCTGTGTGAATTATTCTGTGATCAGTATATTCTGTGATCTTGGACCAGATAAAATCAAAACCATCTTATCGTGCACTTCATCAGATTTCACTTGCATACTGTTGTGAACATTTTTTTTCCCCAATTAAATGTCAATTCTACTTATTTTTCATTGTTATATTTATTTATTTATTTTCCAAGAGATTTTTATAGCCTTTGATTTTATTTCCATATGGGAAAGAAAAGAAAAAAAAAAAATCAACCAAAACCCAAACCCAACCTAACACAACCAACCAAAACCAAAACACAATCCCAAACCCAAACAGTTATTTCTATGATATATCATGAGCTGGGATGATCCTGCCTCTTTAAAACAGTCATTTATTCTCCTGCTAAAATAGTCTCTAACATTATGTGATGAAATCAGTGTTAATAAATGCTAGGACAGCAAAACCAAGGTTAAATTTCATTTTGTTCCTTACTTGGAGAGCACTTCTCTGTGCCAATCTCTAGTAACAATGCAATGTATCTCTTCACTTCAGCTGTCAAAGGCACCCAATGGAATTAGGTACTTTACATCAAGGAAAGACCACTGGATCCTGACAACGTCAACTAATTGACTCAGAATCCTGTGAAAATTCAGGCCAGACATTGATCACCCAGATAACCAGGGCACCAACACTCTTCTTGATGGAGCTTCTTCAGTCAAATCTTTATGTCAGTTGTGCATGACACGGTGCACTGTCTACACAAACCTGCAACTGTCATAACACATGCCCACATTTAGGATGCTGCGGGCATTAACTTGACTATTGGAGCAACTATTTACTTTGCTGATACAGGTCAGCACTCATCCTTTTAACAAAGCTCATGTACCTTTGCAGTCGATGCTCTTAATCACATCCAAGAGACCCAGTCTGTACTTTAAATACATGGTTTCATACCAGTGTTCTGTGTTAATCTTTGAGAAAAAGTTTTAACTGTGTTCTTCTCCAGAAAGGTCTAAAAACATTCTGTTATAACGTAAAACTTTACCTTTAAAAAAAGAATAATTAATTTATACTGAGCTTCTGAACAATAATCATAGCAACAGAAACAGTCTTTTAAAGGTGATTTTTAATTCTATTTGTTATTTTATTGCTGAGTACTGGAAAACAGCAGTGAAATGATTTGCAGTTTCACCCACACCACAAATATCATGTTCTGTATTTCTAAGAGGAACGATTATAGCCGAGAAGTCTGAGAGGCCAAAAGCACTTTCTGCAAGGGTCTAAAATCCAAAGTGATACTTCAACTGGGACAATAGTAAAAGCCATTTACTTGAAGAATATTTCATACCAATCAATATTACTAATTGTATCTGAAATGACAAAGGAATAATGAAGAAAAGCAGATAGGGATGGGGATATGAGAAGAAAAGGAAAGAAAGAAGGAAAAACTATGCTTATTCTGCAGAATTTTGAAAGAGTAGAGAAAGAATATCATAAATGTCCAAAGAGGGAGATTTAGAAAATTACGAGATGATCATGGAAAACAACTCATAAGAGTGAAAACACATGTACATGAGTATTTGCATTTCTGGCTAGTGTAACCTGGTTGACGGGTTTAAAACTTCAGTCTGTTTCACAGTAAAAAGGATCCACAGGCATAACAATACCCAGAGCTTCATCATGAAAGAAACCCATGTATTTTCTGCTCTGCTTGCACTGGTACAACAGAGGAAGCTTGAGGTCAGCTTTGTTCAGAGCCAGTGTCATCAGTGGGCACATTCTGTTCCTTCAGAGCACTTAAGGAGACCGGGAAATCCACTGTGGCTTGTGTGCACTGTCCATGTCTAACCCTTGGGCAGGCCTGATGCAGGGGCTATGTTTTGCAGCATGCCTCCTGTGAGCAAAACAGGGACTGTCAGTGCCATATGGAGCATCTGATCACAAGCTGGGGGCAGGAGTTGATCTGCTGGAGGATAGAGAGGCTCTGCAGAGGGACCTCGACAGGCTGGACAGATGGGCAGAGTCCAACGGCATGAGATTGAACACATCCAAGTGCCGGGTTCTGCACATTGGCCACAACAACCCCATGCAGAGCTACAGGCTGGGGTCAGAGTGGCTGGAGAGCAGCCAGGTGGAGAGGGACCTGGTCAATGGTAGGCTGAACATGAGCTTGCAGTGTGCCCAGGTAACCAGGAGGGCCAATGGCACCCTGGCCTGCATCAAGAACAGTATGGCCAGCAGGAGCAGGGAGGTCATTCTGCCCCTGTACACTGCACTGGTTAGGCCACACCTCGAGTCCTGTGTCCAGTTCTGAGCCGTTCAGTTTAGGAAGGAGGTTGACTTGCTGGAACAAGTCCAGAGAAGGGCAATGAAGTTGGTGAGGGGTTTGGAACACAAGCCCTATGAGGAGAGGCTGAGGGAGCTGGGGTTGCTTAGCCTGGAGAGAAGGAGACTCAGGGGTGATCTTTTCACTCTCTACAACTACCTGAAGGGAGGTTGTAGACGGATGATGGTCTCTTCTTCCAGGCAACCAGTACCAGAACAAGAGGACACAGTCTCAGGCTGCACCAGGGGAGGATTAGGTTGGATGTTAGGAAGAAGCTCTATACAGAGAGAGTGATTGCCCATTGGAATGGGCTACCAGGGGAGGTGGTGGAGTTGCCGTCATTGGTGGTTTTCAGGAGAAGACTTGGATGGGGTGCTTGGTGCCATGGGTTAGTTGTTTAGGTCGTGTTGGATTGGTTGATAGGTTGAACGCGATGATCTTGAAAGTCTCTTCCAACCCGGTTTATTCTATTCTATTCTATTCTATTCTATTCTATTCTATTCTATTCTATTATATTCTATTCTATTCTATTCTATGCTTTAGGTTGGTCACAAAGAATGGTGCAGACATCCTTCATCTGGTTCCAGCCGGGCTGCTGCAATATCATCCCTAGAAGGATTCCAACTTAATCCTGAAAAAATCATGATCATGGTAGGGCATCACACTGAGAACATTTTTCACTGAATAGGATTTTTTGATGTGGATGTCAGCCTGTGGTGTTGCATTTTAGCTGCAGTCCCTGCACTCCTAGTTCTGGGTGGTTGGGAATGGCCATAGAATCATGGAATCAATAAGGTTGGAAGAGACCATAAAGGTCATCAAGTCCAACCTGTCACCCAACACCTCATGACTAATAAACCGTGGCACCAAGTGCCACGTCCAGTCCCCTCTTGAACACCTCCAGGGAGGGTGACTCCACCACCTCCCTGGGCAGCTCATTCCAATGGCTAACTCTCTCTGTGAAGAACTTTCTCCTCACCTCAAGCCTACACTTCCTCTGGCACAGCTTGAGACTGTGTCCTCTTGTTCTGGTGCTGGTTGCCTGGGAGAAGAGACCAACCCCACCTGGCTAGAACCTCCCTTCTGATAGTTGTAGACAGCAATAATGTCTGCCCTTAGCCTCCTCTTCTCCAGGCTAAACAATCCCAGCTCCCTCAGCCTCTCCTCATAGGGCTTGTGCTCCAAACCCCTCCCCAGCCTTGTTGCCCTTTTCTGGACACGTTCAAGTGTCTCAATGTCCTTCTTAAGCCGAGGGGCCCAGAACTGGACACAGTACTCAGGGTGTGGCCTAACTAGAATGAAGTGATGATGCCTGCAGAGAGGTTGCTTTGCTTATGCAGCTGCCTGACTGTGAGAAGCAGATGAATCTGTGGATGCTTTGGTAACATGACATGTTTTCAATGTAATCTGGGATCTGGTTTAATCTGGAGGGTAATAAACACTGGATTTCTGAAGCTGCTTTTCTTCTATCCAGTTTTATTTATTTTTTTTTTTTTTTCAGCTACAGATAAAATATCCCCTTCTGTCTATTGACTAGCTTATTTTGACTGGTCACTGTAAATCCTCGGTGATGATTCTGTTTCAATAAGAAACCATTACGTAATTACCATAAAGCTTAGGTATTGCAAATTGATAAATTAATTTCATACATCTGGAATCTAAATTCCCATTAGTAACAGTTTCAAAAGGCTGAATTTACTGAACCAATTCAAAGTAGTCAATAATTGGACTACCTATAATCCTCCTCATCTTGTGATACATTTTTCCCCTGCAGACAATGCACCTGATTGTCTTGCAAATGTCCTTTAAAATATATTAACAAGCAATAAGGTGCTGTAGACACATATAGAAATTGATTGCATTCATAGAAGGCGTAAGTACCTCTCAGAATTAATTTGGTCACTCCTTTGTATATGGGGGCCTACAGGATAGATGGAGAGGAATCTTTTGCACAGGCACATAGTGACAGTATGACAGGCAGCAGCTTCAAACTGGCAGAAGCAAAATTTAAATTAGATATTAGGAAGAAATTCTACACCTAAAAAGGTGGTGAGGAACTAGAACAGGTTGCTCAGAGAAGTTGTGGAGGATGAAATCCTGAAAGTGTTCAAAGACAGGCTTGCTGGGGCCTTGAGTGACCTGGTCAAACAGAAGATGTCTTGGCCCACAGCAGGGGTGTTGAAACTAGATGATTATAGAGTCATATGGTGGTTTAATTTGGCAGGGACATTAAAGATCTCAAAGGCCTTAAGGTCCTGTAATGTGATGGTTTAGAAATTTCCCTCTGCATTAACAAAGAAGCACGGCTCACTCAGTCGGGAAGCAAATGGAAGCTGTATTTACAAGCAAAAACTACACTCTACAATGGAATGCAATGACTATGTACAAATATACAGTATTTACAATATTGCACAGGGATTTACAATCAGAAAATAGCATGGAAACACCCTCAGAACCCCTTCTGGTATCCCAAAAGGAGTGGGGAAAAGGCTCTGCTCTCCCCTAACACCCCCTTTCCCTCTATAATTAGAAGAAAAGAGAAAGAAGTTAGGAGAACTGTTAGCTCAAAGCATCATTAGCCTCCTTGTCTGCAAGGTCAGTAGCAGTAAGATTCTCTCCATACCAGAAAAAGCAGCCAGGCAGCCAGAGAAGAAGGAAAGCAATGAAGTGGAATGTGTGAGATTGCTAGGGTACACCTCGCACCTCTGGCCAATAAAATTAATTTAGAAGCATCTTTTGTTTTCCTTTTTACACCTAACTGTGAATTGTTTATATTTCTTCACTTTCTCTGCTCCAAATCTGCAGCTTACTTTTAAAGGCATAGCCTAAAACTGCCACAGGTGCCCTCCAATACAAACCATTCTACGATTCTGTGTTCAAAATTTCCATATGCAGCTGAGCAGAGAATTTCCTTCTCCATTCCTTAAGAAAAAACTTATTTTAGCAGTTTTATTTTTATCTTTATCTTTATTTAGAGCATCTAAATATTGATTTATTTTTTTGTTTCATTTTTCTCAGTTTGAAGAGACCTTTAAGATCATTGAGTCCAATCACTACCTAACTCTTCCAAGTCTGGTGCTAAACTATGGCTTTCAGCACATCTGTGTGTGTTTCAAACACCTTCACAGATGAGAAAACAACCACCTTTCTGGGCAGCCTGTTCCACAATTTGATAGCTCTTTCACTGAGAGTTTATTCTAATATCCAATCTAAAGATCCCCATGCACAGGTTGAGGCCATTTCTTTTACTCCTCTCTCTTTTTTGCAAGGGAGAAGAGACTGAATACCGTCCTAATACAAACTCCTTCCAGGTAGTTGTAGGAGAGTGAGAAGGTGTCTCCTTAGCCTCCTCTTGTCTAGACTAAACAACCTCAGCTTAGAATCATAGCCTCATAGAATGGTCTGGGTTGGAAGGGACCTCCAGAGGTCATCTTGTCCATCCCCCTCTGCAATAAGGAGGGGCATCCTCAACTAGATGAGGCTGACCAGAGCCCTGTTGCACCTCACTTCGAATATCTCCAGGGATGGGGCCACAACCACCTCCCCAGGTAACCTGTTCCAGTGTTCCACTACCCTCACTGTAAGGAACTTGTTTCTAGCATCCAATCTAAATCTGCTCTTCTTTAGTTTGAAGCCATTGGCCCTCACCCTATCACTGAGGCCTTTGTAAACAGTCTCTCTCCATCTTTCTTGTAGACCCTCTTCAGGCAGGGGAAGGCTCCTGTTAGGTCTCCCTGGAGCCTTCTGCTCTCCAGGCTGAACAACCCCACCTCCTTCAGCCTGTCTTCATAGCAGAGATGCTCCAACCCCCTGATCATTTTCATGGACCTCCCCTGGACCTGCTCTATCATGTCTGTGTCTTTCCTATATTGAGGGCTCCAGACTTGTACACAGTACTCCAGGTGAGATCTCACCATAGCAAAGTGTCGGAATCACCTCTCTGTATCTGCTGGCAACGCTTCTTTTGATGCAGCCCAGGATGTGATTGGATGCAAACCTCACTGTTTCCTCACAACACAAAGGCTTCAACCACTTGACATCCAAACCAATGTGATATTTGCTGTCTGGGTAAGTGATTATTATTTTTATAATTTCCCTCTATTGTTGCACAATTGTGCATGCCATGCTGCTTCCTGATTGTGAAATGAGGGAGCTGTTTACCAACATCTACTTGTACAGATGCTGTGATGCCAGTTCCTCTCGCAACCATGTGAAAACAAATGATGTGTTGGTGCTTCATGCAAAGCTTTTTTTCATCCACATTCTCCTTCAATAGCTCTGAGCTGCAAAGCTCTTTAAAAGTCAGTTTGAAGACTAAATGGAGTGCTTTGATATGTCTTGCTGTCATTGAGCATTTCTCCTAAAGGACTGATATTCTGTAAATGAACTCATCCATCATGGAAGTGAATGTGTAAGGGGACTCTGGGAAGGTAACAGAGGACTGGGTAGGACACCAGGGATTTATCATCTGATCATGCTTCAAGAATGTGAGATATTGTGAATTCAGAGATATCTCAACACAGGGCAAGCATCTTTGAATATCCTTTTGAAGCAGTTCTGTTAACCTTGCAAGCACACAGTGCACCAGCTCCACACAGTAACTGCTCCTGCTGCTGGACAAAGTCCAAAATGTATTTTCAGTAATGTAAGCTAGAAGAGAGCTGGATGTGAGAAAGAAAGAGAGAAAATTGCTATGAAGAGGCTGAAACTGTACTCAGAATTGTCTCCAAATATCCGCTTTTGTTCTCACAGAATCTGGATGTTGCCCTGCAGCAAACAACTGAAGAGGAAGACAGTTTGTCATGGAAGTAGTTAAAAATAGCCATGTGTGATAAACAAAAGTTCCACCAGGCACTGTATCAAAGAAAGGATGGCCAATCAAAGAAAGTGTCTTTAAGATAACTTTTCAAATGTCAGAATGGAAGTTGTCTTTTAAACACTTACCCCCTGCCTTTTTTTTTTTTTTTTAATTTAGTGTATCTGTCATGAATCTATTTAAATAATGAGGAAAAAAAATACAAAAAGGTACAGAGATGCCTTCAGCCCCCTTCCCACTCACTGAACTATTTTTCTGCATTTCATTTTCAGCATCTTCTCTGACTTTCTGTTTCCTAGTGGTGTAGAATGTGAAGGCCTCGGCACTGACTTGTATGCATAACTCTTCTTCAGGTCAAATCAGCAGTAGTTTGAGACAGCCAAGGGAATATGGCAACATAGGACTGACAACAACATCTCAGTTATAAGGACCAGTAAACGCAGAATTATATCCCAGAAGCATTTTCAAGAGATACAAAAATAATGTCCCACTATCTCATCCTTACAAATATTTTTTCTTTTTATTTTGTACTGATACTTATGATTAATACTTTCTCCACAAGCAATTAAACTTCTCGAAGCATAGGTAAGACATTACTATCAGAGAAGCTATGTCACAGCCACCTTGGTGCAGTGGTACAACTTTCAAAGTGTTCAGTGTTGCTGAGAATGTTCTCAGCATTATTAGATTTCACCAGCTTAATTGAAAACAAAGTCATAAAAAGAGATGGGGGAGGGGGCTTATCAGGTACATTAATTAGGTAAATTGCTCATAAGTTTAATTAATTCTAGGCAACATAGAGGTTGTATGGTAAGCCTAGCACAGAACAGAGAGAATGTCAAATCTCAGGAGCTGAATTAAATGTTAACAGCCTTCTTAGAGGTTTCCTAACTAAATATCCGCCAGAATGACTTTGATATCAAAACCATGTCAAATTATCAAATCTAAGGAAAATTCAGTATTTAGAATAGACCTGTTATCAGGACACATACAGAAATCAATTACTCTTCTGATGAGACTGAGCAGAAGAACGCTTTTCCACTAGCCAGAACCTGTGAGACATGAAGCAATCTTAGTTTAGGAATTGCAATCATTTAGAATAAATACACTGTGCACTAGAGGTAATTCTTTCTGCTCAATGCAGCAGCATTTGCAAACTGCCATCTATGTACAGAAGGTTTCTATTGTTCAAAAAGAGACATTTTTTTTTCTTGTCTGCAATGTAGTATAGGAGCTGCATCACTCTGTGAAATAGCACAGGTTCAGATCCTAAATACAGTCTAGCATTCATCAGAAAAGAACAAGATTTGTGTTAATTTTAACACACATTCAAATCAAGGGACTGTTTCTTCACTTTGTTTGTGCTTTGGATCAGATGCAATATGAAAAGACCCTCCTTGAGCTGATAATCACAGTTCTTTACCTCAGAGACAACACACCCATGCTTTACATGGAAGAACACTCACTTTACTAGGTTTTCTTCATGGCCAGTTGAGAAAACTCTTGAATATTCTCTTCTATTTTAGAATTTAGATTAGCAGAAGCATCTTTATTGTACCTGAATGTAAGTGGAGCCAAACAGACAAGGTTTAGATATTTGAACCTTGGTGGCATACTCACCTGACAGTTTGAACTGAAGATCACAAACATGGGTCACATGATATTTATTTTTTTTCTGTTAGATGATAAGGTTAAAGAGTGACTTTCAAATTATAAATGCCTTTAAAAATGCCTACACAAGGGCATCTAATCAGTTTTAGAAAGTAGCCAGTTAATGAGTGTGAATGATATGGTGAGAGTAACTAAGGACAACAAAAAATCCTTCTATAAATATATTAATAGCAAGAGGAAGGGCAGGGACAACCTCCACTCCTTGGTTGACATGGAAGGAAATGTTGTAACACAGGATGAGGAAAAGGCAGAGGTACTTAACACCTTCTTTACCTCAGTTTTTACTAGCTGGAAAGAACGTCTACCAGACAGCTGGCCTGCAGAACTGGCAGAGGGAGCCAGGGAGCTGCATGGTTTCCCTGTGTTCCATGAGCAAGTGATAGGAGCTCTCCTCAGCAGCTTGGACCCCCACAAGTCCATGGGACCAGATGGGATCCATCCTAGGGTGCTGAGAGAGCTGGCAGATGAGCTGGCCAAGCCACTCTCCATTATTTTTCATCAGTCCTGGCTCACTGGAGAGATCCCACATGACTGGAAGCTGGCCAACGTGGTACCCATCCACAAGAAGGGCCGGTTGGATGAGCCAGGGAATTACAGGCCTGTCAGCCTGACCTCAGTGCCAGGAAAGATTATGGAGCAGGTCATCCTGAGTGCAATCACGCAACACTTAGAGGATGGCCAAGGGATCAGGCCCAGCCAGCATGGGTTTAGGAAGGGCAGGTCCTGCCTGACCAACCTGATCTCCTTCTATGATCAGGTGACCCGCCTGGTGGATGTGGGGAGGCCTGTGGATGTAGTCTACCTGGACCTCAGCAAGGCCTTTGACACCGTTCCCCATATCAAACTCCTGGCCAAGCTGTCAGCCCATGGCTTGGATGGGAGCACACTGAGATGGGTTAGGAACTGGCTGGAGGGCCGAGCCCAGAGAGTGGTAGTGAATGGTGCCACATCCAGCTGGCAGCCAGTCACCAGTGGTGTGCCCCAGGGATCAGTACTGGGCCCCTTGCTCTTTAACATCTTTATTGATGATCTGGACGAGGGCATCGAGTCCATCATCAGTAAATTTGCTGACGACACCAAGCTGGGGGCAGGAGTTGATCTGCTGGAGGGTAGAGAGGCTCTGCAGAGGGACCTCGACAGGCTGGACAGATGGGCAGAGTCCAACGGCATGAGATTTAACACATCCAAGTGCCGGGTTCTGCACATTGGCCACAGCAACCCCATGCAGAGCTACAGGCTGGGGTCAGAGTGGCTGGAGAGCAGTCAGGCTGAGAGGGACCTGGGGGTGCTGGTCGACGGTAGACTGAACATGAGCCTGCAGTGTGCCCAGGCAGCTAAGAGGGCCAATGGCATCCTGGCCTGCATCAGGAACAGTGTGGCCAGCAGGAGCAGGGAGGTCATTCTGCCCCTGTACACTGCACTGGTTAGGCCGCACCTCGAGTACTGTGTCCAGTTCTGGGCCCCTCAGTTTAGGAAGGATGTTGACTTGCTGGAACGAGTCCAGAGAAGAGCAACAAAGTTGGTGAGGGGTTTGGAACATAAGCCCTACGAGGAGAGGCTGAGGGAGCTGGGGTTGCTTAGCCTGGAGAAGAGGAGACTCAGAGGTGACCTTATTACTCTCTACAACTACCTGAAGGGAGGTTGTAGACAGACGGATGTTGGTCTCTTCTCCCAGGCAAGCAGTACCAGAACAAGAGGACACAGTCTCAGGCTGCGCCAGGGGAGATACAGGCTGGATGTTAGAAAAAAGTTCTATACAGAAAGAGTGATTGCACATTGGAATGGGCTGCCTGGGGAGGTGGTGGAGTCACCATCACTGGAGGTTTTTAGGAGAAGACTTGACGGGGTACTTGGTGCTGTGGGTTAGTTGCTTGGGCGGAGTTGGATTGGTTGATGGGTTGGACGCGATGATCTTGAAGGTCTCTTCCAACCTGGTTTATTCTATGTATTCTATGTATTCTAAGTGATGCAATGCAAATTGCCTGTTGCTAAATATTTGCAATTAGATAATAAACATCAATAAACATCAGAGATAGGCATGCACCAAAAGAAAAATGAAGGCTCAAATATTATTGAAAGCTTCACATTTTTATATAAGCTTAAAATAGGCTTTCAAACAGAAAAGGGAATGCAAATTACACATCTAAGAAATCCTTGGAATTTCACAGCATGCGGTGGGCAGAAAAACTTCCCCCCAATATTAAATTGGCCAGACCAGCACAGTCAGAAGCAGGCAACCAGCACCAGAACAAGAGGACACAGTCTCAGGCTGCGCCAGGGGAGGTTTAGGCTGGCGGTTAGGAGGAAGTTCTACACAGAGAGAGTGATTGCCCATTGGAATGGGCTGCCTGGGGAGGTGGTGGAGTCACCATCACTGGAGGTGTTCAAGAGGAGACTTGATAGGGTGCTTGGTTGCATGGTTTAGTTGATTAGGTGGTGTTGGATGATAGGTTGGACACGATGATCTTGAAGGTCTCTTCCAACCTGGTTTATTCTATTCTATTCTATTCTATTCTATTCTATTCTATTCTATTCTATTCTATTCTATTCTATTCTATTCTAATGAAGTTGTATTTACAAGCAGAGCTACAATCTACAATGAAATGCAGTGAATATGTACAAATATACAATGTTTACAATATTTACAGGTATTTACAATTAAAAACCAGCACAAGAACCCCCCTGGCTAAACACACCAGGAGAGCTGCAACAGTTTCTCCTTCCCCCTCCCCACGCCCCCCAACCTCTGCTTCCCTTCTTACCCGCCTTGGACACAAAAGGGACAAGAGAAAGAGCAGGGAAGATGTTGTTAATAACAGTCACAGCAAAAGCAATGCAGTCAAGATCAGTAAAGCCAGGAGAAGCATCATCCAGAGCTGAAGAAACAAAAAGAGAGAGATTGTTTTGCACAACTAGTTTAAGTTCGTTATCTCTCCAATGGATTGTTTAGAACTTATCATTCTTTTCCTTTTTACACCCAATGGTGATTTATTTACATACTACCACTTTCTGTTCAAGATCTGTGGAAAATTGTAAAGGTACAGCCGAAAATCGCCACAGTGGAACAGCAAAGCATGTGGCAGTTTCTTGGCAATGGTAGTTTATTGTATAATGAAACTATTTTAGTGAAAATGCTGGCATTTTCCTCCAATACTTCTTCATTATACTCCAAAATATGCTGTGTGCATACAGTTAATTGAAAGACACCAACATTGACCTTAGGGACACATTTACATTTTGCAATGCAGCAGTAATAAAGCTTAAACATATGTAAACAATAAAAACACAAAAAATATGTACAAATGACAAAGAATAGCAACACACTATTCATTGTGGCATTCATTCATTTTTGGTTAAATGTCTGTAATCTAAAATTTCACAAACACAGACTATATTCCATTCAAGGAGTTCACAGTGCTTTATCCAATTAAAGATACAGCTATTGATCATGTAGATGAATAGGTTACATAGCAAAAGGCCCCACTTATGTTGATTACAGAATGCAAGAAACAAATCAAGATAAGATGCTTGAAGTAGCAAGGTTATGCTACTGTTTTTGTGGTAAAGAAGAGAAGAGTTATCACTGTGTTTTTTGCAGATTTAGGTACTTGGAATAAATCCATGGAACCATAGAACCATGGAATTAACCAGGTTGGAAAAGACCTCTGAGATCCTCTAGTCCAACCTATCATCCAATGCCATCTAATCAACTAAACCGGAAACATGAGACCTGAAAGATAGGAGCTGAGACTACAGCTCTGAATTCCAAGATGGAGCTTTCACCAAAAAACCCCAAAGCTGTTTGTCACTTCAGAGCAGATAATTTGAATTTCCTCCTTGTTATAAGGTATTTCCTAAATAGCTTATGTAAAAAATAATAATCAAGACCCACTCTTAAACCTCATAAAATCTGCCAAAGAATTTCAGCATTACTCAGTGTGTTTAAGTGGTTTTACTATGATGGCATTATCTCCTTGATTCACAACTGCTAGATGAAAGTGGTTAAAATAAATGCCAACAACACCTGCCAATAGCAAGCAGAAGAGTAAGCACTTTGGTTTTTGTGTTGATAACAGCAGGCACCAAATGAGCATTTGTTATCTAACATTTGGGTGCACAGAAATGAGGTCATGCAGCTGTTTGTAAAAACTAAGGAATGAAGTGGAATAAAGGATGTTGTATGAATTTTTCTTGTAGTTTTATGTGTTTCTTTTTCAGTTTCAAATAAACATAAAACCACAAAGTGTGTAAGTGCTCAGGAAAAGCAGGCAAAATATAAAGTTTTTATAACAGAATCAGTTCAGAGGTTTTGTCTTTAAAAGTTATAATTTCCCAAGAAAATCAGCATCAGGTCATTTATGATAAGACAGAAAAATAAAGATAATAATTTAAAATGCAACAATTTAAATAAAGTTGTTATGAAATTAAGAGTTTACAAAAATTAGCAACATTTTTCAAAAAATATTTTTTATCTTAAAACTAGAATGATTCATTTATTTATTATTATTTTCCTTACTCACATAAAAAATTAATGGGAATATTGAGATGTGTAGAACTCTTTTGTACTGTCCTTTAACAGCATAATTTTAAGTGTTTCACTCCAGTTGCTTACGAATGCATTATGCTCTTTAGCTTCTCCCCCTTAAGTGATGTCTGGTTTTGAAGCTGGTTACATGTCAAAGCAAATTGTGATATAATTGTGAACAACGCGTTTACTCTGGCTGACCAATGATGTAGAAAATGTAACACTTATGTCCAACAAACTGCCGGTTCACTAACCCTTACATGCCCCTACAATACTGTGCTTTGAAATAGGGATCTTGGTCTACTGCTGATAAATGAATTGGAAATTAAGTTATAGAAGTTAACACCTAGCATTTTAAATGTAAGAAGACTCTTAGCTATGGAGCAATTCAGGGGTTTTTCTCTTAAAATAAAACCAACTGCATGATTTCCCCTGAAAAATGCTTTTTCTTTTCAAATTTCCTTCCTTCCTTCCTTCCTTCCTTCCTTCCTTCCTTCCTTCCTTCCTTCCTTCCTTCCTTCCTTCCTTCCTTCCTTCCTTCCTTCCTTCCTTCCTCCCTTCCTTCCTCCCTTCCTTCCTCCCTTCCTTCCTTCCTTCCTTCCTTCCTTCCTTCCTTCCTTCCTTCCTTCCTTCCTTCCTTCCTTCCTTCCTTGTCACTGATACCTTTGAACTCGACAACAATGGCTAATAATAGCTTCCCAGGTAGTAAATGTGGGTTTTGTAGTTAAAAGATTGTTTCTTACATTTTCTGGGTCAGAATGCCAAATAAGTAGAGCAGATTTCATCACTACTGTAAAATGAACATAATTTGATGTCTCTTCAGGAAAAAGGTGGTTTATGTTAAGGATATATGGTTTATCATAGGAATGTTAATACCTCTTGGCTCTCCCAGTGTTTTAGCTGCATTTGATTCTTCTTTACAGGAATCTGATTTTTCAGTCACCATACGCTTCCCCCCAAAAAAGCAGGAGGTTTTTTGGTTTAGTTTTGCTTTGTTTGTTTGTTTTAATACACATTTTCACCTCACAACATTTTTTCATGTTGTATTCTGTAATGAACTCTCTGAACTTCTTATAAGGAAAGAGCCATCCTGCCACTGAATCCCCACCTGAGAGAGGTTCCTGGCTGAAAATTGGACACCAAAATAAGTAAAGACAAAAGAATGAGGGGACATGTCCATAGGTGTAAACTGAAGAAGAATGGAGTCCAGCATGTCCTCCCTCACCGGCCAGGCCACAATTTAGGCATCATCCTAGCTGTCTCTATAAATTAGCTAGAGGCAAGATATTAGAGAAATGCCCCACTGATCGGACAAGCTTAACATACTTAGCTTCTGCTGAATTCAGCAAATATGAAAAGGCACACAGCAACTGAGACTCTGAGAGAAAAGTGAGATAAACATTTATCTCCTTCCATTTTTCCAAAAGTGCCATTGGAGTTTTAATGACTGAGGTATTAATTATGACACAGCACTTGTGAAATTCCAGGTCATTAACCTCCTCTGCCACGTGCAAAATGGAAAAACTCTGTTGTTACTATTAAAAGATCAGTACACAAAAATAACTGATATTTATTAGTCTAGTCAGACTGAAAAATATGTGACCATAAGAAGATGCCGAAGCTGGAGCACGCTGTCTTTGAACTTTCACAAGGAGTACAACAGCTGTGCTAAACCCTACTGCTGTCTCAGGTAGGCAGGATATGCCTTCCACTCAGCAGTTGTGGGCAGGAAGACATAGGTCGTTTGAAGGTCCTAGATGCACTCCCACATTTACAAAGCCTGATGCTACTGTGAGAGACTACAGAATTTCCTCTCATTACATTGTTGTGTTGCAAACAGAGAGCCAAAATATGCTTTGCACAGGCATGGAAAACATCCTTTCACACTCCTTCAAACTCTATCAAAGGCATTATTTTTCTAAACTGTTACTGGGCTGTTACATCATCATGTTGGTGATATCATGAGGGGAACTTGGTGGGTCAATTCCTTTATACTGACCTCCAGTATTTTCCCTGTGTTTCAAAGAGCTCTGGGACAGTGCCCTGCTTTAGAGCATTACCACTCATTCACTGACAGCTGGAAACAAACAATTCAAACACAGAGAAGTGGCCAAGAAGTCATCTTTATTAGAGATCTGACATAAACAAATGAATCAAAAGGAAACCCCTGCACTCTTTCTGGGTTTTTTTGGCAACTAGGTATTATTCTGCCAGCAGTTCACAGCTAAGTTTGCCAGTGACTGCAATTGTTCCATCTAGCTTAGTTAGGCATGCCCTGATGATTCCCACTGTTTGCTTAAAGTAAGAATCCACGTAGATGATCTCTGGGGTCCCTTCCAACTGAAGCCATTTTATGATCCTAAGAGGGCTGAGCTGGATTGCCTAGCAGTCATTTCTTGCTTTGAACTTTTTTTACTTCAATTTAAACCATAATTGGTCAAACCATCAAATTAATGTAGTAAAAAACCACTAGGGGAACAGCGCAGATGGTCAGCCTGTGTCAGTCCTGTTTTGGGAGTCTAAGAAAATGACTAATAATGGTTGATGAACATGTAGCCCTGTGCTGTGGTTAGAGGAATCTGGCCAGATATTTCAGTATAAAGGAACTGACCCACCAAGTTGTCCTCATGATATCACCAACATGCTGATGGAGAAGAGAAGAGAAGAGAAGAGAAGAGAAGAGAAGAGAAGAGAAGAGAAGAGAAGAGAAGAGAAGAGAAGAGAAGAGAAGAGAAGAGAAGAGAAGAGAAGAGAAGAGAAGAGAAGAGAAGAGAAGAGAAGAGAAGAGAAGAGAAGAGAAGAGAAGAGAAGAGAAGAGAAGAGAAGAGAGGAGAGGAGAGGAGAGGAGAAGAGAGGAGAAGAGAATATTCTACATCATCATGTTGGTGATATCATGAGGGGAACTTGGTGGGTCTATTCCTTCCATGAGGGCTTGACTCTCTCAGTCACCTGGAAATCTTGGTTCAAACAACTGTGTCCTGTCCCACTTCCCAGAGCACCTTTGCACAGATGAAGGATTAGTTTATTGCTTTCCAACACCCCTTTACTCAACTGAGGACACACAAAAAATGAAAGTAAAGAAAACTAAAAATTCGGTAAGTCTGGTCAGCCTCTTTAGTCCTCTCCAAAGTAACATCTCCTAAATATCAGATAGCAGAAAGCTGGATCCTATGTAGTGACCAAATGAAAAGAAATATCCTGCTCCAAACAAAAAAGCTATTTACACATTACCTCAACAATTCTGCAAATTGATTTTAATACACTACAGATTATATTTTGTGAGCCTTAACTCAAGATGTAATGAAAGAAATCAGTACTACTTGTGGCTTCATGAAAGGCTATTTCTGAAAATTGCCTATCTACATGTTGACAGCACAGCTGTATTCTTCATCTGGCATCAAAGAATGCTGTTAAAGTGAATTTCCCAATTATATCCATGTCTGACACACCCATTCATTTCATGAGCACTTTCAGAGTGTGACAGAGAGTGTTCTTTTGGAAAAGACTTAACCAAAACCTTCAGTCCAGACACTCTCCTGACATGCTTCTTCTGTTACACCCTTTCCCTCCACATGATCAGACTAGAATTAATCCTGTCCAAGCTGTCAGCCCATGGCTTGCACAGCACACTCTGTGCTGGGTTAGGAACTGGCTGGAGGGCCAAGCCCAGAGTGTGGTGGTGAATGGTGCCACATCCAGCTGGCAGCCAGTCACCACTGGCGTCCCCCAGGGATCAGTGCTGGGCCCCATCCTCTTTAATATCTTCATTGATAACTTGGGTGAGAGCATTGAGTCAGTCATCAGCAAATTTGCAGATGAAACCAAGTTGGGAGCAGATGCTGATCTGTTAGAGGACAGAAGGGCTCTGCAGAGGGATCTCAACCGACTAAACAGATGGGCAGAGTCTAACATGATGACATTCAACAAATGCAAGTGCCAGGTGCTGCACTTTGGCCACAACCACCCCATGCAGAGCTACAGGCGGGGGTTGGAATGGCTGGAGAGCAGCCAAGCAGAGAGGCACCTGGGGGTGCTGATTGACAGCTGCCTAAACATGAGCCAGCAGTGTGCCCAGGTGGCCACAAAGGCCAATGGCATCCTGGCCTGCATTAGGATAGTGTGGCCAGCAGGAGCAGGGAGGTCATTGTGCCCCTGTACTCTGCATTGGTTAGGCCACACCTTCAGTTCTGTGTCCAGTTCTGGGCCCCTCAGTTTAGGAAGGACATCGAGACACTTGAACGTGTCCAGAGAAGGGCAACAAGGCTGGGGAGATGCCTTGAGCACAAGCCCTATGAGGAGAGGCTGAGGGAGCTGGGATTGTTTAGCCTGGAGAAGAGGAGGCTCAGAGGAGACCTCATTGCTCTCTACAACTACCTGAAAGGCGGTTGTAGCCAGGAGGGAGTTAGTCTCTTCTCTCAGGCAACCAGCACCAGAACAAGAGGACACAGTCTCAAGCTGTGTCAGGGGAAGTTTAGGCTCGAGGTGAGGTGAAAGTTCTTCACTGGGAGAGTCGTTCACCACTGGAATGTGCTGCTCAGGGAGGTGGTGGAGTCGCCGTCCCTGGAGGTGTTCAAGGGGAGATTGGATGTGGCACTTGGTGCCATGGTCTAGTCATGAGGTCTGTGGTGACAGGTTGGACTTGATCTTTGAGGTCTCTTCCAACCTTAGTGATACTGTGATACTGTGATATTACTATGCATACTACTTTGAGATAGTAGAAAATTACTGAAAACTGCCTCACTGTGTTACTTGTCAGGACTAGCAGTTGGAATAGTAGTGCGACCATCAGACCAAAATGCTATTTTTCAGTATTACAGACTGCAGATTCCACCAGGTTTCGACAAGACTAGCAACAACTGAAAAATGTTTCTGTCCTCACTGCAGTGCTCCTCTGTTGGCCTCCTTTTCAACCTTTTTAATCAAGCAGAGTCTTCTTTGGTATGTTTTACAAAAATTTTTCAGTAAGTCCCTTATAGTCTAAACAGAGTTTGGGGCACTGTGTGACTTCACCCCCACCAGCAACTCAGCACCCAGTAGCTTGCTCAGTCCCTGCCAGAGGACTGGGGAAGAGAATCAGAAGGGGAAAAGCAAGAAAAGCTAATGGGTTAAGATAAATACCATCTAAAAAATGAAAGGGAAATAAAAATAAGGGGGAAGCAGGGGGAGGGAAGCTGATGAAAAAGCAACTGCTCACCACCTCCCAGCAGCAGACTGATGTCCTGTCCTCAAGCAATAGCTACTTTGCAAAAAAAATCTTCTCCACCTCCTGTAGTTTTATTGCTGAAGATGAATGTCATATGATATGGTCATTTTGGGTCAGTTGTCCCAACTGTGTTGAATTCCAGCATCTTCCCAACCTCCACCAAACTCACTGAGAAAACAGAAAGAAATGATGCTGATGTTGGGCAAATGCTGTCAGCACTATCTAAAACATTTTTGTGTTACCAGCGCTGTTTTGGTCACAGATTTGACACAAAGAAAACTCCACCCCAGCCCAATCCAGCACAGGAACCTTAATGTTTGATTTGTTTTAGCATTCTCAGATGGCACAGAGTTATTTAAGAAGGTGGTTTTAAAGTTTGCCTATGACAGGCAAATTGTGTTTTGCATCTTTGACTTATCTTTGATTTTGACTCAGTTGTACACAGACAGAACTCTTCTTCTGGAAATACAGATAGCCATTCTCTTTGTTTACTGACCCTAGGAGTTTGTGGGAACCTGAACTTTCAAGGCATTTCAAAAGTAGGGACATCTGGGATCATCTGGAAAAAGCAGAGTCTATTCTGAGGGAAGAAAACAGCAGTGCCCTTCTTGAAGCATTTTACTGTTGATGTAATAAGTCAAAACTCAACACTATGTTGAACATGGGAATCTGTCAGTACGAGTAAAGGAAGATACTAGATGTAGAAGGACATATTATAAATGATACATATCAGTCATGCTGATGTTAAAATTACAGCTGGCCTTTAACATTTCATGGGGGACAAAGAAGTGTATGCTTCTGTAAATTAATTCTTTACACTGTGGGATTGGCAGCCCTGCTTCTGACAGGCATTCTGCCTGTGAGGAAATGGAATTAGGCACCTGATCATTTTCATAAGTGTTTCTGTCACTTGAAAGAACACAAATATTCAGTCTTTCTTGCCCTCTTCTCTCCTCATTTTCATGAATGGCATATGAAGACCCAACAAATTTCTCCACTGCAGTAGAGATTTTTTGATACCAGATTTAGTCAGAGCATTAGTGCCAGACAATTATTCAGAAAAAAAGATCAGGGCCAAAAACACACACTCAGCAAAATGCTCTTTTCTTTTTCTTTTTTTTTTTTTTTTTTGATGATTGATTTGTATGTTTGATTCATTTGTGTTTCATTACTAGATCAAGGATTGAAATGGTGAGGCTGAACGTAAGCCCACATATAGAATAGAATAGAACAGAACAGAATAGAATAGAATAGAATAGAATAGAATAGAATAGAATAGAATAGAATAGAATAGAATAGAACTGAATTGAATTGAATTGAATAAACCACGTTGGAAGAGACCTTTGAGATCATCGAGTCCAACCCATCATCCAGCACTATCTAATCAACTAAACCATGGCACCAAGCACCCCATCCAGTCTCTTCCTAAACACCTCCAGTGATGGTGCAGATATACTGCAGATAGCAAAACTACTGGCATATCGTGATGTGTAAAAACTACTAAGTCCTGTGAACAGGAAGCCTACCTGTTCTAAAGAACATAAAATTGATTTGTGTCTAGGATGGTTTTACAATTTGAAATGACTTGGCCAATTCAGAATTACTGTTTCTGCAAAGGTTGTTTGGGGTTTTTTTGGTGTTTTTGTTGTTGTGGGGTTTTTGTGTGTATGTGTTTGGTTTTTAATTAAAGATGCTAATACTCTGAAATCCAGTATATGTTAAGCCTAATTGTTCTAAATAAAGTTGGTTTCACTTTAAAAAGCAGAAGACATTACTTAGCTTTTTAAAGGGACTATTTAAAAGACATTTTAGAAATTACAAAACCAGTTAGTTATTGACATAAATAAGGAAATGAAAGTGGAATTTCTGAAATATTGTGCTTTGTTTTTTAAACCTGAGATTTGACTTTGGAAAAGTTTTATCAAGAAAGATGCAGTCTTTCTCATTAGACAGGAAGAATTTTTTGAAATGAGACTTTGCTAACGAAAAGGATGCTTCTTTCAGTGGAGCAGAACCATAGACCAGCCTGTTTTAAAGAATTATTATTATTATTATTACTATTACTATTATTATATATATAATAATAATAATATATATTATAAATAATATTATATTTTTTATATATATATAATATATAATATAATATATATAAAATACTAATAATACTAATACTAATACTAATACTAATACTAATACTAATACTAATAATAATAATAAAACCAGGTTGGAAGAGACCTTCAAGATCATCGTGTCCAACCTATCATCCGACACCACCTAATCAACTAAACCATGCAACCAAGCATCCTGTCAAGCCTCGTCCTGAACACCCCCCGTGACGGCGACTCCATCACCTCCTTGGGCAGCCCATTCCAGTGGGCAATCACTCTCTCTGCGTAAAACTTCCTCCCAACCTCCAGCCTAAACCTCCCCTGGTGCAGCCTGAGACTGTGTCCTCTTGTACAACCTCCCTTCAGGTAGTTGTAGACAGCAATAAGGTCACCCCTGAGTCTCCTCTTCTCCAGGCTAAGCAACCCCAGCTCCCTCAGCCTCTCCTCATAGGGCTTGTGTTCCAAGCCCCTCACCAACTTTGTTGCCCTTCTCTGGAGGGTGCAGATGTTGCTATGCACTTTCACTTGTAAACCTGAACTTGATAAATATTCCTGCAATTAACTTAGTGTAACACTAAGCCATTACTGACCTCCTGTTGCTGCAGATACATGCATGGCATCACTGTATCTGGTGTTAATGTTAACAGTTTAATTACAAAACCTGTTCGCTGCCCCAGGAAGTTTTCTGAAGTGAAGTGAACAGGAGACAAGCAACACCCAGTGATCAGCCAGATAATCTGACTCAGACATGCATGGCAAAATAATCTACAACGTGCAGGTGCCTGCAGGAGTGACACGGTGGTATTTCAGTGCATTTGGAGGACAGCATGTCAGCTGTAATTGTATCAGACTGGTCTTGCTATACTCAGAGCTCCCTGATTAAAAATGCCATGCTTGCTTTCTTCATCCGGTTGAGGCTGACCTTGGATGTTACAGGTGACATTTCAAACAATTCTTTTGCCAGCTGCATGAGAGAGATCATTAGCAAAGCAGAAAACAAAATGCAGGGACTGTCACGTTGTATCAGACCTGCATTTCATCATGTCCTGTATCATGTCCCTGTCAACAGCCTGTTTCAGGAGCTTCAGGGAAGGGGAGAGAAGCTATGCCATAGCAAAGCTGTGGATCACCTCTTCCACAAGGAAAATGTGGCTGGTGTTTCAACATCTTCTCTCAGTCAGAAAAGTAAGAAATGCAGCCCTGGCATTTAGGGATATAGCTTTTGAAGCAGAAGACAATGAGGCTTAATTCCCTGTGAACATCAGTGTTATGTGATCAGTACAAAAGGGAAGAGGTAGTGAAGGAAGTGTTCACATTATCTTACCTGCACCTCACACAGGTGCTTAAATTTAGGCATTGTGAATATGTTTCCTGGGCTGGCTTACTTTGCAAGAATGGCTTCTACCTCTTTCCAACTAAAAAGGCACCTACAGGATACTGTTCTCTTAAGAGGGCAGAAGTGTCTCATGTACGTACTCACACCGTCCTCAACAACACTGGGATTCATGTTCCAAGTGGTGTCTGGGGCTCTGACAACTTCAGTGCAGCAAACAGTTTTGCTCTGATCAGTGAATGTGTGGTGCTGTAGCACTGCAGTTATACCACATGGTTTTTCAGAACAGGAAGATAATGAATTGAGCATTGATAGTGCCATACTTCAGACTAGAGAGGCCATTTCATCTGAGCTCCACCTATGGCCTGGAGAAAGAGACAGCTTCTCCAGAGTGTGATGAAGAGCAATTAATCTAAATCTATCTTCTCAACCAACTCATATGTCAGTCCAACTCTTGTTGATGTCTGTAGTAAGCCTTAATTGATAAACTCAGGAGAGTCTGTTTTGTGGGTCCTCTGTTGTTCAGTCTATCTGCAAGAAAAGCCCTATCCACTTATATCTCAAACCAATATAGCTGATCCAGGTGATTTGCTAGAACCAAACATATCCCGGGTAAAAGGTCATACAAATAACAGAAATCTAAACTTTCCAGAGGTATAAAACATTGAAATGGGAAGAGCTAAAAAAGGTAATAACAGACAGATTCTGTGCCCCAACTTTTCTGTCATCTGTGGATATTTGGCTTGGACACCTTTCAGATAAATATTACGCACTTGCTCATCCTCATAATTCTTCCACAGACATCTTTGATAAGAGCAATGCATCAAGTGCCACCACACCTTCTCATCACTCTTAATGAGTGCATGCATCTTCAGTCTGAATGGCAGCTGGAGATCATGAACATTTGATCTGTAATGAGAGGAGTGCTTTTAGGACTGGCTGTCAACAATAAATATTTACGTTAAATGTTGTGTCCTCCACCACTTCTGTCAGTTCCTCTGCTTCCCACTGGCTTACATGAACCTTCATAAAGTGTTGATTTCTGTGAGCTAAACAGGCTGGCTGGCAAAGCAGCACAGATTGAAATCATTTGGTATGGAAGATTAAGTTGCTGAAGTAAAATGGACTGATTTGAAACCATACTTAAGCAGTTATCGGTGTAATTCAGCAAGCAACCATTCCACAACACAGAATCTTGATAGACGTGCCCAAATTCTGACTGCAGCTTAATTACAGACAAAACACATTGTCTGATGTTGTAAAATGCCCATCCCTTCGATAAACGAAACACTCCACACATTCTATATTGTCGTAGGAACACTCTGCTTCTCAGTTTGGCTTATTGTCAATGACTACAGAGGAAAACAGAGAACAAAAGCTTGTGTATTGTATTATGAGTTTTCACAGCAGGTGAGCTTACTTTTCACTATTTTCAGGCAGGACCATTAAAGCCCAAAAGCTATTATGCTTTTGCAGAGATAGAGTAGATGCTAAATTTAACTGAGAATTCAAACCAGAAAATTAAATTTCTCGCATGTTGATTCAAACAAACAAGAAAATGTGGAAATTTAGGGCAGAAGTAAAGGGTAAGATGATAAATTAACTGAAAAACTTTATTTATAGGTGATGTATGATGGTCAACCTGAAATATAAATCATGTTAGTTTGAATCCTGAATGAGCATAATTACATTTTACAGTGAAAGTTTTGGTGATCCTTGTCATGATCTACAAGATACAGTGGTGAAAGTGGTTTTGTTATTCTGAAAAAAATGTTACCAATCTGGTAATTTTTGTTTTGTCCTCACTTTTTCAGATATTGAAAGCTTTACATACACCTAATTAACATGCTTTCTGAGTTATCTTGAGTGCAGAGGATTTACTGGAAACCTTTTTAGGTTGTTGTGCTGTAAAAGATCAGTGAAGAATAAATAAAAGGCTGATAAATATTTGATGCTTTTCCTTGAGATAAATGGGCTTAATGTTTCTTTGTGCTCAAATGCAGAAGAGCTCTACCAAAATGCAGAGGTTAGTCTAGCTAATTATATCATTGGGATTTCAAAACCCCCTTGCTTCTGCTGTAGTTTGAACACATTAAGAAGCTTGAAAGTGATATAGAACTAGTATCACAGCGGGTAGCAACCTATTGATCAAATCTTTAAAACATGCAGTACAGCATAAAGTACAAGAAATACACATGAGAGCAAATGAGTAAAACAAATTGAACATCATGTAGCAACACACTAACTCGGTGAATAACATTAAGGTTAGAGTGAACTTCAGCACCAGCAGAAATTTGAAAATAAAGCTCAAAAAAAAAAAAGCTTTAATGCTTAAAAAAGCTTTGTTAATTCATCCTCTTGTTAAAGCAAAAAGAAAATCAAAACAAATGAAAACAACAACAAAAATAAAACAGACAAAGAAATGTAAAGAAAAAAGGAAAAAAAAATACGAAAAGGAAAAAATAAATTAGGGATTAGTTAGCAAGTTTAACAATATCTACAAAAAGAGGTAAAAAGGACATTTAAAAATCAATCTTTAGTCTGATTACCATGTAAAAGGAATGTTAAAGAAAAAATAAGAAGATTCAAACCATAGAAGTAAACTTAGAGGCTATGTATCTACTGCTGGAATTAGTAATTCCAAGTACGCCACAATTCAGAGAGAAGCAGAAGGAAGCTTTGCCACCTTGTGATCTCCCATAGATGCTGTATTTACATCAGGAAACATCCACAAGGAAAAATAATATTTCTCTCCCCAGTTTTAGTCTTATATATAAAACCTCCTCAGGAGATGGAACAGATCCTGACTTTTTCTAAGGAGACAAAAGGAGGTAAGATGGCTTATCTTAAACATGTAAGATTAATTTCTTTATCAATTAAGGATTGTTTGTTCCTGACTTAGCTTGGACAGCTACCTGAAAGGAGTTGGTTGTGAGGTGGGTGTTGGTCTCCTCTCCCCGTTATGGTTATTCATATTTAATAATTGGCAGAACAATTAGTAACTTTTTAATAATCACTTCATTAATAAAAAATCCCAGCAGAAAATAATGATAAAACCTATTTTCTGATTTGAAATATTCAGTTGTGGAAAGGTATCTCACAATCAGGAACATGTAACAATTTAAAAAATACTAGTAAAAACCAGAAAAAACAAACAGTAATTTAAACTGTAAAGACAAACCCCCAAACTTCAGCAACACACCAGCTTTGCCCACAAAAGGTGAACTCTAGAACTTTCCCAATGGAGTGGCTAGGGCAACAGAACCTTTTAACACATGCATATGAAAAGTCAGATTTGCTGGGTTACTCAATGCAAATCTCTTTAGTCCAGTATATTCAGCTGCTGCATTTATAATCCTAAGAATATGGAGTGTGTTTGAATTCACACAGGCCGGTGGTGGCATCAGCATCTGCATGTGGACACTGCTGTGCTGGGGAGTGGCTTCTCTGTGGAGAAGTTTCCTTTGAGAGTTCTCAAAAGAAACAAGTAGAACAAAAGAAGCAGCAAAACAGCATAAAGTGTTTGCAGTCATATGGAGAAAAACAGAATAAGGAACTACTGTTTCAATTTATATTCTGAGAAAATAACTGCATGGAAACAAGTTAGAGGGATCATAAATCACTTAAATTGCCTGCTTTCCAGGCTCTATGGCTTTATCAGTGAGAAAATTAAGGCAGGTTGTATGTCCCAAATACTAGCAACTAACCCTGTGATCTCCAGGTAATGACCTTGACCCACAATCCTTGCTGCAAAGCTAGTGCTGCAGAGTCGAGTCAGAAGTCCCTTTCCTCTTCTGTCCATCAGGGGGCCTTGGTTCAGCTCCTCACCAGCTCACAGTGCTTCTATCTGGCAGTTCTTGGGACACTTAGGTTCAGTTTAAAACTCCTTATCTTCAGACATCTCACTGAGCTGCTGGAATTCAGGCTCTTGCCACCAACTACCAACTCTTTTTGCAGAGAAGGGGCAGAGAGAGGCATTCCCCAAAGTCTATGTCTGTTCACATAGAGCTGAGTCACCTCGCAGAAACACCTCTGTTGTTTCCACGGTGAGGATGAAATGCTGTCATGGCTTTCCAGCCAGCTACTTTTATCAGCTCACAGTTCACTGAAGTTTGATGGCTCAGCTAAAAGAGTAAAATCACACAGCGTGAATGAAGGTCTCTTTCCTCCATATTATTTTCCCTTTAGTAACAGGAGAAAAAGTTGTACCAAGAAAAGAAATTAAATTCAGAGTCACTGGCAATAAATTTCCTCCCATCTTCCATTATCATCCTTCTGTAACTAACCATGACCACAAATCAATTTAAATGAAATTACCAGAAACTTCGTACACAATCACTATCACACATTCAGCTTTCTTAGGCAATATCATGGTTGAACCTATGAGTTTTGTCCCTGTTTTAAATTACCATTGTTTCAGAATGTCTTTTATTTAAAGTATTGTTTTTGATAGGAAGATATGAGAGACACTCGAGTCTCATGAAGGATAAAAGCCATTTCTTTAGGAATTGTAGAAGAGTAAATTAAAATGCTTATTTACTATTTCTAAAAAAGATTACCTTATTAATATTTAAAAAATATTGCCTTCAAATAAAATTAGGCAGTTCATGTAAATTTCATCTAGTATTTTGCAATCTGTTCCATTTTTCTAGGAGGCATATGCCCAGTCTTTAACAAAAGAATACAGGCAGTTATTTTTACATCAAAGACAAAATGCAGTTTCTGTCTTACAATCAGCAGTTTGAAGAAATGTATTTGATTAAACAAAATACAAACACATAGAGAAAAAATAATATATGTAATATATAAATATTACAATATAATATATATATACACAGGCACACACATGCACATACACATACACATCATTTCCCTTCAGGCATCAATATTTATGGATGTGGCAGTTTTAGGCTGATGCCTAGGAAAATTTTTCACAGATTGAGTAGAAAAGTGGTAGAATGTAAAGAAATTACCATTGGATGGAAAAGAAAAATAATGATAGGGTCTAAATCACACAATCACAGAATCACAGAATTTCAGGGGCTGGACAGGACCTCGAAAGATCATCCAGTCCAACCCCCCTGCCAGAGCAGGATCACCTGCACCAGATTACACAGGAGGACATCCAGGCAAGTTTTGAATGTTTCCAGAGAGGGAGACACCACAACCTCCCTGGGCAGCCTGTTCCAGTGTTCTGTCACCCTCACAGGGAAAAATTTTTTCTTCATGTTTACATGAAACTTCCTGTGCTGCAATTTCCACCCATTGCCCCTTGTGCTGTCATTGGGCATCACCGAGCTGAGCCTGGCTCCATCCTCTCAGGATTCACCCTTTACGTGTTTATAAACACAAGTGAGGTCACCTCTCAGTCTCCTCTTCTCTAAGCTAAAGAGCCCCATCTCCCTCCATCTCTTCTCATATGGGAGATACTCGGTTCCCTTAATCATCCTTGTGGCTCTGCACTGGACTCTTTCAAGTAGCTCACTGTCTTTCTTGAACTGGGGGGCTGTGGTGGCTTGAAGTCTCCCCCCAGCATTAACTTTGCCAGACCAACTCAGCTGGACGGAAATGGAAGCTGTATTTACGAGCAAAAACTACACTCTACAATGGAATGCAATGAATATGTACAAAATATAAAGCATTTACAATATTATACAGATATTTACAATTAGCAAACAACACAAAACCCCCCTGGTCAGAGACCAGGGAATCCATTCCACTGCCCCACAAAAGAGAAAGGAGCAGAGAGAAAGCAGTGGTTAGACTTAACTAAGCAATGCAGCCAAGCCAAGATCAGCCGAGAAGCAGATTAATCTCTCCTGAGCAAAGCAAGTAGAGAGATCAGGAAAGAGAAAGCATTCTTTAGGTACAGCCCATTTTATACTAGATATTTATCCAATGAATTTGTTTAGCATAATCTTTAGTTTTCCTTTTTACACCCAATAGTGATTTATTTATATTTTTCTACTTTTCTGCTCAAAATCTGTAACTAAATTTTAAAGGCGTAGCCTAAAGCCACCACAGGGGCCCAGAACTGGACACAATATTCCAGGTGCAGCCTCACCAGTGCAGAGTAGAGGGGGAGGAGAACCTTTCTCAACCTACTGTTCACATCCCTTCTAATCCACCCCAGAATGACATTGGTCTTCTTGGCCACAAGAGCATGTTGCTGGCTCATGGTCACCCTTGTCATTCTTGTTGTGGCGTAGTACAAACAAGCTATTCTTTGTCTCTCCCCTCTTTCTCTTGTCCCAGCTACAGCAGAGAAGAGGGGGAAGAGGAAGAAGCTGTTGGTAACACCCTGGTTTTGTCCAGGGGGTTCTTGTGTTGTGATTTTAGTTTTGCTTGTATATATAGCTTCATATGCTTTCCAATTGAGCTGGTCTGGCAAATTTTATTTTGGGGGTGTTTTCTCCAAATTAGCTGGGGGGTAATTTTCAACCCACCACAATGGAGTTCACAGTTGATCTTTTAATGTGTCTCAGGCCTGTGTTTTGTTATGAGATCTTTGATTTTTGGTTATGGGTGCTCTTATATTTACATTCATCTTGTATATTGCTGAGCTTCATATTCCCTTAGGATTAAGATACAATTACTATATTGGCATGTTGCACAGTGTTAATATCTCAAATAACTATAAAAAGCAAGAACAAGTTGTTAAGCCAGCTAGCTTGGCTGGCTTAACACAGGAGAGGAAGCCTTTACTCCAGTGATGCTGGAATGAAACTGTTCTGTGTGAGTGATGTTGATCGCTTGCCAAAAATACCTGCTTTCCAAGACAACATCATTGCTGGTTATTTGCATGGAAGGTATAAATCTTCCCACTACTGTAAGTAAATCTTCTTATTCTGCCTCTGCCTTCTATCCTGGCATGATGGACAGCTGGCAAAGAGAGTCTGAGAATATAATCCTGTTTTGTGTCAAAAAACTCATGTACTTTCAGGCAGTACTTTCAAGCTCTTTAAGTTATTGAATAACATGTTCAGATACCAGCATTGGGGCTTAACAACTCTACCGATACGTTCAATGCAGACAAAATTAAATTAATTTGTCTGGCTTTGATGAAGCACAAGCAGAGCTACCATGCATTTCTATTAGAAAATAAGGAAGTTAGACTTTTTGTTTAGAACAACTCAGAAAAAAACCAAAAAATATCCCTTTCTATTTATTTAATGTAAGAAGGAAGATAGAATAGAATAGAATAGAATAGAATAGAATAGAATAGAATAGAATAGAATAGAATAGAATAGAATAGAATAGAATAGAATTAACCAGGTTGGAAAGACCTTTGAGATCATCGTGCCCAACCTATCATCCAGCACCATCTAATCAACTAAACCATGGCACCGAGCATCCCATCCAGTCTCTTCCTAAACACATCCAGTGATGGGGACTCCACCACCTCCCTGGGCAGCACATTCCAATGGCCAGTCAGTCTTTCTGTGAAGAACTTCTTCCTAACATCCAGCCTAAGCCTCCCCTGGTGCAGCTTGAGACTGTGTCCTCTTGTTCTGGTGCTGGTTGCCTAGGAGAAGAGACCAGCCCCCACTTGGTTACAACCTCCCTTCAGGTAGTTGTAGACAGTAATAAGGTCTCCCCTGAGCCTCCTCTTCTCCAGGCTAAGCAACCCCAGCTCCCTCAGCCTCTCCTCACAGGGATGTGCTTGGTTGCCAGCTTTGTTGCTCTCCCCAGCTTTGTTGCCCTTCTCTGGACATGTTCCAACAAGTCAACATCTTTCCTAAACTGAGGTGCCCAGAACTAGACAGAGGACTCAAGGTGTGGCCTAACCAGTGCTGAGTACAGGGCCACAATGACCTCCCTGCTCCTGCTGGCCACACTGTTCCCGATGCAGGCCAGGGACCTGGGCACACTGCTGGCTCATGTTCAGCCAGCTGTCAACCAGTACCTCCAGGTCCCTTTCTGCCTGGCCGCTCTCCAGCCACTCTGACCCCAGCCTGTAGCTCTGCATGGGGTTGTTGTGGCCAATGTGCAGAGCCCGGCACTTGGATGTGTTCAATCTCATGCCGTTGGACTCTGCCCATCTGTCCAGCCTGTCGAGGTCCCTCTGCAGAGCCTCTCTGCCCTCCAGCAGATCAACTCCTGCCCCCAGCTTGGTGTCATCTGCAAATTTACTGATGATGGACTCAATGCCCTCATCCAGATCATCAAGAAAGATGTTAAAGAGCATGGGGACCAGCGCTGATCCCTGGGGCACACCACTAGTGCCTGGCTGCCAGCTGGATGTGGCACCATTCACCACCACTCTCTGGGCTCGGCCCTCCAGCCAGTTCCTAACCCATCGCAGTGTGCTCCCATCCAAGCCATGGGCTGACAGCTTGGCCAGGAGTTTGCTGTGGGGGACGGTGTCAAAGGCCTTGCTGAGGTCCAGGTAGACTACATCCACAGCCTGCCCCACATCCACCAGGCGGGTCACCTGATCATAGAAGGAGATCAGGTTAGTCAGGCAGGACCTGCCCTTCCTAAATCCATGCTGGCTGGGCCTGATCCCTTGGCTATCCTCTAAGTGCTGTGTGATTGCACTCAAGATGACCTGTTCCATAATCTTGCCTGGCACTGAGGTCAGGCTGACAGGCCTATAATTCCCTGGCTCATCCAACCGGCCCTCCTTGTGGATGGGTACCACACTGGCAGCTTCCAGTCTTCTGGGACCTCTCCAGTGAGCCAGGACTGCTGAAAAATGATGTATAGTGGCTTGGCCAGCACATCTGCCAGCTCTCTCAGCACCCTAGGATGGATCCCATCTGGTCCCATGGACTAGTGGGGATCCAAGCAGCTAAAGAGCTCTCTAACTACTTCCTCCTGGATCACAGGGGAGCTATACTGCTCCCTGTCTCCATCTGCCAGCTCAGGAGGCTAGTTGTCTGGAAGACAACCTATTCTGCTAGTAAAAATTGAGGCAAAGAAGGTGTTAAGTACCTCTGCCTTTTCCTCATCTCTTGTTACTATGTTCTCCTCTGTGTCCACCAAGGAGTGGAGGCTGTCCTTACTCTTCCTCTTGCCATTAATATATTCATAGAAGGACTTTTTGTTGTCCTTCACAGCAGAGGCCAGTTTAAGCTCTAAATGGGCTTCTCTATTTTTTTTCCTGCATGACCTAGCAACATCCTTAAACATTCAATGGGTTGCCTCACCTTCCTTCCAAACATAGTACACCCTCTTTTTTCCCTTAATTCATTCAGAAGTTCATTGCCCTTCCAGGCCATCTGCCCTAGTGGCTCATCTTCAGGCACATTGTCGCAGCCTCTTCTGAGCCTTCAAGAAATCTTTCTTGAAGTAGGTCCAGCCCTCCTGGATCCCATTGTCTTTAAGGGCTGTTTCCCAAGGTACCTTCTGGGTTAGTTCCTTGAGTAACCTGAAGCCCTCCCTCCAGAAGTCCAGAGTGGAGGTTTTGTTGCTGCTTCTCTTAACTTGACTGAATACTGAAAACTCAATTATTTCATGGTCACTGGACCCCAGACAGCCTCCAACCACCACATCTCCCACCATGGAGATAAGGTGTGGAATATAGTGAGCAAAAGCTTAAAGAGCAGAAGAAATACAGTTGTAAAGGGTCAGGAGAGCTTGTAACACACTCTGATGCACTAACCAGTGCCTTCTCAATTTTAGGTCCCAGGGGAACAATCAGGAGGTGAAAGCCCAGAGAAAGACTCTGGAGCTCACGTTAGAGATGCAACCCCAAGGTCCCATTATGCAACAGACACAAGGATCTGCTTTGAGTAGAGGTCCAGGGAAGGGGATCTGAGACTGTCAATGACACAAGAGGGGAGGCTAGATGTCATTGTGACTGGTTTCTGTGCTAGGCATGAAGCAGAACAGCAACAGGGTGATTGGAAGAGTTGAGGTCAGACTCTGATATTTAATGTTTCTAAATGGCATACTGAAATAATTTATTTCAAAGATTTTGGCTTTAATTTACTTTCCACTTTCAGGTGGTTTTGGAGGAATTTCCTGAGTAGAAGAACAGTTCTCTGTCTCTGAAATGCTAGCAATGCTCACATTTCACTAGAAACTAAAATTAGTCCCTTCTAGATGGCTTGAAGGCTGAAGAATTAGCAATTAAATCATTTGCCACAGATACACCTAGCAAAGTATTTAAAGTATAATTAAATTTTCTGCTCCACCAGAGCCAAGATATGAATTCACACAGGCTTCTTTTACATCACTGGATGAGTGAATAGCAATTAAATGGGTCATTCAACAACTGCCACTTTGTTGGCTGGTGGTACATGCATTTGTGATGTTTGGAGGGAGGTTCTCAAAGTCACTTTGGAGGCTTTGAGCAGCAAAAGAATTGTCCATTTCATAGGAAAGACACTGCCTGTCCTGTGAGAAGCTGGGGGAACACTGTCCTACTACAAACAGCTTGGTCCCTGCTGCTTTGTGGTGGAAGACAAAATTTTGCAGGAAAGGTCATTTAGATCTGCAACTGAATATCAACACTTGACAATGAGAATTCTCAGATGGCAAAGCAGGTGAGAAAAACATCTGATCCTTCACCTTCTGCACCTAGAAACACAGGAGTCACACTTCTACCTCCTCTTACAGGCTTAGTTGTAAGCATTCTTAAGGTAAAACCATCATGAAAATTAATTGCACCTTTCATTCTATTGCCAAAATGAAAAGATTCCTGTGCTTTCTGAAAAATATCTATGTTCTCCAAGAGGAAAATGACTGAAAGAACTACAAGGGCCTCCTCCAGTAACACCAATGATATGAAGATAATTGTCGGTAGAGATATGCTATGAAAAACATATTTACAGCAGATGTGAAACACCTGTGCTCTAGGTAGAAATTGTCATTAATTTTTGTTATTTCTGTTTCATATGTAAATGTCTGCCTTTATCACAGAATCTGTTTCATATGTAAATGACTGCCATTATCACTAAATCAAAACATTTTTTTTAACCTCAAAGGGAGCTCTGTTAGTGACATGGTAAGGACATAAATTCATACCTTTTCAGTGGCCTCAAGAATTTAGCCAACACAAATCTACAGAATTAAGAGATACTGAGGAATTCCAGTTACTCATTCCTTCCTTACCATTGTAAGGATGATCAGAGGGCTGGAGCACCTCTCCTATGAGGACAGACTGAAAGAGTTGGGGCTATTCAGTCTGGAGAAGAGAAGGCTCCCAGGTGACCTCATTGTGGCCTTCCGGTATCTGAAGGGGGCCTACAAGAAGGCTGGGGAGGGACTTCTCCGGCTCTCAGGTAGTGATAGGACTAGGGGGAATGGAATGCAGCTGGAGTTGGGGAGATTCAGACTGGATGTGAGGAGGAAGTTCTTCACTGTGAGAGTGGTGAAGCCCTGGAATGGGTTGTCCAGGGAGGTGGTTGAGGCCCCATCCCTGGAGGTGTTTGAGACCAGGCTGGATGAGGCTCTGGTCAGCCTGATGTAGTGTGAGGTGCCCCTGCCCATGGCAGGAGGGTGGAACTAGATGATCCTTGTGGTCCTTTCCAACCCTGACTGATTCTATGATTCTATGGTTGTAGCAAGGAGCTTAGTTGCAGAAAAGAACTGAAGAAGAAATATGCATGTTCTACTGGGTGTGCTCATGAGATCTGTGATTTGTCACCCATGCTCAGACTAACTGGTTTTACTATGTCTGGTGCGTGTTTAAACTATTTTTAGGGTAGATGTACACTTATGACTAGGCTGCATTCTATCCTGGGATATAACATTCCTGTGAGTCCATTACAAGTGCATAGCCAAGCAAGCAAACAAAACAGAAGTAATTCCAGAATTGCATGCTCTTTGTCATCTTGAGAGTGGTCAGATTTTTTCCTTTCCTTAAAACTCTCAAATAGTAGGTTACAACGAACAGTCTCAGACTTCTGTGTTGCTGATTCTTCTTATGTTCAAAAGGAAAGTAATCCTAGAATGTTTATGCCTTTAGTCCTTTGAAAAGATGAGATTTAACTCACAGGAACCAATTGAGACATTCTGCTTGATAGTATCAACTGTGGAAGGTGAGACACTTGTAGCACCAAACACCTTGCAGATTGGACGCCTTGCAGTGCCCTGGACACTTCTGGAGAGACATACAGCATCATTTGTGTTTCCCATTTCCTCAATAGTAGTCGTGAATCATCAATAAAAGATTTCTAAGCTTCTTGTCCTACCTGTAAACCTCATAAACATTTTAGCAGTCCTGGATCCATAGCAGGTCATAAAAGGCTTCTTTTAGTCACAAACCTTTGGGAAATTTGGGAACATTTGGATGGGAGTTTGCAGAAATTTTATAATCTGCTGCCATCCTTCTCTCCTCCCCCAGTAGAACTAAATAAATGTATAAAAGCCTTTTTATCTGCTTGTTTACTATTATTTATCTAAGTATGGAACTATGCTTTGTTCTTTTGGCTGGGAATGAAAAAGAAGAGGCAAGGAGGTCATGTTTCTATGCCAGTCTACACACCTTACTGCTTTTTCTAGGGAAACAAAATGAGAATCTGTCCATTTGCTTGATGAAGGGAGTGATTCACATACATGTTATGACTTTACAGAGGCACGAAGGCTGTATAGTCATAAAGCACAAATCAATATAATTAAACCTGGATATAACTAAAACAATTGGCAGAGTGGGAAGAGACATTACAGCACTACAGGGTGCTCATACTGTACAGCTCTTGTCACAGGAGAACACAGGCAGTTAAGAGGTACCTTCTTGGCAGTGCAGCTCTCTTCAGACTGCAAGGATGGTTTAGTTTAAACCCCATACATGTTATTATCTCACATTAACCTGCATACTTTCCCGGAAACCTTTCAGCAACCAACTTTGTCATACTGCCCTTTGGCCACTTTTCCTTGCCAAAGTAGCACTGTGATTGCTGTGTAAGCAAGTAAAGGAACTTTGGGACTTATGTTTTCTTTCAGGTCTGAAAATTATTAAGAAAGCTCTTAATGTGAATGAAAGGGAAACACGCCAAGAAGAACGTTCTCCATTTTCCTAGAATGGGCACAGTCAATGAAAAATGAAAAGTTAAATCTTCCAAAATTGATAAAGGAAATGTTTTATGCAATTTTAACTCCTGAAATTCATGGAAAAACAATGTGGGATCGAGAGAGATGATTCTGACAACACGTTACTATAGTAAGACCGCATCTCCAGCTCTGGTGCCCTGAACATGGGAAAGACATGGACCTGATGGAGTGTCTCCAGAGGAGGGTCATGAAAATTACTTGGTGGCTGCAGCACTTCTTCTATGAGGATAGGATGAGGGAGCTGGGGTTGTTATGCCTGGACAATACTACAAGGAGACCTAATAGCGCCTTCCAGTACCTGAACGGGACTACAAGAAGGCTGGAAAGGGACTGGTTGGAAAGGGCTACAGTGATAGGAGGAGGGACAATGGTTTGAAATTAGGGAAGGGTAGATTTAAGTAGGACATTAGGAGAAAGTTCTTTACTGTGAGGGTAGGGAATGCTGCAACAGGTTGCCTAGGGAGGCACCTGAGGCATCATCTCTGGAATTATTCAAGGCCAGGTTTGACAGAGCTCCAAGCAACCTGATCTAATGAAGGATGTCTCTGTTCACTGCAGGAGTATTGGGCTAGATGACCCTTGGAGGTCCCTTCCAGATGGAACCATTCTGATTTCATGATTAATATCGTGTCATACTTAAGGATATAAGAAGAGCAGTGAGAGGACAAGTCATACAGGTGACCCTGCTCACCAGGCTTGCTGACAATCTTAGTAGATATAAAAAATGAATATTTGTCCTGTAAATCCCAACATGTTTGGAAAGTCTAAACTCTTTTTGAAAGCTATATCAGGCACTCTTTGGGGAAGTCAAGCAAAATCCAGATAAGAATGAAAGAGTTGCACTACCTTCTTTCTTCCTACCACCCACTACCTGCTGAGGAACAGCATCATCAGTTGTGCCAAAACAGAAATGTCATTTACTCAGTACAAAAGCATATTTTCTCACGTTCATGGCCTTTCTGAAAAGCCTGCAGGCAAGACCACCAGTCTGTGCCAGAAATATCATGTATGCTCCAATGACTGTGCTTTCTATCACATATACCTGTCAAATTTATCTCAGACTGCAGTACTATGGAATGCTTAACAGACATTGATGACTTGCTTCTATGGAGTGTGAGATAGCCTCAGGAGAAAAAAAAATACATTAACATATATTAGTTAGGATCTTAATAGGAACCTCTGAAATGAAAGCTGTTAACTCTTTTCACCAAAAAAACCCCCAACCAAACGCAAACAAACAAGGGAAAAGGGAGATAAGATCTGAATGGTAAGTGTGGAAATGAAAGGGAGAAAAAGGTCAGGAGCAGCTGAGGAATGGTGAAAGGAAAAGTGCTCTGGATTAACCAGGAATTTGTAAGGGATAACAGGTATGCTAGAGAAGTGATTGAAAAGGGAGCAACTTAAGATAAACTTCCTCATACTTGCCTCAAACTAGAAACACAAGAACAGCCACCATGGCTCAGAAGAGCTGTGTATATAGTCATAGCTGTGTATATAGTCATGTTTGCAGAGGCTTATGGGTATCCAGCAACTCAAGGAACACAGACCACCTATTTTTAAAAAAATATTAAAGAATTTTAATTACAAATATTACACTGTACAGTGAAACTCACCATACTCATCACTGTCTTCCAGGGGTAGCACATAGAATATAAATAGTCTTTGCTGCTCATTGGTTGTTAAAAAAAGCTAGAAAAATATACAAGGACTTTCATAAAATACAACACGTAAAAGTCATTTAGTTCAACACATGACAGAAGTGAATGGAAAACTGTATTTTACAAGCAATAATGAATATATACAAAATATACAGTATTTACAATATCATACAAAAGTTGGACTCGATGATCCTCGAGGTCTCTTCCAACCTTGGTGATACTGTGATACTGTGTGATACAAAAAAACCCTCCTGAGGAGGATATCACCTCGGGTTCCCCCCAGCCTCTCTCCCCCTTCCCTTCTTGCCCAGTTAATCAGATGAAAGAGGAGAAAAAGAGAGAAAAGGATATTAAGGGAATTAATTATTTCAAAGCTTTGTTAGAGAAAAACTAGTATGCTTATCTTACCAGTTTAGTCCAGGGTCAGCAGCATGCACTCTGGCCAAGAAATGAAAGACAGACTAAAGCTGGAGTGAGTGAAAGAATGTGAGAGATATTTGCTATGGTACATCTCACATCTGACCAATCAAATTTGTTTATAATTAATCTCTGTTTTTCTTTTTACACCCAAACATTCAGCTAGAGAATTCTGCAGCTATCCTTTTCTCAAAGGCACAGCCTAAGCTGTCACACTAACCAACGGAGTGTGCAAGCATTAACCACTCACAAAGATAACATTTTAAGTACAAAGCACACTGCAGCTCCAACAGAGAGATGCTGTAAAAAAGAGTGTCATGCTATTGATGAAAAGTCAAAATTAAATAATTCCACCTAATTTCCAGAATGAAGAAGATCCTTTTCCTTTTGTCATAGGAATTGCATTGAGGCAATTATCTCACTGTACAAAAGTAATTAAATTTGAATAATTGTAATTGTGATGATGTGTTAAGAATTGAGAAATAAAGCCCAGAAGAAGTGAATTTTCTATGGCTTACACAATGCACAAGCATAGATCAAGACTGCCTTCTTACTATATTATGTTTCTTGTTTTGCACTGGCTAGAAGTAGTGTCTGTTTGGAGTATCTGCTGGGGTGTCAGACAATCTCACTCTGTGATAAGGGCCACTGTAACAAAAGCTTCCTCACGGTGTGGGCTGTGTGTAGATGTCAGGTAAGTGTGATCTACATTCTTGTACAAAAGGGGGCAAAACAGGCTGGGCAACAGTAAAGTGGGAGACATGGTCTGTGGAGTTCAGCATGTATTCTCAGAAATGACATTCAAATTTCGTGCTCAGCTCATACACAACCACAGTGACTGTTGTGAGAAGGACCTCTCACAGAGGGACCTCGACCGACTGGACAGATGGGCAGAGTCCAATGGGATGGCATTTAAGAAGTCCAAGTGCTGGGTGCTGCACTGCACTTTGGCCACAGCAACCCCATGCAGAGCTACAGGCTGGGGTCAGAGTGGCTGGACAGCTGCCAAACAGAGAGGGACCTGGGGGTGCTGATTGACAGCTGCCTAAACATGAGACAGCAGTGTGCCCAGGTGGCCAAGAAGGCCAATGGCATCCTGGCCTGTATTAGGAATAGTGTGGCCAGCAGGAGCAGGGAGGTCATTGTGCCCCTGTACTCTGCACTGGTTAGGCCACACCTTGAGTCCTGTGTCCAGTTCTGGGTCCCTCAGTTTAAGAAGGACATTGAGACACTTGAACATGTCCAGAGAAGGGCAACAAGGCTGGGGAGAGGCCTTGAGCACAGCCCTGTGAGGAGAGGCTGAGGGACCTGGGATTGTTTAGCCTGGAGAAGAGAAGGGTCAGGGGTGACCTCATTGCCCTCTACAACTACCTGAAAGGTGGTTGTAGCCAGGAAGGGGTTGGTCTCTTCTCCCAGGCAACCAGCACCAGAACAAGGGGACACAGTCTCAAGCTGTGCCAGGGGAGGCTGAGACTCAAAGTGAGGAAAAAGTTCTTCACCGAGCGAGTCATTCATCATTGGAATGTGCTCCCCGGGGAGGTGGTGGAGTCGCCGTCCCTGGAGGTGTTCAAGGGGAGATTGGACGTGGCACTTGGTGCCATGGTCTAGTAATGAGGTCTGTTGGGACGGGTTGGACTTGATGATCCTTGGGGTCTCTTCCAACCTTAGTTATACTGTGATACTGTGACATCAAATTCATATAGTCCCTGCCACTATCTGCCTGTACAGACAAACTGGGAATTCAAATATCCAATCACTATGAGCAGTCATGGTAACTGTGTAAAGGAATTCGATACACTTATAGGAGCAAAATAACCATATGAACATTTCCTGCATTTTTAAATGAATGTGTTTAAAGGTCACTAGGCTAAAAATATACTTAAGAGTATGTTTAGCTGTGAAAGGTAGGCTAACAGTGCGTAGTAATTCACGACTCAAAACAATAAACGTCTGTAAACTCACTGTAATGATTCCCTCAGCAGATGTAATTCAATTCATTTATGCACATTCAGGATGGAGAAGTGCCAATTTCCTCCACATTTGCTTTGTGTGGTGGTTAACCATACTATTTATGCATATCACAACTTTGTCCCTAAGGTTTTAGGAGTTCAGCCTGACATGTAGGCTGAATACATGGGATTATAATACAGACACATAAGGGTCAAAAGGCAGAAATAAATAGCAATCTCACAAGCTAAGCTCCCACACAGGTTGAAAACAAAAAGAAAAAGGAAAAACAAAAAAAAAAGGTTAAAAAAAAAATCTTTAAAATTCACTTAGCTTCTTTGAGTCTATGCAACATCTGCCAGGAACAGTTGTGGTGGTTTGTTTGTTGTTTGTTTGTTTGTTTTCCTGTTCTTTCCACCCCCACCCCCCGCCCCCCCTCAGTATGACTGGAACAGTGTCTAAGGCAAAGATATGTTCCTAGAGCTAGAGGTACAAACTGAATAGAGAGAGCAAAGGGCAAGTGAAATAGATACACAGGATGAGGAACCTGGTACAGTTTCATCCTTGGCTTTCCTTCCTCACCCACAGAAGTTTTGTAAGTGGATGTCTTGTAGCTTCCAGGGTGAGCAGTCTGGTGTGGACTCAGGAAGCTTACCATCATTCTGCATCAGAATCTCAGTGGCTCACCACCAGTCATGCTCACAAATAACCTGACAAAGGAGTATTTGAAACAGAAAACATTACCTTCATTTGCCAAATGTAAGGAAATTTGCATGACAGACTGTTGCACAGGAAATATTTCTGCTGTATCACTGAGGTTATTTGCTCTATCAGAAATGCAATCCTGCATAGTGGAGAGAAAAGAGGCATGGAGGAAGCTAGTGGCACTAGGAGACAAATAACTTTATTTGAGCCCAGTGTGAAAGCTACCTGGTTGTTTGTAGGGTAAAGCTGCATATATCTAGAGTATATGAATCATCAATACTTTTATGGAATTTGGTGTGAACAAAAAGTATTTGATGCTTATGCACTGTGAGTGATGAGTATGAGGGAAAAGAAGGAGAGTTGTTTTCCAGTGGAGAGATGAGCAACAAGATGGTTACAGGACTAGATCAGAAGGCAGGGACATTAGGATTGTCTGGAAATGTGAGTATGTGCTTCTATGCCACCAGAAACTATCTGGAGAAGCTCTTTATTGTAGAGCAATACTCCTCTAGCAGCTGGATGTTCACCTCAGTTAAGTAGGACACAGAAACTTGTGGGGCTAAACATGAGGCTACCGTCAGAAGGCAGAAGTGTGGACAAATGGCTCTTATTCTCCTTCCAAACACCAATGAGAACACAGACTTTGCTCCTTGTTCCAACACAGATGTGACAGACTGGTACACAGATGAGTGTACAAGCAACAGAGACATGGCATGTGTGTACACATATGCACACCTACACACACAGTCCCTGGAGTGGCATTACACAGCTTCCTCTAAGAACTGCTGAGACTTACCTTTGAGCCATGCAGCTGCAGGATCCATTTGAGTCATGTAGCTGCAGGACCTGGAAAGCAATCTTTTGACAGTTGTTGCCCTTACATTATACTGCTTTATTTCTATTACTGACCAGAAATTACTGTGGTTTCTGTCCACATCACACTAAAATATGCAGTCTTAGTCATTGTTACAGACTTGTCATAAGCACCTCACACCTTACACAAAATTATTTGAGATTGTTAGCAGGAAAGAGAGTTAAATGAATACCCAAAGGTCAATGCCTGCAATATTTAAGGGCCCAAAGTAAAGAAAACTTGTTTCCTTCCTCCTTTAATTCTTTCTCAGCATCTTTACACAGTTAGGATATTATAGAATATAGGATATTATAGGCTATTATTTAGAAGCACCAAATAAGTGTGTCCTCTACAGACATCACTCAGAAGCAGTGTCATGTAGGTAATAACCTCTTTGACTGCTTCCTGGGCCACAGCTAGAAAGCTCAGCAGGGGCTGCAAAGCATGAGCAACATGGAGTATACAAACTCAGCAGGTCATTGTGCCTTGAATGACCTGCTATAGCAGTAGGATGGTGCCTGAAATCATTGATATAAATCTAGGATGGGTTTAAGCAACACTTCAGGCACCAAATCATATATAAAGCATGAGCTGGCTCTATGAACCAGCTGGTCTCCGAGTTGTCTGGGGCATATTCCTTTCCCAGTTTAATCTCCCAGCAGCACAGGTAATTTGTTAGTATGAGAAGGCTTCCCTGGACAATGGCCCAGGCTGAGCAGATGTCTCTGCTTCCTAATAGGCATCAGCTAAAGTGACAAATTTTTTTTCATACCCCCTTTTCCAAGTGGTTGTCCTTTTGATAGGTTGGGACTGATCTGGTCCATGGATGTCATTAGTACTAAGTTGCTCAGCACAGACACAAGCACAGTGTCAAAACAAACAAAAATAATCCTTGGATGAGCAGTTGACACTGAAGCTACAGGAATCCATAAATCGCATGTGCTTTTCTGTCCTTGGAAATCTCTTCCAGACAGCCTGATCTGCCTTCCTCTTTGGTGTTTCTTTCTGTATGTGAGAAGCTGGGGGACACCTTGTACTATTTTTCTTTATGTAGTGAAGCTATATCATGCTCTAGCCCTATATGTAGCCTGTTTCCATTTCCATCTTACAATCTTGTATTTTGTCACTGGGTTTGATCATCATTTCCACAATATCTGGTATCTCCTTGTGAAGGCATCCTATGCCCAGACTTATGGCCCAGATATTGCCAAAACTTGTCCCAACATGTTTTGGTCACATCCCCCTTTCCCCCTCCTTTCTGAGGCAGGTGCTCAGCCTGGGTAAACAACCCAACCTGTTTTATTTGGGGTAAACAACATCATGTGCCCACCATATAGGATGCTCATGCTATGCCTGTGCTCCTTCCAAGTTTGGGCATAATTCTAGGCACACACTTGGTCATAGGCTAAAAGGTCTCATCAAGGTTGACTATTGGCCCAATTCAAGGCTTGAGTGATGTATAAATATACCCCAAATGGTAATCAAGTCACTCCTTGCTCTTTGTCTGAGCTCTTTGCTCTTTGCCTGATTTCTTTGCTCTTTGCTTAAGCTCTCTGCTTTTGCTGTTAAGCTATTGTTTCTGCCATTAAGCTCCATGCACTTGCATGCATACTATCAACCTCTCCAGTCCAGAGAGAAGCCAGCAACCCAGCTGTGCCTCAGTTTACCCAGAAGCCCTCAAAGAGTCATTTGCTTTGCTTCACCACAGCCTACCATCATAAGTGCCAGTCCCACTGGCAGAAAAAGAGCCACCGCCTTAAAGGAACTGATACCGCATCAGTAAGACAACCCAGTCGGGGGGGGTGAGGACTAGCCTGAACCTTTTGGCAACTCCCAACTGCCATAGCTACAAGCTGCCGACCTGCAAGCCAGAGTTTTTGTGTACCTGATTGCAAAGGAGAACCAAGTGCCTGTATCCTGTGTGCTGGCAGCCTAGTCGTGGGAGGAGGGAGCTGTCCACCCGTGCTGCTCCGCAGCCCTCTAAGTCAAAAGCTGATACAGAACGATTCAGATCCAGGACCACCTGTGAGAGTCCCATACAGTTTTACAAAGGGCTGCCCTGTAACCTCATTGAAGGGAAGCAGTCCCGGCCAAGAAGAATTGGCCTCTTGCTCACTTCAAGATGAGCTGGAGGTAAGCTGTGCTGCTTTGTGCTGGTGTACCCCCCCAGCCCCATCTCAGCCTCCGCTGTCTGGAAGGTACCACTCCAAGGGTGCCGCCCGAGCCCATCCAAGGGAACCTGTGTGTCGGCAGAAGTCTGCACTGCACCTCTGCCCCAGCCACCATGGGGTGATGACTTTCACAACTTTCCCCACAACTGCAGTCAAGACTTGAGAAGATTTGTTGAGATCGAATCAATGTTTCCACCTCTAAGTATTTGATATATTTTGACCAAGCATTTGTTATCTCCACTGTGTGATGTCACTTGGGTCAGCAAGTTTTAAATGACAGGTTTTGTTATAAATATTTCTTAATAGCATCATCTCTATTATGTTTTTTAAATTGTTCTATTAATGTTAACCTCTTGTGTTGTATGACATAGTGCCACCTTAGTTGAACTTATTTTTTCATGCATTATGCTCTTGGCAGGTCCAAAATCTCAGTGAGGATGGAGAATTACTTGTTAAACACTACTAATGCTTATTGCTAACTGGTAGACATACAGTCAGTTCCTGGATGCTCAAGGTAGGCAAAAATGTTTGAAAAAGGTTTCACTCTCCTTTAGTTGTTCTATTTTCCCACTTTATCCAATTGTGGAATAAATTTCACAAGATTGGAACTTTTGTAAGGAGAGAAAGCTGAGAATGTTGTTCTTATTGTTTTCTCTCTAGACCTTCCTTTTGCACACCTTCAGCAAATAGGATTGCTATCACCCCTTCTGCAACAGGGTTTTCTTGAATTGTATGAAAAATTCTTCCTGAATTGGAATTCTTCCATTAGGAAAACCCTGTATTACATATTTATTTGCTTTCTTAACTTTTTGCTTACACCTGCTTCCATATGCAAGTCAATCAGTTCTCTGGTGTTTGTGTGTAGCTATGAAACTACACTGAGAGAGAGAGAGAACTGCTGATTGACAGCCGCCTAAACATGAGCCAGCAGTGTGCCCAGGTGGCCAAGAAGGCCAATGGCATCCTGGTCTGCATTAGGAATAGTGTGGCCAGCAGGAGCAGGGAAGTCATTGTGCCCCTGTACTCTGCACTGGTTAGGCCACACCTTGAGTCCTGTGTCCAGTTCTGGGTCCCTCAGTTTAAGAAGGACATTGAGATACTTGAACGTGTCCAGAGAAGGGCAACAAGGCTGGGGAGAGGCCTTGAGCACAAACCCTGTGAGGAGAGGCTGAGGGAGCTGGGATTGTTTAGCCTGGAGAAGAGGAGGGTCAGGGGTGACCTCATTGCCCTCTACAACTACCTGAAAGGTGGTTGTAGCCAGGAAGGGGTTGGTCTCTTCTCCCAGGCACCCAGCACCAGAACAAGGTGACACAGTCTGAAGCTGCACCAGGGGAAGTTTAGGTGAGGAGAAAGTTCTTCACTGAGAGAGTTGTTAGCCATTTGAATGTGCTGCCCAGGGAGGTGGTGGAGTCATCGTCCCTGAAGGTGTTGAAGAGGGGATTGGACGTGGCACTTGGTGCCATGGTCTAGTCATGAGGTCTGTGGAGACAGGTTGGACGCGATGATCTTTGAGGTCTCTTCCATCCTTGGTGATACTGTGATACTGTGAAAAGAAAGGGAGTATTTTCAAGCAATCAGTCATAGTTGCTTTATCCATAACTTCACTGTTTAAAATATGTGAAGAGGCAGAATGGTGATACCCTTCTGAAAACAAAACCTTGTGTGGAGACTGGAAGAGCAGAGGAAGAAATGTACTTTGACAGTATCTTGCCTCCTGATCTGGAGAAGCAGCAACAGTTAAAGCAAGCTTCAGGGGCAGGGCTTCAACAGGAGTGTTTTGAGATAAAGCTACTCTTTCTGAGTTGCCCAAAACAAGACCAATATAGTGGTCTTCAGTCCTATATACCTCCTGATGAAGAGAAAATATTTTTGTCTGTATTTTCAGACTTTGAATCCTCTGTCCTTCACAGGTTAAAAAAAAAAAAGGGGGGGGGGGGGGTGGAATACAAAGAGAAAGTGGCTACAGAATTATATACCATTGGCTTAATTCAGAGCAGGAAGCCTTTCATCTCTGAAATCTGAAGCTCAGAAAATTGGCTCAGATAAATTTAGTTGTGAACAGAACTGCAAATACCTGGTGGGCGCACAGACCTGTGGGCAGAGCAGCCTTCTCATCTCCATCAGCACAGCGAGACAAAACCTTACAGGTGGCTTAGCCAAATTATTTTTGATCACATGTGAAATTACTCTGATTTCAAAAGAGACACCTGAGTGAAAAAAGGCTGGATTTGATTCTGAGCAAAACCAAATTATTTTAAGACAGGCTAGTACACGCTGTTGTGTAGTGCTTCATGACTGATCGCATGAAGGTTATTACCATGTGTCCAATTTATGATAAGGCTTCTACTGAGGAAATGAGGATAGAATAAAACATATTCTGGGCTAAATAAAAATGCAATGCTGGTTTGTAACTAGCTTTTCACACTTCTTAGTCACAAAATGGGTTCATCAAAAATACTGGACACTAGATTTTAGGTTTATTTCTTACTTCAAACATAAACCACTCCCATAAGCTGTATCTAATGTTTAAGAGTGTACTTATGTGGTGAGGTGTTCATTCATTATTAGATCATCAAAGTACTGTAGGCTAAGTGGTCATTTTAAGAAAAAAACCCCCACAAACAAAACCCAACAAACCCTAATTATTTACAGGTCTTAATGTATCTAGTAACATGTCCAATGTGTCCTAGGTCCAAGTAAACAAGAGTTATTACCTTTCTTTAGGTAATTGATCTTTGGAAAACACTAATTACTGAAGCCACATTACAGCTGGTGAAAAAAGTACTTGGATCTTTCATACCATTTTTAAAAAATTTAATCTTTACCCTCATAATTTTGTTCCAGGCTATGTTTTGTCCATACCAATAGGATCTTTGAGCTTACAAGAAAAAGCAGTTTTTCTATTAACATTTGATTACTACCCAGCAAAGAGATTACTGAACTGATTTCTTGAAGCCATGAAAAGAGAATACTAGAAATACATAGAGAGCTTTTCTCCTCTTTTACGCCTGTACTGTTAAGCTTTCTCCAAATTTCCTCTTACTATGGAAATAATTATAATTTCCTGATTATTGTAAAGGACACATTTCTTATATCTAAAATTATCTGTCATCTTTCTGTAAATCATCAGGCACTTTTCATGCTTAAAAACTGTGATGAGGTCTGTTACTGAGCCCTTACATCTTGTTTTAGTCCTATTTGAAAGGTCTGAATGAAGATTAGGTGATAGACAAGTCTTGCATTGGCCCTGTGCCATCAGGCCAGATGTCTTTCCCAAGGAAAATAAAATCTCTCTTCTGCTGCTTCAGATCAGTGTTAAGAACTTCAGCAAGTCTGAGATGATTCAGAAGAACTTTTCTTTAAACATGCCTGTAGTGGAATAAAGGCAACTGAAAATAGAAGGAAATGCAGTTCTACTACTATTCAGTTTTGGTTTTCCTTGTCAATTGAATCTTGCCATGAATCTTTTTTGAACCTTTTTATCTCAACAGGGTATGGGAAGTATTTATTGAGCCCTTAAGGAGTGTTTAGTTATTTCATGGAGTTATGTTCCAAGTAGTCTCAAGACCCAAACTTGAGATTACTAAACTATGTGAGAGTTAAAAAAGTGAGAATTATCATGGGAATTGAGAGAGTATTTATTACCAGTGTTTTCTGACAAATCCATCAGGTAGACAACCACTATCATGGATTCTGACTGACTTACTGATTATGTTATTACTTCCAAGTGTCCTCCCTATGTGCATGCAGCTCCATGAAACATTCATTGTTGCAGGACAGAAGGATGAAATTGTTGCAAATGTTGTCAGTCAGCTGCATTTCAGTGAACTATAAGGACAGTGTCTGTATACTACATACAGTTTCCAAGTTTGGACAGCCATGAATCTCCTAGCAAAAGATAAAGACTTCATCTGTACAAGTGAAAAGAAACTTCAAGTCTTTTTATATAAAATACATTCAAACACAGTTTGGTAAGTTTGTGAGTAATGAATTCCATCCTGTTTCAAATTCCTAAACATTTGTTCCTCTTAGTTCCTGGAAAGTGTTTTTTTCTTTTCTTATGATTCTAGTCTTCTAGACAAGCCACTGACACAGGAATTGTGGGACTGAGTGCACCCTCAGCAAGTTCACCCATGGCACCAAGCTCTGTGATATTGTCAGCATCCTGGGTGAAGAGATGCCATGCCGAAGGGACTTGGCAGGCTTGAGAGGTGAAGCAATGGAATCTCATGAAGTTCAACAAAGCCAAATGTAAGGTCTTGCAACTGCGTCAGGCCAAACCCAAGAACAAACACATACTGAGTAGAGAAAGTACAGAGAGCAGTCTTGAGGAGGAGGACTTGGGAGTGCTGGCTGGGGAGAAGCCCAACACGAGCCAGCCCAGAAAGCCAACTATATCCTGGGCTGGATTAAACAAAGTGTGGCCAGCAGGTTGAGACAGGAGATTATCCCCCTCTGCTCCACTGCCATGAGATCTCACCTGGAGTACTGTACCCAGCTCAGGAGCTCCCAACATGAGAAGGTCATGGAACTGTTAGGGTGAGTCTGGAGGAGGTTTATGAAGATGATCAGAGGGCTGGAGCACCTCTCCCATGAAGGCAGTCTGAGAGAGTTGGAATTGTTCAGCCTGGTGAAAGCTCTGGGCAGACCTATTAGCAGCATAGAACTAGATGATCCTTAAGGTTGCTTTCAAGCCAAACAATTCTATGAATCTGTGATTCTATGAATTACCTCTAAGTGGAAAAGCATTTCTGTAGTAAATCATTTCCACTCACATCACAAGGAGGTCTGTAATGAAGAGGGTATGAATTACAAAATATGAATGACAAAATATTTTAAATTAATTATAAAACTATTAATAACCAATTAATCACTATGTAATATGCAGATTCTAGTACACGATTGTGAAATATATCCCATAACTGGTGTTGTATGTACCATTTGAACCCAATTGGAATATTTACAGAATTAATTTCAATTAATGAAGGGTTCAATTTTGCTGCTTGTCCACCAGATGGCGACTCGACAAGACACGTGTGGCTTCTTAACTATATGCAGAGAACACTACACTGTATCAGAGGCAATTGGAGCAGAGGCTTAAGCTAGAAGTCTTATCTGCTAGGTGCCAGTGCTTTGAATTGAATGTTAGTGAGTGGAAAGCATGTTGAAGACACACTGTGTTTTTGTTTGTAGCAAAGCAAGTCGCTAAATTGCGCTAGGCTGCAGTCGCAAGGGCTGGGCCCTGGGCTGGTCCAGTGCAGGGGAGCTCCCTCTGGATGGTGGTCGTGGCTTTCCTTCTCCCTCCCACGGTGGCAGGGAGGGGGTAAAATGTAGGCTGGTCAGGAGGTCTCCTTAGCAGGGTTCAGGGACTGACTGGCTCCTGGTGACCTGGCCTGGGGAGGGCTGGCGGTTCCTCCTTGAAGCTGCTGCTTGGGAGCAGAGGGGCCAGTATGGACTAGCTGCCAGGGTCTGGTCACTGGATGGGGTTGGCCCACACAGTGGAGCGGGGCAATGGTTCCTGGTGGGTGGGCTCAGATGTTTCCGATCCTGTACTGTGACAGGTGGGGCCAGGGTCTGGTCCCTGTGGGCAGCAATGGGCTGTGGCGCTGGTGGGAGCGGCCCTGGGGAAGAGGCATGGCTGCACGGAGTGCCAGCTTCCCATTGCTTAGCTCACAGGAGCAAGTGATGTTGATTCTTGTTGGCGACTGCTTTCCCATTTAAGGTTGTGAGGCAGTCCTTTGCTTGACCCAAAGAAGCCTGTGGAACTCTTTTGAGGTGGTCCCAGCTTTAACTTACCCTGTGATTTGCAGGGCTGTGGAGCAGTGGCAGTGGCAGCTCCTCTAACTCCCGTGATGGCAGGATCAGGCAGGCATGCAGCTAGGCACTGCTCCTGCTAGCTGACACTCAGGGTTGTGTGGCTCGGTGTCTGCTGCTCATGGCTATAGCAGACATTTGGACTGCCGAACTCAGGCTCGTCCCTTCCCTGTCAACTGGGTAGTGTTACCCTCAGGGGTCCAGTCCTCTTGAAGACACAGCAAGCTCTTCTTCCGAGTGGTAGGGCTAGCAATACAACACTGTAGCTTCTAGGGATTTCAGTGAGGGACCCTCTGTAGGAGAAGGGTTCATTTTGGATAGCTTTGGAACAGCTATGTTTTGCCCTTGAGTTAGGAAAGCACACCTTATCAATACTTGAGAGAACGAAAGAGGGAAATGTAAGGGAAGATTTGCCTTTGCTCAAATTAGAGAAGGTTATGCCTGGTCTCTGACTTAGAAAATAATGTAAACATCTTGGAACTAAAGGGAGAAACTTGGCAGAATTTGGTTGGATGTGCTGAAATATTGTTTTGCTATTTTAACCTATTGTATGCCTTACTTACACACATGTGAATAGAAAATAGCCAATTAAGATGTGACACATGTGCCTTCTGAAAGAGTACATAACTTTAGAATAGAATAGAATAGAATAGAATAGAATAGAATAGAATAGAATAGGATAGGATAGGATAGGATAGGATAGGATAGAATAGAATAGAATAGAATAGAATAGACCAGGTTGGAAGAGACCTTCAAGAGCATTGCGTCCAACCCATCAACCAATCCAACCTATCTAAACAACTAACCCATGGCACCAAGCACCCCATCAAGTCTCCTCCTGAACACCTCCAATGATGGTGACTTCACCACCTCCCCAGGCAGCCCATTCCAATGGGCAATCACTCTCTCTGTATAGAACTTCTTCCTAACATCCAGCCTAAACCTCCCCTGGTGCAGCCTGAGACTGTGTCCTCTTGTTCTGGTACTGGCTGCCTGGGAGAAGAGATCAAATTCCGCCTGTCTACAGCCTCCCTTCAGGTAGTTGTAGAGAGCAATAAGGTCACCCCTGAGACTCCTCTTCTCCAGGCTAAGCAACCCAAATTAATCTTTGTCTCACTGTGGTGGTTTGAGCCTTAACTGGGACTTAAGAGCTCAGATGGGGGCAAGGCTGAGAATCCGCCCCCCCCCCCCCCCCCCCCACTTCCCCATAGAGTGGCAAAATAAAAAGGGAAGGAGCAAATCCACCAAGAAATAATTTGGAGTCAGCTTAGATGTAGAGAGGTAAAGAATTTTTTTTAAACAATATATATATATGTAACAATAACAGGTAAAGTTCACAAGGACAAGGAACAAGGATGGATGGGAAGGGAAAAAAACACACAAGAATAAAAAAACAGTCTATCTGAAGAGGCATGGAGGCAGCAGGGAGAGGAATCATGCCTGACCATGTGGCAGAGAATCAGGAAGCCACCAGCAGTCCTTGTCCAAGCCAAGGCAGGGCCCAAGAGCGTTAATGGCTGCAGAATCCCCCTTCTTATAGCCTCACTGGGAGGCTATAGGAACAGACGAATTTAGTTTCCCAGGGGGAAAACCCCCTGCAGGGAGGGCAATGCTCTTACAAGACCTCCCCACCCTGCTTCCAGGATGGGCATTAACCCATCACACACACAAAACTTGACAATGCACTGATTTGTGATTTGTCATGAATCCCATTATATTCCAACTCTGAATAATAAATCTGAATAAACAAATGCTGAGCTCAAAAAGGACCTCAGTGAGCATTATAAATCTACCATCTATTACAGTACGTGGTTCTTGCATTCCAACTTGGTTATTTTACTCAAAGTTTGATTTTTTTTTTTTTCTGGCTTAAAGAAATTTGTAAAAGGCAGTTAGTCTTGCCTGCCACAAAATTGTGTTTTGAGAAGAGGGTGCAGAGGTGCGTGTCCTGGATGAAGCATTACCAAGACAGCTGAATCTGTTTTTAGCCACTGCCCCTTTTTCCTCCCTCTCTGTTACAGGGTCCGGATTGAGGTCGAGGAGCCTAACAGGCAGGAGCCATTAAGGCTGCCTGGAGGGGAGTGGAAGCTGAACCCAAGCCCTGAGCCTCACATTTCAGAGAGGTGACTGCACGTGTCAGATGCCATGAGAGCAGGCGTGTGCAGGTTACTCGCCACATAAACATTGTGAATTGATTGGCAGGATTTGAATGGCTGATGTGCCATTAGTCTATTCAGTTTTCAAAAGGGAATTTATAGGGGAAGACCTCCTATACCTTTCGGCTCATTACACTCATAGCTTGCATGCTCGTTACTCTCTCACTGCTCTCCCGTGTTCATTACTGGGATTCAAGGTGGTGACAAGCACCCTCCTTGCTCCTATCTTCAGAGCAATTAGCTTCTTTTGTTTTAGTGGCGTAGTGCTAAAGTTGGGCCTTCACTACAGCAGCCTGCCCTCTCATTTCCTCTATTTTGTGGATACTGCCCTACAGACTATAACTACGAACTCCAACACCTCTTCGTTCAGCAAAGGTTTTGGTAGTTAGCAGCTCGGCGGTTCGTGAGTAAAATATGCTATTTTACCTGGTTATTTCTGGGGTCTGCAGCTTGTTACCTCTTAGTTAGCTCCATTGTGAACTCAGCGGTGGTTCATCTACGCCACCCGAGGCAGCATTGCTGTTTGGTTTCACGCGCATAGGGAGATTTCAGTTTGTTCCTCTGTATTCCAAGTTCTGATGGTTCTAGACTGTTACTCTACTGTTTATTAGCCTTCTACCATGTGTAATCAACCTGTCATCAACAGGGCAAATGAACCTGAATAAAATTGGCTGGGAAAACAATTTTGATATTTAATAAATAATATTAATATTTTATCATATTTCTGGTCAATAAATATATATAACTACAACAGTGTGTTATCAAAACAGACCTCACAGCAATGTCCATCAAGCTCAAAACTAGGCCACTGTTCATGAACTGTATGAATTTTACTGAGATTTGATGGCCAAGACATTTTGTTCTTGGACACACTAATATGAATTTTACATTGAAGCTAGATGAATTAGTGTCTGGTGGATGTCACACACTGCCTTGCTCTAAAGCCATTGTATTCAAGATGTTCCCTGAGTCCACATGTCTCAATTCACTTTCTTGTATCCCGTTCATATAAGGAGCAGCCCTTCCCGTCAGCTTGTGCTCTCTCTCTCTCTCAACATGTGGCTTGGAGCATGGGGGAAGTTTGGCTGGCTGGGGGATATTTTCTTGCTGTGTCAGTGAGGCCTAGCTGAGGCCTAATTGTGGCGTATCTTGGGGCCTAGCAGACAGCTGGTTTGGCGCTTAGCTGAGGCGGGACTAAGCAAGGGACATTTAGAACAGAATAGAATAGAATTAGCCAGGTTGGAAAAGAACTTCAAGATCATCAAGTCCAACCTATCATCCAACACCATCTAATCAACTAAACCATGGCACCAAGTGCCTCATCCAGTCTCTTAAATACTTCCAGTGATGGTGACTCCACCACCTCCCTGAGCAGCACATTCCAATGGCCAATAACTCTTTCTGTGAAGAACTTCTTCCTAATCTCCTAAACCTAAATATGGGAACTATGCTGCTCCCTGCCTCCATCTGCCAGCTCAGGATGCCAGTTGTCCAGAAGACAACCTATCCTGCTATTAAAATTTGAGGCAAAGAAGGTGTTAAGTACCTCTGCCTTTTCCTCATCTTTTGTGACTATGTTCCCCACCATGTCCACCAAGGAGTGGAAGTTGTCCTTGCCCCTGCTCTTCCCATTCATATATTTGTCAAAGGATTTTTTGTTGTCCTTCACAACAGTGGCCAGTCTAAGCTCTAAATGGGCTTTTGCCCCTCTATTTTTTTTTTTTTCCTATCAACATCCTTAATGATTTCATGGGTTGCCTCACCTTCCTTCCAAAGATGATACACTCTTTTTCCCCCCCCTTAATTCACTCAGAAGTTCATTGCCCATCCAGGCTGGCCGTATCCTTTTATTTGTGTACCTTTTGGTACCTCTTGCTTACTTTTGTAGATAGTATTTCCATTTAACCTCCAGTTCTGTACCAGTGTGTTTATTTACTCCTTTGTGGTAAATTCATTCTCTACTCAGTCCAGAGGTGTTCCAGCTCAAACCACAACAAAGGGGCAGCAGCTGATTCTTCTGCCCAGGATGCTGCTCACTTGATGGAAGCTTCTGCATCTTGTCCTTGTTGTTACTCTCCTCCACAGCTCTCAGTTTTCCTTTTGTTTTGCACAGATTTTTTTAATTCTATCTCACTGATTTCACCACTCCTGTCCAAACACATGGTTTGTTTTGTTTTTCAAGTGATTAACTCATCTCTTGTTTGATCTCCTTCCAAGACTGGCTGAGCTTGTTCATTTCCTTGGTAAGGAATTACCATCTCTCTGAGTATTTCTGCTCTTTGAAATTCTGAATGTCTTTTCCATTGACTCTAATTATTCTCTTAGCAAATCATGGAAACCAGAGACTTTTACAACATTACTTTGGAGCCCCTGACAAAGAAGATGCATTGTCAATGTGTGGCTGGAAAGGAGGGAATCCCACTGCTCTGTCTCGCTCTGGCTTCTGGGTGATGGGATGCCAGTCACTTCACTGGTGCCCTGGAGGTGCAATTGTCCGTCCCCCTGCGGAGCACAGAGACTCACAACATCTGTGAGGCACTTTGCACAAAGAAAATGTTGTCACTGACATCGTGGTGCTGTGACTTCAAGCAGCAGAGCAAGCTCACACTGGAGCATGTCACAGCACCTTCTGAACCAGACAGATGTGACAGAAAATTCCCTGTGCACAGAACCCTTTCTAAACAGTTGTTTGATAGTTTTACCCCCTGTGGGTTCAATGCATGGCCTGTGGCAGGCCATATAGACCACACAACATTTTTCCTCTGCTCTGATTGGATTACCATATGCCTCCATCAAGAATAATTGTGCATAAAAATTTAAAGGCTGGTTTCCATGACAACTTGAATGCATGACTTCAAAATGTGCCTTCTGCAAGCAATTTTTGCCAGTAGAACTGGATTACTGAAATACTTCATAGGGAAAATGTCACAGTATTAGGGTGACACTACAGTAGGGTCGACTCTGCACCATGTTTAGACAGCATCAAGCACAAGCGTGGCCTGAGAACAGAAATCCTAATTACTACCACAGTTCCAATCAACACACCAGAGAATTAATTTTTGTTAAGAGTGGTGTTTCATGTGAAAATAAACCACACCCATTTATATGGTTCCTCTTTATATTTTTCATGCTTGCTCCAGAGTCTCTGTCATCATCACAAATTAATGAAGAAACTACCCCAAAAAGGCAGCATCTTTCACTGGCACTAATCCCACACCTGTTTTCTTTAAACAGAATAGAATAGAATAGAATAAACCAGGCTGGAAGAGACCTTTGTGATCATCATGTCCAATCCATCATCCAACACCATCTAATCAACTAAACCATGTCACCAAGCACCCTATCCACTCTCTTCCCAGACGCCTCCAGTGATGGTGACTCCACCACCTCCCTGGGCAGCACATTCCAATGGCCAATAACTCTTTCTGTGAAGAACTTCTTCCTAATATCCAGCCTAAACCTCTCCTGGTGCAGCTTGAGACTGTGTCCTCTTGTTCTGGTGCTGGTTGCCTGAGAGAAGAGACCAACTCCCACCTGGCTACAGCCTCCCTTCAGGTAGTTGTAGACAGCAATAAGGTCTCCCCTGAGCCTCCTCTTTTTCAGGCTAAGCAACCCCAGCTGCCTCAGCCTCTCCTCACAGGGCTGTGCTCCAAACCCCTCCCCAGCTTTGTTGCCCTTCTCTGGACATGTTACAGCAAGTCAACATCTTTCCTAAACTGAGGGTCCCAGAACTGGACACAGGACTCAAGGTGTGGCCTAACCAGTGCAGAGTACAGGGGCAGAATGACCTCCCTGCTCCAGCTGCCCACATTGTTCCCGGTCCAGTCCAGGATGCCATTGGCCTTCTTGGACACCTGGGCACACTGCTGGCTCAAATGTATATTTTGGGAGTGACATTTGAGAGCCATTTCTGATACAGAAAGAATTGTTTTTTGAATATTCAGTTTCTCCAGTCCAATTTTCAGAAGAAGAGTAACCTAAATTTTTTTTCTGGTGAATGTCATGAATGGCCAAATACACTTTTCACCTGCTAAACCATGTTTCTTTGGACACAGCTACTAACGTCACTTCAATGAAAGGAAACTCAAATGAAATGAACATGAGATTAGATCTTCATGAATACTGGAAATATTTTATGCAGCATAAACCAATTATATTGGTCACATCTTACAATGTTTTTGTTTTGATGTTTACAACCATGTTCTTCTCAGCACTGGGATTTTGGAGGGACTTAGAATACTCAGAAATGTGTGTTTTTCTCATGAGTGTAATTTTGGCCTTGTGTGGTGGTTCGAAAGGTTGGGAGACACCTCTCCCCAATTACCAGGTTGTGGCGAGGGAAGAAAAGAGCAAGTGCCAGGACCCCCATTCTTGTCTTATAGGGGAGCAGGGCATTATGGGATGAAATGCATGGCTTTCTGTGTTCACCCACTGGGCTGAACTCCTTCAGGACACAGGAGTTATTTCACAGAATAACAGAATTAACCAGGTTGGAAAAGACCTTTGAGATCATTGAATCCAACTTATCACCCAACACCATCTTATCAACTAAACCATGGCACTA